>NC_061513.1:201106825-201216728 GCF_022539505.1 Lolium rigidum
ATTTTATTAATTGTAGTGGGAGAAAATTCAACAAAGTAGCTATCATTATTATTCTCATCACCATAATCATCATATATAGGAGACATATTGTAATCATAATTAGTATTCTCCTCAATAGTAGGTGGACTGAAAATATGATAGTCATCATTGTAATCATCATATATAGGAGGTAAAGTGTCATCAAAGTAAATTTACTCCTCCATGCTTGGGGGACTAAAAATATCATGCTCATCAAAACCAGCTTCCCCAAGCTTAGAATTTTCCATAGCATTAACAACAATGGTGTTCACAGCATTCATACTAATAACATTGCCATTAGCATGCATATAAAGTTCCATTGGTTTTTTAATTTTCTCTTCAAACACCTCATGTCCTAACTCAAGATAAATACTATAAAGATCTCTAATATTTTTGTTGTTTTCCATTAAGCCTAACTAGTGAAAACAAGAAACAAAAAGATGCAACTGCAGGATCTAAAGGAAATAGCTTCGAGCACTCACACACCGGCAACAGTGCTAGGAAATAGCTTAGTAGTCGGAGGATGTGAATACCTTTTACCTTACCTCCACGCAACGGCGCCGGAAAATAGCTTGATGTCTACGCACGCTTCTATTCCTATAGACGGTGTTGGGCCTCCAAGAGCGAGAGGTTTGTAGAACAAGACAGCAAGTTTCCCTTAAGTGAATCACCCAAGGTTTATCGAACTCAGGGAGGTAGAGGTCAAAGATATCCCTCTCAAGCAACCCCTGCAATTACGATACAAGAAGTCTCTTGTGTCCCCAACACACCTAATACACTTGTCAGATGTATAGGTGCACTAGTTCGGCGAAGAGATAGTGAAATACAAGTAATATGGATGATTGTAAGTAGTAATTGCAATCTGAAATAAAGATGGCAGCAAGCAAACATGTAACAGAACTTGTTGGAAACGGTGTTTCAATGCTTAGAAACAAGGTCTAGGGATCATACTTTCACTAGTGGACACTCTCAACAATGATCACATAAATAAATAACTTCTCTTCCTTTGTGCTACTTCAACACTCTCTTGTTGGAGAACAAACACCATTCATTGTGTAGGTCTACAAGAGCTCCCTCAAGCCGGAGTAAACAAGCTCCACAACATTCGGAGTTCATATTTAAGTAACCTCTAGAGTGCATAATAATAGTTAACTTCATAATCTACAAGAGATTACAATCATAACCTACGCCAAGTACTACATGATGCACACACTGTCAACATTACATCATGGAGGAGGAATAGACTACTTTAATAACATCACTAGAGTAGCACATAGATTAATAGTGATACAAAGCTCATGATCACATAAAGATCACACCATGGGAGAGAGAGATGAACCACATAGCTACGAGTAGAGCCCTCAGCCTCTGGGGAGAACTACTCCCTCCTCATCATGGGAGACAGCGATGGCGATGAAGATGGCGGTGGTGTCGATGGAGATGACTCCGGGGCAATTCCCGTCCGGGCGGCGTGCCGGAACGGAGACTTCGTCCCCCGAAACGGAGTTTCGCGATGGCGGCGGCGTCCCCGGAGTCTTTCCGGAGTTTCTTCAATTCGTGTCGAGTTTTTAGGTCACGACGGGTTAAATAGGCGAAGAGGCGGAGTCGGAAGAGTCCCGAGGGGCCCACCCCATAGGGTGGGGCGGCCACCCCTCTGGCCGCGCCGACCTATGGTGTGGAGGCCCTGGGCCTCCCCCTGGCTTGCCCTTCTGGCTCCGTGAGTCTTCCGGCAAAATAGAATTTCTGTGATTTTTCTGGATTTTTCCGAGCACTTTGGTTTTTGGGCCTTTTCTGCAATAAACAGACATAGTAAACAGAAACTGGCACTGTGGCATCTTGTTAATAGGTTAGTCCAATAAATGCCATAATATGATATAAAGTGCATATAAAACATGTGAGTATTGTCATAAAACTAGCATGGAACATAAGAAATTATAGATACGTTTGAGACGTATCACTTACTATATGACATAAGAAGACTATGTGCCTTGGTTTTTGATTTTTTTTGAATTTTATGCTTATTTGAATCTTGGTCAAATCCTAGGTTTCACCATGATTTAAACAAGTTTAAAACATGAATATGAAAAATTAAGCATCTATCCTTCTTAGTCACTCCATAATGTAGCTCTTGGGAGGGTTTGTGAAATTTCAATGTTTGAAACCAAAAACAACTTCTCTTCATGCATGCCTGACTTCATAATTAAGACATAGTTTAGGGTTAGGGGGTAGATACATGATTTTCCTGGTTTGAATATGTCTAGACCTTGTTTATCCACTTAATTGAATGCTTACTATATGACATATATAAGAAGACTATGTGCCTTGGTTTTTCATTTATTTTGATTTATTTTGAATTTTTATGCCTATTTGAATCTTGGTCAAATCCTAGGTTTGACCATTTTCAATCATGAATATGAAAAATTAAGCATCTATCATTCTTAGTCACTCCAAAATGTAGATCTTGGGAGGGTTTTTGAAATTCCCATGTTTGAAACCAAAAACCACTTCTCTTCATGCATGCTTGACTTCATAAGACATCGTTTAGGGTTAGGGGTAGGTAGATACATGATTTTTCTGGTTTGAATATGTCTAGACCTTGTTTATCAACTTAATTGAATGCTTACTATATGTGACATAAAAATAATATGTGCATTGGTTTTTCATTTTATTGATTTTTTTTTGAATTTTTATCCCCATTTGTTGAATCTTGGTTAAATCCTTGGTTTGACCAAGATTTAAACAAGTTTAAAACATGATTATGAAAAACTAAGCCTGTATCGATCCTTCTTAATTAGTCACTCCAAAATGAAGCTCATGGGAGGGTGTTTGAAATTTCCATGTTTTTTTCTGGTTTGAATATGTCTAGACCTTGTTTATCAACTTGAATGCTTACTATATGACATACAAAGACTATGTGCTTTGGGTTTTGAATTTGTTTTTGAATTTTTATGCCCATTTGAATCTTGGTCAAATCCTAGGTTTGACCATGACGTAAACAAGTTTAAAACATGAATATGAAAAAGTAAGCATGTATCCTTCAATCCTTCTTAGTCACTCCAAAATGAAGCTCTTGGGAGGGTTTTTGAAATTTCCATGTTTGAAACCAAAAACCACTTCTCTTCAACATGCATGCTTGACTTCATAAGATAGAGTTTAAGGTTAGGAGGTAGATCCATGATTTTTCAGGTTTAATATGTCTAGACCTTGTTTATAAACTTAATTGAATGCTTACTATATGACATAAGAAGACCTTGGTTTTTCATTTTTTTTGAATTTTATGCCCTTTTGAAACTTGGTCAAATCCTAGGTTTGACCAAGATTTGGACAAGTTTAAAACATGAATATGAAAAGGAAATCATGAATGCTTCTTAGTCACTCCAAAATGAAGCTCTTGGGAGGGTTTTAGAAATTTCCATGTTTGAAACCCAAAACCACATCTCTTCATGTTTGACTTCATAAGACAGAATTTAGGGTTAGGGGGTAGATACATGATTTTTCTGGTTTGAATAAGTCTAGACCTTGTTTATCAACTTAATTGAATGCTTACTACATGACATAAGAAGACTATGTGCATTGGTTTTTCATTTTATTGATTTTTTTTTGAATTTTTATCCCCATTTGTTGAATCTTAGTCAAATCCTAGGTTTGACCAAGATTTAGACAAGTTTAAAACATGAATATTAAAAAGTAAGCATGTATCCTTCGTAGTCACTCTAAAATGAAGCCCTTGTGAGGGTTTTTGGAATTTCCATGCTTGAAACCAAAAACCACTTCTCTTCATGCTTGACTTCATAAGACATAGTTTAGGGTTAGGGGTAGCTAGATACATGATTTCTCTGGTTTGAATATGTCTAGACCTTGTTTATAAACTTAACTGAATGCGTAGTATATTACATAAGAAGACTATGTGCCTTGGTTTTTCATTTTTTGAATAATTTTTAAAAAATAATGCCCATTTTTTGAATCTTGGTCAAATCCTAGGTTTGACCATGATTTAAACAAGTTTGAAAAATAAATATGAAAAAGTAAGCTTGTATCCTTCGTAGTCACTCCAAAATGAAGCTCTTGAGAGGGTTTTTGAAATTTCCATGTTTGAAACCAAAAACCACTTCTCTCTTCATGCTTGACTTCATAAGACAGAGTTTAGGGTTAGGGGTCTAGCTTGATACATGATTTTTCTGGTTTGAATATGTCTAGACCTTGTTTATCAACTTAATTGAATGCTTACTATATGACATAAGAAGACTATGTGCTTTGGTTTTTCATTTTATTGATTTTTTTTGATCTTTTATCCCCATTTTTTGAATCTTGGTCAAATCCTAGGTTTGACCAAGATTTAGACAAGTTTAAAACATGAATATAAAAAAGTAAGCATGTATCCTTCGTAGTCACTCCAAAATGAAGCTCTTGTGAGGGTTTTGAAATTTCCATGCTTGAAACCAAAAACCACTTCTCTTCATGATTCACTGCATAAGACATAGTTTAGGGTTAGGGGTAGCTACATACATGATTTCTCTCGGTTTGAATATGTCTAGACCTTGTTTATCAACTTAATTTAATGATTACTATACGTATATATGACATAAGAAGACTATGTGCCTTGGTTTTTCATTTTTTGAATATTTTTTTAAAAATTATGCCCATTTTTTGAATCTTGGTCAAATCCTATGTTTGACCATGATTTAAACAAGTTTGAAACATGAATATGAAAAAGTAAGCATGTATCCTTCGTAGTCACTCCAAAATGAAGCTCTTGAGAGGGTTTTTGAAATTTCCATGTTTGAAACCAAAAACCACTTCTCTCTTCATGCTTGACTTCATAAGATAGAGTTTAGGGTTAGGGGTCTGATACGTCTCCGACGTATCGATAATTTCTTATGTTCCATGCCACATTATTGATGATATCTACATGTTTTATGCATACTTTATGTCATATTTATGCGTTTTCCGGAACTAACCTATTGACGAGATGCCGAAGGGCCAGTTTGTTGTTTTCTCGCTGTTTTTGGTTCCGTAAATCCTAGTAAGGAAATATTCTCGAATCGGACGAAATCAACGCCCAGCCATCCTATTTTTCCACGAAGCTTCCAGAACACCCGAGAGCCGCCAGAGGAGGGCCCTGTGGGCCCCAGACGACAGGGTGGCGCCGCCCAGGCCTTGGCCGCGCCCCCCTAGTGTGTCGTCGCCTCGTCGACCCTCCGAGGCTGCCCTTCCGCCTACTTAAGGTCTCCGTCGCGAAAACCCTATTACGTTCGACGAAACCAGAGAAAACCTTCCGCAGCCGCCGCCATCGCGAAGCCAAGATCCGGGGGACATGAGTCTCTGTTCCGTCACGCCGCCCGGACGGGGAAGTGCCCCCGAAGGCTCCTCCATCGACACCACCACCATCTTCATCAACGCTATTGTCTCCCATGAGGAGGGAGTAGTTCTCCATCGAGGCTCGGGCCGTACCGGTAGCTATGTGGTTAATCTCTCTCCTATGTACTTCAATACAATAATCTCATGAGCTGCCTTACATGATTGAGATTCATATGATGATGCTTGTAATCTAGATGTCATTGTGCTAGTCAAGTGGATTTTACTTATGTGATCTCCGGAGACTCCTTGTCCCACGTGTGTAAAGGTGAAAGTGTGTGCACCGTGTGGGTCTCTTAGGCTATATTTCACGTAATACTTATTCACCGTTATGAATGGCATAGTGAAGTGCCTATTTATATCTCTTTATGATTGCAATGTGTTTTGTATCACAATTTATCCGTGTGCTACTCTAGTGATGTTATTAAAGTAGTTTATTCCTCCCGCACGGTGTAATGGTGACAAGTGTGTGCATCGTGTAGTACTTGGCGTGGGCTATGATTGTGATCTCTTGTAGATTATGAAGTTAACTATTGCTATGATGGTATTGATGTGATCTATTCCTCCTTTCGTAGTGTGAAGGTGACAGTGTGCATGCTATGTTAGTACTTGGTTTAGTTGTGTTGATCTGTCATGCACTCTAAGGTTATTTAAACATGAATATCGAATATTGTGGAGCTTGTTAACTCCGGCATTGAGGGTTCGTGTAATCCTACACAGCTAGTGGTGTTCATCATCCAACAAGAGGGTGTAGAGTCTAGCCTCTAGCTATTTATTCTGTTATGTGATCAATGTTGAGAGTGTCCACTAGTGAAAGTATAATCCCTAGGCCTTGTTCCTAAATATCGCTATCGCTGCTTGTTTACTCGTTTTATCGCATCTTTACTTCCCGCAATATTACTACCATCAATCGCACGCCAGCAAGCACTTTTCTCGGCGCCGTTACTACCGCTCATATTCATTCATACCACCTGTATTTCACTATCTCTTCGCCGAACTAGTGCACCTATTAGGTGTGTTGGGGACACAAGAGACTTCTTGCTTTGTGGTTGCAGTGGTTGCATGAGAGGGATATCTTTGACCTCTTCCTCCCCGAGATCGATAAACCTTGGGTGATCCACTTAAGGGAAACTTGCCGCTGTTCTACAAACCTCTCGCTCTTGGAGGCCCAACACTCGTCTACAAGAATAGAAGCTCCCGTAGACATCAAGCACTTTTCCGGCGCCGTTGCCGGGGAGGAAAGGTAAAAGGCACTCATACTCCGGTCCCGGGTAAAGTACTTTTCTCGGCGCCGTTGTGTGTGTGCTCGAAGCTATTTCCTTTAGATCCCGCAATTGCATCTTTTTGTTTCTTGTTTACACTAGTTTGGCATAATGGACAACAATGAGCTTCTTATTCTATTTCCTGATTTAAGACATGGATGGTTTGATGCGAAAATTAAAAAACCTATGGAACATATTAGTATGAACGCTTTGAACACCATTGTTGCTAATGATATGGAAAATTCTAAGCTTGGGGAAGCTGGCTTTGATGAGCATGATATTTTTAGTCCCCCAAGCATTGAGGAGAAAATTTTCTTTGATGATACTTTGCCTCCTATTTATGATGATTATAATGATAGTAGTCTTTTAGTACCGCCTGTTATGGAGGATAAATTTGATTATGATTACAATATGCCTCCTATATTTGATGATGAGAATAATAATGATAGCTACTTTGTTGAATTTGCTCCCACTACAACTAATAAAATTGATTATGCCTATGTGGAGAGTAATAATTTTATGCATGAGACTCATGATAAGAATGCTTTATGTGATAGTTATATTGTTGAGTTTGCTCATGTTGCTACTGAAAGTTATTATGAGAGAGTAAAATATGGTTGTAGAAATTTTCATGTTACTAAAATGCCTTTCTATGTGCTGAAATTTTTGAAGCTACACTTGTTCTATCTTCCTATGCTTGTTACTTTGCTCTTCATGAACTTATTTATTTACAAGACTCCTATGCATAGGAAGCATGTTAGACTTAAATTTGTTTTGAATTTGCTTCTTGATGCTCTATTTTGCTTCAACTACTATTTCTTGCGAGTGCATCATTAAAACTGCTGAGCCCATCTTAATGGCTATAAAGAAAGAACTTCTTGGGAGATAACCCATGTGTTTATTTTGCTACAGTACTTTTATTTTGTATTTGAGTCTTGGAAGTTGTTACTACTGTAGCAACCTCTTCTTATCTTATTTTTATCGCATTGTTGTGCCAAGTAAAGTCTTTGATAGTAAGGTTCATACTAGATTTGGATTATCGCGCAGAAACAGATTTCTTGCTCGTCACGAATCTGGGCCTAATTCTCTGTAGGTAACTCACAAAATTATGCCAATTTACGTGAGTGATCCTCAGATATGTACGCAACTTTCATTCAATTTGAGCATTTTCATCTGAGCAAGTCTGGTGCCTCTTTAAAATTCTTGTTTACGGACTGTTCTGTTTTGACAGATTCTGCCTTTTATTTCGCATTGCCTCTTTTGCTGTGTTGGATGGATTTCTTTGTTCCATTACCTTCCAGTAGCTTTGAGCAATGTCCAGTAGTGTTAAGAATGATTGTGTCACCTCTGAACATGTGAATTTTTGATTATGCACTAACCCTCTAATGAGTTTGTTTCGAGTTTGGTGTGGAGGAAGTTTTCAAGGGTCAAGAGAGGAGGATGATATACTATGATCAAGAAGAGTGAAAAGTCTAAGCTTGGGGATGCCCCCGTGGTTCATCCCTGCATATTTCAAGAAGACTCAAGCATCTAAGCTTGGGGATGCCCAAGGCATCCCCTTCTTCATCGACAACTTATCAGGTCACTTCTCTTGAAACTATATTTTTATTCGGTCACATCTTATGTACTTTACTTGGAGCGTCTGTTTGTTTTTGTTTTTGTTTGAATAAAATATGATCCATCATGCTTGTGTGGGAGAGAGACACGCTCCGCTGGTTCATATGAACACATGTGTTCTTAGCTCATAATGTTCATGGCGAAGGTTGAACTGCTTCGTTAATTGTTATATGGTTGGAAACGGGAAATGCTACATGTGGTAATTGATAAAATGTCTTGGATAATTTGATACTTGGCAATTGTTGTGCTCATGTTTAAGCTCTTGCATCATATACTTTGCACCCATTAATGAAGAAATACATAGAGCTTGCTAAAATTTGGTTTGCATAATTGGTCTCTCTAAGGTCTAGATAATTTCTAGTAAAGAGTTTGAACAACAAGGAAGACGGTGTAGAGTCTTATAATGTTTACAATATGTCTTTTATGTGAGTTTTGTTGCACTGGTTCATCCTTTTGTTTGTTTCAAATAACCTTGCTAGCCTAAGCCTTGTATCGAGAGGGAATACTTCTCATGCATCCAAAATCCTTGAGCCAACCGCTATGCCATTTGTGTCCACCATACCTACCTACTACATGGTATTTCTCCGCCATTCCAAAGTAAATTGCTTGAGTGCTACCTTTAAATAATTCAAAATTTATCACCTCTGATTTGTGTCAATGTTTTATAGCTCATGAGGAAGTATGTGGTGTTTATCTTTCATTCTTGTTGGGCAACTTTCACCAATGGACTAGTGGCTTCATCCGCTTATCCAATAATTTTGCAAAAAGAGTCTGATGCGGGGTTCCCAGCCCCCAATTAATTAACTTCATTAATAATTCTCTTCACATGTTTTGCTCTGATTCATCAGTAAGCAACTTAATTTTGCAAATAGACACTCCTCCATGGTATGAGATTGTTGGAAGGCACCCGAGGATTCGGTTAGCCATGGCTTGTGTAAGCAAAGGTTAGGAGGAGTGTCAACCATAAATAAAACTGAAATACATGTGTAAACAAAAGAGAAGAGGGATGATCTACCTTGCTGGTAGAGATAACGTCCTTCATGGGAGCCGCTCTTTGAAGGTTTGTCTGGCAAGGGGGTTAGAGTGCCCACTACCATTCGTTGACAACAACAAACACCTCTCAAAATTTTACTTTTATGCTCTCTTTATATTTTCAAAACCAAAGCTCTAGCACAAATATAGCAATCAATGCTTCCCTCTGCGAAGGGCCATTCTTTTACCTTTTATGTTGAGTCAGTTAACCTATCTCTCTCCACCTCAAGAAGCAAACACTTGTGTGAACTGTGCATTGATTCCTACATACTTGCATATTGCACTTGTTATATTACTTTACATTGACAATATCCATGAGATATACATGTTATAAGTTGAAAGCAACCGCTGAAACTTAATCTTCCTTTGTGTTGCTTCAATACCTTTACTATGAATTTATTGCTTTATGAGTTAACTCTTATGCAAGACTTATTGATGCTTGTCTTGAAAGTACTATTCATGAAAAGTCTTTGTTTTATGATTCAGCTTGTTTACTCATGTCATTACCATTGTTTTGATCGCTGCATTCATTACATGTGTTTACAATAGTATGATCAAGGTTATGATGGCATGTCACTCCAGAAATTATCTTTGTTATCGTTTACCTGCTCGGGACGAGCAGAAACTAAGCTTGGGGATGCCGATACGTCTCCGACGTATCGATAATTTCTTATGTTCCATGCCACATTATTGATGATATCTACATGTTTTATGCATACTTTATGTCATATTTATGCGTTTTCCGGAACTAACCTATTGACGAGATGCCGAAGGGCCGCTTGCTCGTTTTCTGCTGTTTTTGGTTCCGTAAATCCTAGTAAGGAAATATTCTCGGAATCGGACGAAATCAACGCCCGAGCATCCTATTTTTCCACGAAGCTTCCAGAACACCCGAGAGCCGCCAGAGGAGGGCCCTGTGGGCCGCAGACGACAGGGTGGCGCGGCCCAGGCCTTGGCCGCGCCCCCCTAGTGTGTCGTCGCCTCGTCGACCCTCCGAGGCTGCCCTTCCGCCTACTTAAGGTCTCCGTCGCGAAAACCCTATTACGTTCGACGAAACCAGAGAAAACCTTCCAGAGCCGCCGCCATCGCGAAGCCAAGATCTGGGGGACAGGAGTCTCTGTTCCGGCACGCCGTCGGGACGGGGAAGTGCCCCCGGAAGGCTCCTCCATCGACACCACCGCCATCTTCATCAACGCTACTGTCTCCCATGAGGAGGGAGTAGTTCTCCATCGAGGCTCGGGGCTGTACCGGTAGCTATGTGGTTAATCTCTCTCCTATGTACTTCAATACAATAATCTCATGAGCTGCCTTACATGATTGAGATTCATATGATGATGCTTGTAATCTAGATGTCATTGTGCTAGTCAAGTGGATTTTACTTATGTGATCTCCGGAGACTCCTTGTCCCACGTGTGTAAAGGTGACAAGTGTGTGCACCGTGTGGGTCTCTTAGGCTATATTTCACTGAATACTTATTCACTCGTTATGAATGGCATAGTGAAGTGCCTATTTATATCTCTTTATGATTGCAATGTGTTTTGTATCACAATTTATCTGTGTGCTACTCTAGTGATGTTATTAAAGTAGTTTATTCCTCCTGCACGGTGTAATGGTGACAGTGTGTGCATCGTGTAGTACTTGGCGTGGGCTATGATTGTGATCTCTTGTAGATTATGAAGTTAACTATTGCTATGATGGTATTGATGTGATCTATTCCTCCTTTCGTAGTGTGAAGGTGACAGTGTGCATGCTATGTTAGTACTTGGTTTAGTTGTGTTGATCCGTAATGCACTCTAAGGTTATTTAAACATGAATATCGAATATTGTGGAGCTTGTTAACTCCGGCATTGAGGGTTCGTGTAATCCTACACAATTAGTGGTGTTCATCATCCAACAAGAGGGTGTAGAGTCTAGCATCTAGCTATTTATTCTGTTATGTGATCAATGTTGAGAGTGTCCACTAGTGAAAGTATAATCCCTAGGCCTTGTTCCTAAATATCGCTATCGCTGCTTGTTTACTCGTTTTACCGCATCTTTACTTCCCGCAATATTACTACCATCAACTGCACGCCAGCAAGCACTTTTCTGGCGCCGTTACTACCGCTCATATTCATTCATACCACCTGTATTTCAATATCTCTTCGCCGAACTAGTGCACCTATTAGGTTTGTTGGGGACACAAGAGACTTCTTGCTTTGTGGTTGCAGGGTTGCATGAGAGGGATATCTTTGACCTCTTCCTCCCTGAGATCGATAAACCTTGGGTGATCCACTTAAGGGAAACTTGCTGTTGTTCTACAAACCTCTGCTCTTGGAGGCCCAACACTGTCTACAAGAATAGAAGCTCCCGTAGACATCAGTGGTCTAGCTTGATACATGATTTTTCTGGTTTGAATATGTCTAGACCTTGTTTATCAACTTAATTGAATGCTTACTACATGACATAAGAAGACTATGTGCATTGGTTTTTCATTTTATTGATTTTTTTTGAATTTTTATCCCCATTTGTTGAATCTTGGTCAAATCGTAGGTTTGACCAAGATTTAGACAAGTTTAAAACATGAATATGAAAAATTAAGCATGTATCGATCCTTCTTAGTAACTCCAAAATGTTTGAAACCAAAAACCACTTCTCTTCATGCATGCTTGACTTCATAAGACAGAGTTTAGCTAGCTAGGGTTAGGGGTTAGCTAGATACATGATTTTCCGTGTTTGAATATGTCTAGACCTTGTTTATCAACTTATTTGAATGCTTACTATATGAGATAAGAAGACTACGTGCCTTGGTTTTTGATTTTTTTTTAATTTTTTGCCTATTTGAATCTTGTTCAAATCCTAGGTTTGACCATGATTTAAACAAGTTTAAAACATGAATATGAAAAATTAAGCATCTGTCCTTCTTAGTCACTCCATAATGTAGCTCTTGGGAGGGTTTTTGAAATTTCAATCTTTGAAACCAAAAACAACTTCTATTCATGCATGCCTGACTTCATAATTAAGACATAGTTTAGGGTTAGGGGGTAGATACATGATTTTCCTGGTTTGAATATGCCTAGACCTTATTTATCCACTTAATTGAATGCTTACTATATGACATATATAAGAAGACTATGTGCCTTGGTTTTTCATTTATTTTGATTTATTTTGAATTTTTATGCCTATTTGAATCTTGGTCAGATCCTAGGTTTGACCAGTTTCAATCATGAATACGAAAAATTAAGCATCTATCCTTCTTAGTCACTCCAAAATGTAGATCTTGGGAGGGTTTTTGAAATTCCCATGTTTGAAACCAAAAACCACTTCTCTTCATGCATGCTTGACTTCATAAGACATAGTTTAGGGTTAGGGGTAGGTAGATACATGATTTTTCTTGTTTGAATATGTATACACCTTGTTTATCAACTTAATTGAATGCTTACTATATGTGACATAAGAAGAACATGTGCATTGGTTTTTCATTTTATTGATTTTTTTTGAATTTTTATCCCCATTTGTTGAATCTTGGTTAAATCCTCGGTTTGACCAAGATTTAAACAAGTTTAAAACATGATTATGAAAAAGTAAGCCTCGTATCGATCCTTCTTAATTAGTCACTCCAAAATGAAGCTCATGGGAGGGTCTTTGAAATTTCCATGTTTTTTCTTGTTTGAATATGTCTAGACCTTGTTTATCAACTTGAATGCTTACTATATGACATACAAAGACTATGTGCTTTGGGTTTTGAATTTGTTTTTGAATTTTTATGCCCATTTGAATCTTGGTCAAATCCTAGGTTTGACCATGACTTAAACAAGTTTAAAACATGAATATGAAAAAGTAAGCATGTCTCCTTCATTCCTTCTTAGTCACTCCAAAATGAAGCTCTTGGGAGGGTTTTTGAAATTTCCATGTTTGAAACCAAAAACCACTTCTCTTCAACATGCATGCTTGACTTCATAAGACAGAGTTTAAGGTTAGGGGGTAGATACATGATTTTTTAGGTTTAATATGTCTAGACCTTGTTTATCAAATTAATTGAATGCTTACTATATGATATAAGAAGACCTTGGCTTTTCATTTTTTTTGAATTTTACGCCCGTTTGAATGTTGGTCAAATCCTAGGTTTGACCAAGATTTGGACAAGTTTAAAACATGAATATGAAAAGGTAATCATGAATGCTTCTTAGTCACTCCAAGATGAAGCTCTTGGGAGGGTTTTCGAAATTTCCATGTTTGAAACCCAAAACCACATCTCTTCATGTTTGACTTCATAAGACAGAGTTTAGGTTAGGGGGTAGATACATGATTTTTCTGGTTTGAATATGTCTAGACCTTGTTTATCAACTTAATTGAATGCTTACTACATGACATAAGAAGACTATGTGCATTGGTTTTTCATTTTATTGATTTTTTTGGAATTTTTATCCCCATTTGTTGAATCTTCGTCAAATCCTAGGTTTGAAAAAACTTTAGAAAAGTTTAAAACATGAATATGAAAAAGTAAGCATGTATCCTTCGTAGTCACTCCAAAATGAAGCTCTTGTGAGGGTTTTTGAAATTTCCATGCTTGAAACCAAAAACCACTTCTCTTCATATGCTTGACTTCAAAAGGCAGAGTTTAGGGTTAGGGGTAGCTAGATACATGATTTCTCTGGTTTGAATATGTCTAGACCTTGTTTATCAACTTAATTGAATGCTTACTATATGACATAAGAAGAATATGTTCCTTGGTTTTTCATTTTATTGATTTTTTTTTGAAATTTTATCCCCATTTGTTGAATCTTTGTCAAATCCTAGGTTTGACCAAGATTTAGACAAGTTTAAAACATGAATATGAAAAAGTAAGCAGGTATCCTTCGTAGTCACTCTAAAATGAAGCTCTTGTGAGGGTTTTTTAAATTTCCATGCTTGAAACCAAAAACCACTTCTCTTCATGCTTGACTGCATAAGACATAGTTTAGGGATAGGGGTAGCTAGATACATGATTTATCTGGTTTAATATGTCTAGACCTGGTTTATCAACTTAATTTAATGCTTACTATATGACAGAAGAAGACTATGTGCCTTGGTTTTTCATTTTTTCAATAATTTTTAAAAAATTATGCCCATTTTTTGAATCTTGGTCAAATCCTAGGTTTGACCATGATTTAAACAAGTTTGAAACATGAATATGAAAAAGTAAGCATGTATCCTTCGTAGTCACTCCAAAATGAAGCTCTTGAGAGGGTTTTTGAAATTTCCATGTTTGAAACCAAAAACCACTTCTCTCTTCATGCTTGACTTCATAAGACAGAGTTTAGGGTTAGGGGTCTAGCTTGATACATGATTTTTCTGGTTTGAATATGTCTAGACCTTGTTTATCAACTTAATTGAATGCTTACTACATGACATAAGAAGACTATGTGCATTGGTTTTTCATTTTATTGATTTTTTTGAATTTTTATCCCCATTTGTTGAATCTTGGTGAAATCCTAGGTTTGACCAAGATTTAGACAAGTTTAAAACATGAATATGAAAAATTAAGCCTGTATCGATCCTTCTTAGTAACTCCAAAATGTTTGAAACCAACTTCTCTTCATGCATGCTTGACTTCATAAGACAGAGTTTAGCTAGCTTGGGTTAGGGGTAGCTAGATACATGATTTTCCTGGTTTGAATATGCCTAGACCTTGTTTATCCACTTAATTGAATGATTACTATATAACATATATAAGAAGACTATGTGCCTTGGTTTTTCATTTATTTTGATTTATTTTGAATTTTTATGCCTATTTGAATCTTGGTCAGGTCCTAGGTTTGACCAGTTTCAATCATGAATATAAAAAATTAAGCATCTATCCTTCTTAGTCACTCCAAAATGTAGATCTTGGGAGGGTTTTTGAAATTCCCATGTTTGAAACCAAAAGCCACTTCTCTTCATGCATGCTTGACTTCATAAGACATAGTTTAGGGTTAGGGGTAGGTAGATACATGATTTTTCTTGTTTGAATATGTCTACACCTTGTTTATCAACTTAATTGAATGCTTACTATATGTAACATAAGAAGAACATGTGCATTGGTTTTTCATTTTATTGATTTTTTTAAATTTTTATCCCCATTTGTTGAATCTTGGTTAAATCCTCGGTTTGACCAAGATTTAAACAAGTTTAAAACATGATTATGAAAAAGTAAGCCTGTATCGATCCTTCTTAATTAGTCACTCCAAAATGAAGCTCATGGGAGGGTCTTTGAAATTTCCATGTTTTTTCTGGTTTGAATATGTCTAGACCTTGTTTATCAACTTGAATGCTTACTATATGACATACAAAGACTATGTGCTTTGGGTTTTGAATTTGTTTTGAATTTTTATGCCCATTTGAATCTTGTTCAAATCATAGGTTTGACCATGACTTAAACAAGTTTAAAACATGAATATGAAAAACTAAGCATGTATCCTTCATTCCTTCTTAGTCACTCCAAAATGAAGCTCTTGGGAGGGTTTTTCAAATTTCCATGTTTGCAACCAAAAACCACTTATCTTCAACATGCATGCTTGACTTCATAAGACAGAGTTTAAGGTTAGAGGGTAGATACATGATTTTTCAGGTTTAATATGTCTAGACCTTGTTTATCAACTTAATTGAATGCTTACTATATGACATAAGAAGACCTTGGTTTTTCATTTTTTTTGAATTTTATGCCCGTTTGAATGTTGGTCAAATCCTAGGTTTGACCAATATTTGGAAAAGTTTAAAACATGAATATGAAAAGGTAATCATGAATGCTTCTTAGTCACTCCAAAATGAAGCTCTTGGGAGGGTTTTCGAAATTTCCATGTTTGAAACCCAAAACCACATCTCTTCATGTTTGACTTCATAAGACATAGTTTAGGGTTAGGGGTAGATACATGATTTTTCTGGTTTGAATATGTCTAGACCTTGTTTATCAACTTAATTGAGTGCTTACTACATGACATAAGAAGACTATGTGCATTGGTTTTTCATTTTATTGATTTTTTTTGAATTTTTATCCCCATTTGTTGAATCTTGGTCAAATCCTAGGTTTGACAAAACTTTAGACAAGTTTAAAACATGAATATGAAAAAGTAAGCATGTATCCTTCGTAGTCACTCCAAAATGAAGCTCTTGTGAGGGTTTTTGAAATTTCCATGCTTGAAACCAAAAACCACTTCTCTTCATATGCTTGACTTCATAAGGCAGAGTTTAGGGTTAGGGGTAGCTAGATACATGATTTCTCTGGTTTGAATATGTCTAGACCTTGTTTATCAACTTAATTGAATGCTTACTATATGACATAAGAAGACTATGTTCCTTGGTTTTTCATTTTATTGATTTTTTTTGAATTTTTATCCCCATTTGTTGAATCTTGGTCAAATCCTAGGTTTGACCAAGATTTAGACAAGTTTAAAACATGAATATGAAAAAGTATGCATGTATCCTTCGTAGTCACTCCAAAATGAAGCTCTTGTGAGGGTTTTTGAAATTTCCATGCTTGAAACCAAAAACCACTTCTCTTCATATGCTTGACTTCATAAGGCAGAGTTTAGGGTTAGGGGTAGCTAGATACATAATTTCTCTGGTTTGAATATGTCTAGACCTAGTTTATCAACTTATTTGAATGCTTACTATATGACATAACAAGACTACGTGCCTTGGTTTTTTATTTTTTTTTAATTTTATGCCTATTTGAATCTTGGTCAAATCCTAGGTTTGACCATGATTTAAACAAGTTTAAAACATGAATATGAAAAATTAAGCATCTATCCTTCTTAGTCACTCCATAATGTAGATCTTGGGAGGGTTTTTGAAATTTCAATGTTTGAAACCAAAAACAACTTCTCTTCACGCATGCGTGACTTCATAATTAAGACATAGTTTAGGGTTAGGGGGTAGATACATGATTTTCCTGGTTTGAATATGTCTAGACCTTGTTTATCCACTTAATTGAATGCTTACTATATGACATATATAAGAAGACTATGTGCCTTGGTTTTTCATTTATTTTGGTTTATTTTGAATTTTTATGCCTATTTGAATCTTGGTCAAATCCTAGGTTTGACCAGTTTCAATCATGAATATGAAAAATTAAGCATCTATCCTTCTTAGTCACTCCAAAATGTAGATATTGGGAGGGTTTTTGAAATTCCCATGTTTGAAACCAAAAACCACTTCTCTTCATGCATGCTTGACTTCATAAGACATAGTTTAGGGTTAGGGGTAGGTAGATACATGATTTTTCTGGTTTGAATATGTCTAGACCTTGTTTATCAACTTAATTGAATGCTTACTATATGTGACATAAGAAGAATATGTGCATTGGTTTTTCATTTTATTGATTTTTTTAAAAAAAATTATCCCCATTTGTTGAATCTTGGTTAAATCCTCGGTTTGATCAAGAAACAAGTTTAAAACATGATTATGAAAAAGTAAGCCTGTATCGATCCTTCTTAATTAGTCACTCCAAAATGAATCTCATGGGAGGGTCTTTGAAATTTCCATGTTTCTTCTGGTTTGAATATGTCTAGACCTTGTTTATCAACTTGAATGCTTACTATATGACATACAAAGACTATGTGCTTTGAGTTTTGAATTTGTTTTTGAATTTTTATGCCCATTTGAATCTTGGTCAAATCCTAGGTTTGACCATGACTTAAACAAGTTTAAAACATGAATATGAAAAAAATAAGCATGTATCCTTCATTCCTTCTTAGTCACTCCAAAATGAAGCTCTTCGGAGGGTTTTTGAAATTTCCATGTTTGAAACAAAAAACCACTTCTCTTCAACATGCATGCTTGACTTCATAAGACAGAGTTTAAGGTTAGTGGGTAGATACATGATTTTTCAGGTTTAATATGTCTAGACCTTGTTTATCAACTTAATTCAATGCTTACTATATGACATAAGAAGGCCTTGGTTTTTCTTTTTTTTTGAATTTTATACCCGTTTGAATGTTGGTCAAATCCTAGGTTTGACCAATATTTGGACAAGTTTAAAACATGAATATGAAAAGTTAATCATGAATGCTTCTTAGTCACTCCAAAATGAAGCTCTTGGGAGTGTTTTCGAAATTTCCATGTTTGAAACCCAAAAGCACATCGCTTCATGCTTGACTTAATAAGACAGAGTTTATGGTTATGGGGTAGATACATGATTTTTCTGGTTTGAATATGTCTAGACCTTGTTTATCAACTTAATTGAATGCTTACTACATGACATAAGAAGACTATGTGCATTGGTTTTTCATTTTATTGATTTTTTTTTATTTTTATCCCCATTTGTTGAATCTTGGTCAAATCCTAGGTTTGACCAAGATTTAGACAAGTTTAAAACATGAATATGAAAAAGTAAGCATGTATCCTTCGTAGTCACTCCAAAATGAAGCTCTTGTGAGGGTTTTTGAAATTTCCATGCTTGAAACCAAAAACCACTTCTCTTCATATGCTTGACTTCATAAGGCAGAGCTTAGGGTTAGGGGTAGATACATGATTTCTCTTGTTTGAATATGTCTAGACCTTGTTTATCAACTAAATTGAATGCTTACTATATGACATAAGAAGACTATGTTCCTTGGTTTTTCATTTTTTTTTAAATTATGCCCATTTTTTGAATCTTGGTCAAATCCTAGGTTTGACCATGATTTAAACAAGTTTTGTGGGGCCCCGGACTAACCAGTCCAGAACTCCTGTTATGCATACAATTTCACGATCCCAAGATCATTCCATCGTGAATACATAACCGAACTGATACTAGATTACATCATCCATTACAGTACCGAATTAAAATTATTACGGAAGTCTTACATCATAGGCCATCAAGGCCGTAGTTCAACAAATAGCAGCGGAATTTATTTGACTTCAAACAGCGGTGGAACCCAAGTCAGACCTTTACCCTACAGTGCGGCCGATCGGGAGAGCGTCCTAGTTCGCGTCTTCGGCGTTGTACTCTTCGTCTTTGTAGTACTCCTCTTCAAAGTCTGGCCAAGTAAATAGCCAGGACAACAATGCCAATGAGTACGTTTGAATGTACTCGCGAACCACCTTAGAGATAAATAAAGGATATGCAGCATGGCAGTAGAAAGGAACAAGCACTACACTAGGTATGACATATCTATATCTTTTTTGAAAACCTTTTTGTAAACCATTTTATTTGTAGTCTAATAGGTAAGGGTGACCCAATTTTCTTTCCGGCCATCTCATATGGCCAACACAACCATTCCAGCTTTCCACCGTACCTCCCGTGTACATTTTCCACCAGTCCCACCGGCATCACTCTCTCAAAACATTATTTGAGAAAACAGTTTTATAAAACCAAAACTCCTTTTGATACTCAGCACTTCCTTTCCCACGTCCATTACCGCGGACACGGCTTTTCGAATAAATTTACACTCGCAGAGGTTGTAGACTTTCCCCACAAGATCCGAATACTCATCGTGTTGGCATCATCCCTGCATAATAACATATGCCACGACAAGTACCCCATCGTCGTTTTTCGCCTGCTCGCCTTAGCCTAAGACATGCCGCCTAGAGTTGTACCTCCCAACACCAGAGTCTGAGGGGTCGTTTTCCCAGGAGTAGCAAATTCCCCTACCGGCTCGACCCTCCGGAATGTCGTGACCAAGCTGCGGGGCATTATTCAATGGGACCTCATAGGTTGTACCCCTGCCATCTGTCCGAGACGGAAAGGCGTTCCCAGTTCGTCGGGAAGGCCACGGTCGATAGGTGTCCATGCTCGGACTACCCCTTACATTTGCAGGACCCAAACTAAGGCGAGACAAACTACTACGCTACGCCCCATCCCACTAAAGGGTAATGTGGTTGTACTGGCTAGGTCCGGTGAACAAAAGGTTTTCAAAAACAATTTTCTTCACTTCTCTTACTCCAAGCAAGTCCTTTCTGCTCAAAAACATTTAACCAAAATCACACTTGGGCAGGGCTACCCCATTTCAAGGTTTTTTTTTGAAAAACTTCTTTTCAGGAAAACATTTAGATAACCATTTTTCCAGGGCTCCCGACCTATAGTCCAATTCTTCTTTGGAAAATGGCGACAAGGATGACAAGGTGATAAGCACCATATCACTAATAGAGGTGTGATTCGTAGGTACCAATGAGGGATGCACCCTAAGGGTGGATTAATAAAACTCCGGGTGGCGCTAACCACCGACATAAGAAATAAAAGACATGCACTTTATAAAACCTGTAATAATGCAAGATCAAGATATATAGGATCAGAGATGCATCAAGAGGTGGCTTGCCTTGATCAGCAAAGTGTCCCTGGTCTTCCTCTTCAAATCCCCCGAAATCACCTCCTCCTTCGTTTCCGGCGGCGTTCGAATCTATCGTCGCAAAAATAAAACAAACACGCCATACCAAATCAAAAAACCACTCCATAATAGTTCACACAAAAATTTGATAAAATCACTTGGATGTCCTGGTCTTCCTCTTCAAATCCCCCGAAATCACCTCCTCCTTCGTTTCCGGCGGCGTTCGAATCTATCATCGCAAAAATAAAACAAACACGCCATACCAAATCAACAAACCACTCCACAATAGTTCACACAAAAATTTGATAAAATCACTGTATGTAGAGGTTTACAAATGCAAGATACTGAAAGTGGTTTCACTCATTTATGGTTTTTAAAACAAAAGATGTGATTTTTACAATTCCATAAATGACCTAGAAACCATTTAAATGGTCTAAATTTTTCTGTAAATCACAAAAATACATGCAACATACCTACGAAAGCTAACAACATGTAGGACACACATGCACAAGAATCACTTGCAGATTAATTTTTAATTAACCTAGACAAATTAAATAAGACAGAATCCGAGAGAACATAAACAGCTAGGCATACCGAGTATCGGAGAATCACAAACCAGATCCAAACATACCCATGGATAGCTAATACTAAATGTGAGCTAACCCCGCTGGTTTGGCATTTTTCCGATTTGTAAATGATGTTACAAAAATCGGATACGGAAAAGGTATACTTGTTTCGAGTTATTAAAACATTATAATTAAACCACTTCTCTGAAAATCATTTCCTTTTGCACAAAATTACCCTATCACTATATATACAAGTGGCACTTGGATTTGCTTCAAAAACATTAGCGAGTTTTCAAATTAAAATTCATTTACTAGCTCTCTGGACAGATCTTGTTTTGTCAATACACTTAAATCAAGGAAGCTCCTGCATGCTAGACTAGTACCTATATATACTTCACAATAAAATTAACCTCATGCAGAAAGGTTTTATAAATCTCACACAATAAATAAAATACACAATCAGATACTTTTTAGGTTTCTATTTAACAGCACATATTAACAGCACTAAGTCACATGAATCCAATATTCCATGGTTGAGATTTTGTTTCTGAGCACACGGAAATTTTAATCGTCGAATTTGAGTCATTTATGAATTTATGGAGATTTAAAAACTAGACAGGATCTCTTTGACAGAATTAAACAAGAAATAAAGTTAAAGGAAAACGGGACGGGACGACTGGGCCTGGTCAGATTAGGCCCAGCGTTGTTGCGGCCACACGGGAGTCTGCGGATTCGAATCCGCTGACGAGGACGGCCACGCTGGCGCGTGGGCTAGGGGCGGACCTGCATGCATCCGTTGGATTAAATCCAACGGTGCATGCCGTTTTCTTCCCCGACGCGACGGGAGACACAGGCGCAGGAAACCCTAGCGGTTTTGGAGGCTGCCGGGCACACCTCGGGCGCGAGAAAAGGAGGGGTTGGGCGCGTCGGGCTCAGCGGAAGGAGGGCTTCCGAGTGGATGTCGCGGCGACGGAAACGGAACCGGACGGAGCGGTGGTTGACGGTGACGGGCGGCTCACCGTGGGCTCGAGGACGCCGGGCACGAGGCGCGGGATGGTGTAGCAGTAGCGGGAGGGAGTAGGCGAGTTAGATACGGTGATGCAGAGGCTGTAGAACGTGGGTCGCGGCGGACGAAACAACAACACCCTTCCCGGCGAACATCGACGGTGCCGGAGTTGCTGTCCGTGACGGCGTTGCCTACAGAAGTCCCTGGAAGACAAATGCGGGCGCATTAGAGAGAGGGAAGGTGCGTGCATCCATAGAGTGAAGAAACGGAGGGAAAGGTGGCGAGGAACTGCGGAAACCTTCACCGGCTACCCACAGATGACGAGCTCGCGTGAGCACGGCTGGGAGGAGCTGGGATCCCCTCCGTGCGGGAGGTGGGTTTGGTGTGGTGAGAATCTTCTGGCGAGCGGAGAGGAAAGGAGGCGGGCTTGCACGTTTTAAAGGACGATGCCGGTGCACGGTGCACCGGGTCCGTGGCGAGGAAGGAAGGGCGTTGCTGTTGGCGTGTTGACACACGTCTGTTGGGAACCCCAAGAGGAAGGTGTGATGTGTACATCGGCGAGTTTTCCCTCGGTATGAAACAAAGGTTATCGAACCGGTAGGAGTCAAGGAACACGTGAAGGTTGTTGGTGACGGAGTGTAGTGCGGCGCAACACCAGGGATTCCGGTGCCAACGTGGAACCTGCACAACACAATCACAATACTTTGCCCCAACTTAACAGTGAGGTTGTCAATCTCACTTGCTTGTTGTAAACAAAGGATTAAATGTATGGTGTGGAAAATGATGTTGGTTTGCGAAGAACGAGTAAAGAACGAGTTTGCGATAGATTGTATTTCAGATGTAAAAGAATGGACCGGGGTCCACAGTTCACTAGTGGTGTCTCTCCCATAAGATAAATAGCATGTTGGGTGAACAAATTACAGTTGGGCAATTGACAAATAGAGAGGGCATAACAATGCACATACATATCACGATGACTACTGTGAGATTTAATCGAGGCATTACGACAAAGTACATAGACCGCTATCCGAGCATGCATCTATGCCTAAAAAGTCCACATTCAGGTTATCATCCGAACCCCTTCCAGTATTAAGTTGCAAACAGCAGACAATTGCATTAAGTATGGTGCGTAATGTAATCAACACAAATATCCTTAGACAAAGCATTGATGTTTTATCCCTAGTGGCAACAGCACATCCACAACCTTAGAACTTTTCGTCACTCGTCCTGCATTCAATGGAGGCATGAACCCACTATCGAGCATAAATACTCCCTCTTGGAGTCACAAGTATCAACTTGGCTAGAGCCTCTACTAGCAACGGAGAGCATGCAAGAACATAAACAACATATATATGATAGATTGATAATCAATTTGACATAGTATTCCATATTCATCGGATCCCAACAAACACAACATGTAGCATTACAAATAGATGATCTTGATCATGATAGGCAGCTCACAAGATCTAACATGATAGCACAATGAGGAGAAGACAACCATCTAGCTACTGCTATGGACCCATAGTCCAGGGGTGAACAACTGACACATCAATCCGGAGGCGATCATGGTGATGAAGAGTCCTCCGGGAGATGATTCCCCTCTCCGGCAGGGTGCCGGAGGCGATCTCCTGAATCCCCCGAGATGGGATTGGCGGTGGCGGCGTCTCTGGAAGGTTTTCCGTATCATGGCTCTCGATGCGGGGTTTTCGCGACGAAGGCTATAAGTAGGCGGAAGGGCAGCGTTGGAGGGCCGACGAGGGGCCCACACCATAGGGCGGCGCGGGCCCCTCCCTGGCCGCGCGGCCCTATGGTGGCGGCGCCTCGTCGCCCCACTTCGTATCCCTTTCGGTCTTCTGGAAGCTTCGTGGAAAAATAAGACCCTTGGCGTTGATTTCGTCCAATTCCGAGAATATTTCCTTTGTAGGATTTCTGAAACCAAAAACAGCAAAAAACGACAATCGGCTCTTCGGCATCTCGTCAATAGGTTAGTGCCGGAAAATGCATAATAATGACATAAAGTGTGTATAAAACATGTGAGTATCATCATAAAAGTAGCATGGAACATAAGAAATTATAGATACGTTTGAGACGTATCAAGAAAAATCCTTGCTGTTGGCGTGTTCACACACGTCTGTTGGGAACCCCAAGAGGAAGGTGTGATGCGTACAGCAGCGAGTTTTCCCTCAGTATGAAACCAAGATTATCGAACCAGTAGGAGTCAAGGAACACGTGAAGGTTGTTGGTGACGGAGTGTAGTGTGGCGCAACACCATGTATTCCGGCGCCAACGTGGAACCTGCACAACACAATCACAATACTTTGCCCCAACTTAACAGTGAGGTTGTCAATCTCACTGGCTTGTCTGTAAACAAAGGATTAAACGTATGGTGTGGAAAATGATGTTTGTTTGCGAAGAACGAGTAAAGAACAGAGTTTGCGGTAGATTGTATTTCAGATGTAAAAGAATGGACCGGGGTCCACGAGTTCACTAGTGGTGTCTCTCCCATAAGATAAATAGCATGTTGGGTGAACAAATTACGGTTGGGAAATTGACAAATAGAGAGGGCATAACAATGCACATACATATCACGATGACTACTATGAGATTTAATCGGGGCATTACGACAAAGTACATAGACCGCTATCCGAGCATGCATCTATGCCTAAAAAGTCCACCTTCGAGGTTATCATCCGAACCCCTTCCAGTATTAAGTTGCAAACAACGGACAATTGCATTAAGTATGGTGTGTAATGTAATCAACACAAATATCCTTAGACAAAGCATTGATGTTTTATCCCTAGTGGCAACAAGCACATCCACAACCTTAGAACTTTCCGTCACTCGTCCCGGATTCAATGGAGGCATGAACCCACTATCGAGCATAAATACTCCCTCTTGGAGTTACAAGTATCAACTTGGCCAGAGCCTCTACTAGCAACGGAGAGCATGCAAGAACATAAACAACATATATATGATAGATTGATAATCAACTTTACATAGTATTCCATATTCATCGGATCCCAACAAACACAAGATGTAGCATTACAAATAGACGATCTTGATCATGATAGGCAGCTCACAAGATCTAACATGATAGCACAATGAGGAGAAGACAACCATCTAGCTACTGCTATGGACCCATAGTCCGGGGATGAACTACTCACACATCAATCCGGAGGCGATCATGGTGATGAAGAGTCCTCCGGGAGATGATTCCCCTCTCCGGCAGGGTGCCGGAGGCGATCTCCTGAATCCCCGAGATGGGATTGGCGGCGGCGGCGTCTCTGGAAGGTTTTCCGTATCGTGGCTCTCGGTACTGGGGTTTTCGCGACGAAGGCTATAAGTAGGCGGAAGGGCAGCGTTGGAGGGCTGACAAGGGGCCCACACCATAGGGCGGTGCGGGCCCCCCTCTGGCCGCGCGGCCCTATGGTGGAGGCGCCTCGTCGCCCCACTTCGTATCCCTTTCGGTCTTCTGGAAGCTTCGTGGAAAAATAAGACCCTGGGCGTTGATTTCGTCCAATTCCGAGAATATTTCCTTTGTAGGATTTCTGAAACCAAAAACAGCAGAAAACAGCAGAATCGGCTCTTCGGCATCTCGTCAATAGGTTAGTGCCGGAAAATGCATAATAATGACATAAAGTGTGTATAAAACATGTGAGTATCATCATAAAAGTAGCATGGAACATAAGAAATTATAGATACGTTTGAGACGTATCAAGCATCCCAAGCTTAGTTCCTACTCGCCCTCGAGTAGGTAAACGATAACAAGGATAATTTCTGAAGTGACATGCTATCATAATCTTGATCAATACTATTGTAAAGCATATGAGATGAATGCAGTGATTCGAAGCAATGGTAAAGACAATGAATAAACAACTGAATCATATCGCAAAGACTTTTCATGAATAGTACTTTCAAGACAAGCATCAATAAGACTTGCATAAGAGTTAACTCATAAAGCAATAAATTCTTAGTAGAAAGCTTTGAAGCAACACAAAGGAAGATATAAGTTTCAGCGGTTGCTTTCAACTTCAACATGTTTATCTCATGGATAATTGTCAACACAAAGTAATATGATGAATGCAAATAAGCAAGTATGTAGGAATCAATGCACACAGTTGACACAAGTGTTTGCTTCTAAGATAGAAAGAAGTAGGTAAACTGACTCAACATAAAGTAAAAGAAAGGCCCTTCGCAGAGGGAAGCATGGATTACTATTTTGGGATTTCTATTTTCGTGCCCTCCGGTCCTTAGTTGTACTCAGTTTTCCACGGCTCCTTAGTTTTTCCTCGGTTTTCCCCAAGCCCTTGTTTAAAACCCGCGAAGCGGCTCGGACGGCGGGATTCCCGTTTAGTTGACCGTTCTGTCACGTGTGGGGCCGCGTCTTGTGGGGCCGCGTCGTGTGGGCCCGCGTCGCGTGGGGCTGGTAGAAAGGGACCGCGTGGGACGGGACGCGAAGCGTTTGGTTGCACGTGAGCGAGGAGCTGGGTTCGTCTCTCTCGGCCCCAAATTGGCATTATTAAGTGCACCTTTTTCCCCTCTTTCTCTCTGTCCTTTTCACCAAATTAGTATAAAATCTAGAGAAGCTTGCATTTCTGACTTTCTTCAATTATTTGTGCCTTTTGGCCCTCGTTGTTTGCCCAATATGGCAGCAAATCTAGTACTCCCTCCGGTCCATATGTATGTAGTTAAATCTAGAAGCAAATCTCCGGGATAATGTACGATAAATTCACGAGTCATAGTAAATCAAGAAAACTAAGTACGGCCAACAAAATATAGTAGACTAGGGATAGATAATCCCTAGATAATATGGATAGATAATAGGCTGCATACACGGCAGCCAACATAGTAACGAGGTTCTTCACAACACCATCATACTAACATAACAACAAGGGATCCCTAGCTAACAACAAAGGGATCCCAACAACAAACTAGGAGGCAGCGAGCGAGCACACGTCCGAGGACTCCGCCTACCCCATCCGGCTCTGCCTCCACTTGTTGCTCTTGCTCCCCTTGGGAGCCTTGGGCTTGAGTGGAGGCATGCGCCCGGCGGAGATCTCCACCCGCCGCAAGGCTGCGGAGGTGCATGCCGAGCGCCCGTGCTTGGCACGGAAGGAGTGGACGTTCACCGCCGTGCCGACCTTGGGGAAGGTGTTGCTGATGTTCTCGGCATGCGTGACGAGGCGAGTTGAAGTCCGTGGCGCCGAGTCTCCCGGTGCGAAGGGGCACTCGTACACCTCCTTGGCGAAGTAGGAGATGTACTCGGCCGACCTGCAGCCTCCGCGGCACACTGGCGAGTCTTGACGTCCTCCTCCTCTTCGTCGCTGCCGACGTCGGCTGCCGGACATCCGATCCATATCAAACGGAAACTAGTGAATGAGTTGCAACGATGACTAACGTACATGATAACAAAGTTAAGAAAAACAGAGTCAGCCTCGGTTAGAGTGGACATGATTATATATCTACGGGGAAGGTGTTAGCGAACTAAAGCTCATGCACAACAGATTTGTACACGGCAATGGTTCGCTGAACCCTCCCCGTAAAAATTTGTGCCCAACCATTCATCATAGGCAAAGAAACAGATTCTAGATCTGAACTAGATCCGAACTTGAACACATTCGAGATTATTTGCAAAATTAAACGGTTGATATCTTTTGATTAGTGCATAAAATAACTGATTGAGATCCCATGATTACTTGCATAAATTAACTGATTGAGATCCAATATTACTTGCATAAATTAACCGAACAACCGAACCCCAAATCTTAAACGAAATCAAGAAGTGATCAAAACAAAATGGAATAAAATCGGCGCAAATATTAGCCCAATACTCATCCATCTACGAGATCCATCTACACCAGCAAAAATAGGGTTCAAAAAGGAATGGGGAACAAAAAAGGAAGCAAACCGTAGTTACCTCGTTCCATGGGTCCTCCGGGGAGGTGTCGTAGGGGTTCGGGGGCGGGACGTACGGCACGGGGTCGTAGGGGTCCCATCCCGCCGGGATCTGACTGCCACCGGCGGCAGCAGCCTCCGATGCACCGGCGACGGCGACGGCGGCGGCATCGTCCGTCGAGGGGACGGCGCCGAAGATGGAGGCGTCGCGCTTCGAGCCAACCTCGACGATTGGATTGGCATTCTCCTTGTCCATCTCTCCGGTGGAGGAAGAGGAAGAGGGAGAGGGAGAGGGTTTTTTGCTTTGGAGAAGATGATGGGACGTGAGCGAGTGAGAGTGACAGAGAGAGTGCGAGGAGGCGTCTATAAAGGCGAGGGGTGGTTAATGCGACCCGCGTCCTACGCGTGCACAGGTGCACGTCTGCACGTCTTGGACTTCTGCAACGCGACACGCGTCCACGATTGCACGTCTCGACTTCTCCACCGCGACCCGCGTCTACGCGTCAACAATTGCACGTGTCCTCGAGTCTAACCCCGGAAATTTAGATATACTCGGGTATACCCTCGAGTCTTATACTAGCATTTTTTGTGTGCTCAATTTTCCCCTCGAGTGCTAATATCGGCTAGTGCAATATACTCAGTTTTACCCTCAAGTGGCTGGTCAACGGAGAGTCAACAAATGGGATTAACTAGTTAAATGAGTCATTTAATGTGCAAAAAAATCCTAAAAAGAGTGGCACTTACTCATGGAGTCTTTACCACAAATTGCCACTTCTCAAATCATAGATAAATCATAGATAAATCAAGTTTTACCACAAATTGCCACTTCTCAAATCACCTAGTAGCTATGAAGGTGCATGGTTTTCCACAATAAGCCCTTCCCAAAACAGACTTCCCCCAAATCATACTTTGTCTAAATGAGGCCACAATTCTCACACTCGATGTATATTGGTATTGCAAATAGTTTGAGGTAGGCCAAGATGGGTTTCCTTGTACAAAACACGCATTTTCCATTTTTTAAATCTCATATTTGAATCCCTTAGTCTATTTACTACTCGGGTGCCCTTGGTTTCTTGATAGTACTCGGTTTTGCCCTCTCTCTTCACAAATTCTCGCGGACGTGCATCATCGCCCTGATTGGTCTAGCCCATGTCACGCGGATCGTGCCCGCCGACCGTTGATCGTATGATATAGGGAACGGGCGGGATAACCCCTCTCTCTCTCTCTCTCGTTGGCGGTTAATTAGCTTCCACCCTCTAAGTATGCTTCGAAGGGCGGTTTTACGTATTATTTTTCACGCGCTAAAAATTATAAACTCTTTTAGGCGTTATTTTTCACGCAAAAAATGATAAACCATCACCGATTTGTTGTTACCATTACTTTTCACGCAAAAAAAATGATAAACCATCACCGATTTGTTGTTGCCATTACTTTTCACGCAAACAAATGATAAACCATCAACAATTTGTTGTAGCCATTACTTTTCACACAAAAAAATGATAAACCATCAACAATTTGTTGTAGCCATTACTTTTCACGCAAAAAAAAATTGATAAACCATCACCGATTTGTTGTTGCCATTACTTTTCACGCAAAAAATGATAAACCATCAACAATTTGTTGTAGCCATTACTTTTCACGCAAAAAATGATAAACCATCAACAATTTGTTGTTGCCATTACTTTTCACACAAAAAATATGATAAACCATCACTGATTTGTTGTTGCCATTACTTTTCACGCAAAAAAATGATAAACCATCAACAATTTGTTGTAGCCATTACTTTTCACGCAGAAAAAACCTAATTTGTTACAAAAGCTGGTTTCGATGAGACCTAACCAAGTTTGGCATACATGATGGCATACCTATAACAACAAGGAATATCTAAAAGGGAAAGTTTCGAGAAAATTTGAAATTTAGGGTGAAAATGATGCCATACATGATGCTTGTTTTTCGAGGTTTTGACCCGAAAATCAATTGGGTATTGTAAAGGGAAATAAAAAGTTCGAAAAATGTAAAAACGAAACAATCTATCTATCTATGTATAGAAGATCAGCTGTATGAAATTTGAGGTTATTTAGAGAAGGTAGAAAAATCACCTTGTTAGAAAAGCTGGTTTCAGCGAGACGAAACGGCATGCGCTAAAGCAAAGTGATTTTTTCGAACATCTCCAAATGACCCCAAATTTTCCATACATGATGCCATACGTGTAACAACAAGGAACCCTATCTAAAAAGTGTCAAAAAAGTTTGCCCAACCGTATAGCTCTATCAAAAATAACCTCACCATGGCGCTAGTATAATTTTGGGATAGTTACAAACTTTCGTTACCTAACCTTCAACATGAAACTTGTTTCAAATTCATTTTGGCCTACAAGAAACAAATCCCAACTTGATTCGAGCACCACAGCCTCCAAACGATGCCGATGCCGATATCGGCATGGTCGGAACGGCTATGCTCGCCGCCACTCGCTAGGTCAACGTCGGGATGCACCCTCAATCCCGTCCCCTCATTCGATCACCGACACACCGGAGATACCGCCGAGGCCAATGCCGAACGTACATGCTGATGCCAATGCCGAACATGCATGCACGCCGGCGTGGGCACGGCCACGCCGACCCGCTATCGCTGGACGCCACGGACCGCCGCGAGGTCTTTCCCTTCGCCACCACACTCTCCTAGAACCCACCTATACACGCCGGAAAGGAGAGACACTAGTTTTCTCTACATTGCTCGCGTTCGTGTCCGACACGGTCGGTCAAAGTTTTGAGGTGGTCGTCGATGTCGTCGACCATTTCTTCTCTTCTTTGCATGGTTAAACGCGTCTAGTTCATATCTATCTAATGCGTCCGGTCTCGCCTCATGCGGTTCTTTGTGGACGTCGATCTCATCTCGGCACCCCGCATGCCTCCTCCTCCGTGCCATCGCCTGTAGAGCTCCGTTTAAAAATCTAATCCTACCCGTGTATTGCCCCTTGTATCGGCGTCATGGCCCCACTTGTCATTTGATATACCGAAGCCCCACTCGTTCGCGTTTTGGTCGGGGATACGGCGATGCTTACGGTCAAACAAAGATGGATGGTCCGACGTGTCTTTGCAGGCTCTACGTGGCCCCACTAGTCAGAAGATAACGGTCAACCGTCGGGCAACCGGCCGTTACATAACGTGTGATGGTTTAAGACAAACGCTTGGGTAAAACTGAGGAAAAACTAAGGAGCTGGGGAAAACTGAGCACAACTAAGGACCCGAGGGCACGAAAATAGAAATCCCTACTATTTTTGTGCTAGAGCTTTTCATTTTGAAAACATAGAAACAATTTTGTCAACGGTAGTAATAAATCATATGTGTTATGTATAAGACATCCTATAAGTTGCAAGTCTCATGCATAGATTACCAATAGTGCTCGCACCTTGTCCTAACTAGCTTGGATTTACATGGATTATCATTGCATAACATATGTTTCAACCAAGTGTCACAAAGGGGTACCTCTATGCTGCCTGTACAAAGGTCTAAGGAGAAAGATCGCATTTGATTTCTCGTTTTTGATTATTCTCAACTTAGACATCCATACTGGGACAACATAGACAACGAGGTAATGGACTCCTCTTTAATGCATAAGCATTCAACAACGAGATAATATTCTCATAAGAGATTGAGGATTGATGTCCAAGCTGAAACTTCCACCATGATTCATGGCTTTAGTTAGCGGCCCAATGTTCTTCTCTAACAATATGCATACTCAAACCATTTGATCATGATAAATCACCCTTACTTCAGACAAGACGAACATGCATAGCAACTCACATGATATTCAACAAAGGTGTAATAGTTGGTGGCGTCCCCAGGAACATGGTTACCGCTCAACAAGCAACTTATAAGAAATAAGACACATAAGCTACATATTCTTTACCACAATAGTTTTTAAGGCTATTTTACCATGAGCTATGTATTGCAAAGACAAAGAATAGAATTTTAAAGGTAGCACCCAAGTAATTTACTTTGGAATGGCAGAGAAATACCATGTAGTAGGTTGGTATGGTGGACACAAATGGCATAGTTTTTGGCTCAAAGATTTGGATGCACGAGAAGAATTCCTCTCAATACAAGGCTAGGCTAGCAAGGTTATTTGAAGCAAACTCAAGTATAAAACGGTACAGCAAAGCTTACATATGAACATATTGCAAGCATTATAAGACTTTACATCGTCTCCTTGTTGTTCAAACACCTTAACCAGAAAATATCTAGACTCTAGAGACCACTCATGCAAACCAAATTTTAACAAGCTCTATGTAGTTCTTCATTAATGGGTGCAAAGTGCATGATGCAAGAGCTTAAACATGATCTATATGAGCACAACAATTGCCAAGTATCAAATTATTCAAGACATTATACCATTTACCACATGCGGCATTTTACGTTTCCAACCATATAACAATGAACGAAGCGAGTTTCAACCTTCGCCATGAACATTAAGAATAAAGCTAAGAACATATGTGTTCATACGAAACAGCGGAGCGTGTCTCTCTCCTAAACAAAGAATGCTAGGATCCGATTTTATTCAAACAAAAACAAAACAAAAACAAACAGACGCTCCAAGTAAAGCACATAAGATGTGATGGAATAAAAATATAGTTTCACTAGAGGTGACCTGATAAGTTGTCGATGAAGAAGGGATGCCTTGGGCATCCCCAAGCTTAGATGCTTGAGTCTTCTTAAAATATGCAGGGATGAACCACGGGGGCATCCCCAAGCTTAGACTTTTCACTCTTCTTGATCATATTGTATCATCCTCCTCTCTTGACCCTTGAAAACTTCCTCCACACCAAACTCAAAACAAACTCATTAGAGGGTTAGTGCATAATTCATATATTCAGAGGTGACATAATCATTCTTCACACTTCTGGACATTGCACAAAGCTATTGAAAGTTAATGGAACAAAGAAATCCATCAAACATAGCAAACCAGGCAATGCGAAATAAAAGGCAGAATCTGTCAAAACAGAACAGTCCGTAAAGACAAATTTTTTTGGGGCACTTAACTTGCTCAGATGAAATTGCTCAAATTGAATGAAAGTTGCGTATATATCTGAGGATCAGGCACGTAAATTGGCAGATTTTTCTGTGTTACATACAGAGAGGGCTGCTAAATTTCGTGACAGTAAGAAATCTGTTTCTGCGCAGTAATCCAAATCTAGTATCAACCCTACTATCAAAGACTTTACTTGGCACAACAATGCAATAAAATAAAGATAAGGAGAGGTTGCTACAGTAGTAACAACTTCCAAGACTCAAATATAAAATAAAAGTGCAGAAGTAAAATAATGGGTTGTCTCCCATAAGCGCTTTTCTTTAACGCCTTTGAGCTAGGCGCAGAAAGTGTGAATCAAGTATTATCGAGAGATGAAGCATCAACAGAGGGGTTTGGAGTTTTCTCAACTATGCATTGTATCTTATCTATGTAAGTTTCGGAGGCTCCTCTTTCATTACTCTTAGGCTTGCTATTCTCATCAAACAAATTTTCAGGAACAATCCAATCATAATTCTTTTCTAGTGCCTCGCACATTCCTAAGAACTTGCAAGGTATTGATGTCTTAATCTCCCCTTCACAATTAACTTTATCAGTGTAATTTAATCTATCTTTTTCCAATTTTTCAAGGGTACTAGCAAAATTGGTATAAGAGCCAAGCATCTTATATTTAATAAAGACTTTTCTAGCCTCTCTTGCTACATCACCAAATTCTTTAAGAAGGACATCTAAAACAAAATTTCTCTTTTCTCCCATTTCCATATCAGAGAGTGTAAGAAACATATGTTGGATTATAGGATTGAGATTAACAAATCTAGTTTCCAACATGTGTATTAAACGAGCAGATAGCACTTTCATAAGTAGGAGCAACTTTTACCAAGGGTGTATCTTCAAAATCTTCATCCATACTAACATGGGTGAAAAATGCTTCTATATTATCTCTTCCAATGATAGACCCTCGTCCTACCGGTATGTCTTTCAGAGTGAACTTAGGAGGAAATATGATGAAATAAACAAAAGGTAAGTAAATGCAAGTAACTAATTTTTTTTGTGTTTTTAATATAGAGAACGCAAACAAGACAGTAAATAAAATAAATCTAGCAACTAATTTTTATTTATTTTTAATATAGAGAGCAAACAAAGCAGTAAATAAAGTAAAGTAAAGCAAGACAAAAACAAAGTAAAGAGATTGGATGTGGGAGACTCCCCTTGCAGCGTGTCTTGATCTCCCCGGCAACGGCGCCAGAAAAATCCTTGCTATTGGCGTGTTGACACACGTCTGTTGGGAACCCCAAGAGGAAGGTGTGATGCGTACAACAGCGAGTTTTCCCTCAGTATGAAACCAAGGTTATCGAACCAGTAGGAGTCAAGGAACACGTGAAGGTTGTTGGTGACGGAGTGTACTGCGGCGCAACACCAGGGATTCCGGCGCCAACGTGGAACCTGCACAACACAATCATAATACTTTGCCCCAACTTAACAGTGAGGTTGTCAATCTCACTGGCTTGATGTAAACAAAGGATTAAACGTATGGTGTGGAAAATGATATTTGTTTGCGAAGAACAGTAAAGAACAGAGTTTGCAGTAGATTGTATTTCAGATGTAAAAGAATGGACCGGGGTCCACAGTTCACTAGTGGTGTCTCTCCCATAAGATAAATAGCATGTTGGGTGAACAAATTACAGTTGGGCAATTTACAAATAGAGAGGGCATAACAATGCACATACATATCACGATGACTACTATGAGATTTAATCAGGGCATTACGACAAAGTACATAGACCGCTATCCAGCATGCATCTATGCCTAAAAAGTCCACCTTCAGGTTATCATCCGAACCCCTTCCGGTATTAAGTTGCAAACAACGAGACAATTGCATTAAGTATGGTGCGTAATGTAATCAACACAAATATCCTTAGACAAAGCATTGATGTTTTATCCCTAGTGGCAACGACACATCCACAACCTTAGAACTTTCTGTCACTGTCTCAGATTCAATGGAGGCATGAACCCACTATCGAGCATATATACTCCCTCTTGGAGTTACAAGTATCAACTTGGCCAGAGCCTCTACTAGCAACGGAGAGCATGCAAGAACATAAACAACATATATATGATAGATTGATAATCAACTTGACATAGTATTCCATATTCATCGGATCCCAACAAACACAACATGTAGCATTACAAATAGACGATCTTGATCATGATAGGCAGCTCACAAGATCTAACATGATAGCACAATGAGGAGAAGACAACCATCTAGCTACTGCTATGGACCCATAGTCCAGGGATGAACTACTCACACATCAATCCGGAGGTGATCATGGTGATGAAGAGTCCTCCGGGAGATGATTCCCCTCTCCGGCAGGGTGGCGGAGGCGATCTCCTGAATCCCCCGAGATGGGATTGGCGGCGGCGGCGTCTCTGCAAGGTTTTCCGTATCGTGGCTCTCGGTACTGGGGTTTTCGCGACGAAGGCTATAAGTAGGCGGAAGGGCAGCGTTGGAGGGCTGACGAGGGGCCCACACCATAGGGCGGCACGAGCCCCCCTCTGGCCGCGCGGCCCTATGGTGGCGGCGCCTCGTCGCCCCACTTCGTATCCCTTTCGGTCTTCTGGAAGCTTCGTGGAAAAATAAGACCCTGGGCGTTGATTTCGTCCAATTCCGAGAATATTTCCTTTGTAGGATTTACGAAACCAAAAACAGCAGAAAACGACAAGCGGCTCTTCGGCATCTCGTCAATAGGTTAGTGCCGGAAAATGCATAATAATGACATAAAGTGTGTATAAAACATGTGAGTATCATCATAAAAGTAGCATGGAACATAAGAAATTATAGATACGTTTGAGACGTATCAGGCGTGCGGCGGCATCTCATTGGGCGAGCTGGGCGGCGGGATACGTGTCTGATACAAGGTGCCACGTCGTGGACACGTGCTCGTGTCGGTAGCAGCGAAAGAGAGCGAAGACATCACAAGTTTTTGGCCGCCGGCAAGGTGTTCGACAAAAAGAATGGACATGGCATGCTCGATAGGAAGCAGAGGGAGGGACAGGGCTTGCGCCTGTGCTTGTCCAGGGGTGCTGGCACGCGTCTCTCATCCACGGTGGAAGGGGAGAGTGCACTGTGGTGTGGAGGAGGGGTAGTTGACGTGGACGTGCCCGGGCGGGCGTGCACGTCGCCCATTGGGGGTGACCACGGACGGACAGCGTGTGGGAGTGAGAAATGGGAGCTAGGGAGCTGTCCAGGAGGAGTAGGGAGGTGCAGATGGCGACGATGACATGCTGGCTTCGAGTGCATGCGTAGCAGAGGGAAGAGAAGGGGAGTGTCTCCTGTGCGTGTGTGTCCAACAGAGGGAGGTGACGGGAGCGTCTCTAGCTTGGTAGGGGAGGGACAGGAGGGAGGGATAGGGATGGTGTAGCTTCTAGTTTGGCTACATCTGAGTGGAGGCATGCCATATTGGCAGCAAGTGAAGTCCAAGCCCCGGCCACCATCTCTCTCTTTCTTGCTTAATCACTCGATGGTGCAAGGGACATGCATGTGCACATGCGTGTGTGGAGAGTGAGTGAGGGGTGAGAGTGAGATGACCAGGCAGAAAAATACAAATGGAGAAAGTGAGGAAGGGCAAAAATTAATTAGCTCATGGTCTAAGTGACTATCTCTCCAATTTGGCACAATTTCAATATTTTGGTATGAAAAACCTTTTTTGATTTTTGTGAATTCAAGGGTAGTAGTGGGATGAGAGCAATATTACTAGACTAAAGAATTTTCCAAAACAATATTTTAAGTAGAGAGAAGGAAAAGAAATAAAACAAAAAGAGAAAAATGTGATCTAGAGAGATTCACTTACTCCCTCCATTCTGAAATAGTCTACATTCTAGCCCCAAAATTTATTCTGAAATACTCTACATTCTAGCTTTTAGTCAACAACAACACTGAAAACGAGGTGGTTTTACTCTCTTTATTGGATGTTGTTATTTTCAATGTAGCTTGGATTGGTTGTTGGAATATCTAAGTAGTACTAATAAATGCACTACTCATTTGTCTCATTTTTTCTAGAATGTAGACTAAATCAGAACGGAGGGAGTATGTAATAGGGAAAGTACAACACCTAGGGTTTTAGTAATAAAGAGAATTTAATTTCACACAAGTCAATAGAAGGAGAATTGAAATGTTGCAATGGTCTTGGCAAAGTTTAACTAAATAAGAAACAGAATTGAGAAAAGAGTGTCACAAATGAAAGAGGTTTTTAGGGTCTTTGGATTTACACCCAAGTGAAAAATTATTACTAGATAGCACACATGCACTTACTCAAACAAGAACAAGATCAATCATGCATGACAAGTTTTAGAACAGAAAAAGGTTTTGTTGGCCCTAAATTTTTCATTTCAAAATTTTAAACCAAAGCACAAAAGTTGGGTTGTTACAAACCTTCCCCCCTTAAAATGAATCTCGTCCTCGAGATTCCGTGGCTAAGAACTGAAGAGTGCGGGGAAGTCCTTCCGAAGTTGATCTTCTCGTTCCCAAGTGGCTTCCTCCTCGGAGTGATTAGTCCACTGGACTTTACAGAATTTAATCTTTCTTCTTCGGGTGAGACGAACAGCTTCTTCCAGAATCCGAAGGGGTACTTCACGATAGGTTAAGTCGGTGTTGAGGTCGAGGGTGCGATAATCGATGTTCTTGAACGTCTCAGGCTTGTCGGGCACTTGGAGGCATCGTCGAAGTAGAGAGATATGGAACACATTGTGGAAATCCGCTAACTCAGCAGGCAGTTCCAGTTGGTAAGATACTTCACCTCGACGAGCGAGAACCTTGAAGGGCCCAATATATCTGGGGGCAAGCTTCCCTTTGATGTGAAATCTCTGCATTCCCTTGAGTGGAGTGACACGAAGATAGACATGATCTCCAACATTGAAGGTCAACTCGCGACGCTTGGTATCCGCATAACTCTTCTGGCGGGATTGAGCGGCCTTGAGGCGATCACGGATCAGTTGAACTTGTTCTTCAGCTTCACGGAGGTCGTCAGGTCCAAAAAAAACTTGGCTATCTCCGGTCTCGGACCAGTTGAGAGGGGTTCGACGACGGCGACCATATAGGGCTTCAAAGGGGGCCATCTGTAGACTAGCTTGGTAGCTATTGTTGTAAGAGAATTCCGCGAAGGGTAGACAATTTTCCCATTTTGCTCCATAGGCGAGGACACAAGCACGAAGCATATCTTCAAGAATCTGGTTTACTCTTTTTGTTTGGCCACCGGTCTGCGGGTGATAAGCGGTGCTGAAGGCTAGCTTCGTTCCGAGGGCTTCATGCGGGCTCTTCCAGAATTTTGAGGTGAACTGGGTACCTCGATCTGACACTATCCTCTTAGGGACTCCATGAAGACTCACTATTCGGGACATGTAGAGATCAGCCAACTTGGTTCCGTGGTAACTGACTTTGATGGGGATGAAATTTGCAACCTTGGTAAGCCGATCGACAATAACCCAGATGGAGTCGTGACCACGCTGAGATTTAGCAAGTCCAGTAATGAAATCCATTCCAGCTTCTTCCCATTTCCATTCGGGGACTTTGAGTGGCTGGAGTAGTCCAGCTGGTCGCTGATGCTCAGCCTTCACTTTCTGGCACACATCACATCGGGCAATGAAAAAGGCTATTTCTCGCTTCATACCGTGCCACCAGAATTGCTTCTTTAGATCTTGATACATTTTGGTTCCTCCGAGGTGGATTGAGTAGGGGGTGTCGTGAGCTTCCTTCATGATGAGTTGCTTTAGGTCTTCAATATTGGGTACACAGAGGCGTCCGTTGTACCACAAAACTCCTTTTGCGTCAATTTCAAAACCAGGAACTTCCTCCCTATCCATTCTACGCTTGATTCCTTCAATACTCTCATGACCCACTTGAGCTTCTTTGATTTGATCGAATAAAGTAGGCTTCAACTCAAATTTGGCCAGAAAACCATGGCTAACGAGCTCGAGGCCGAACTCCTCAAGTTCTTCATATAGCTTGGGTTGAGCAATTTTGATCAGGGCGTTCAACGAACAGGGCTCTCGACTAAGGGCATCAGCTACGACATTGGCTTTCCCGGGATGATAATGAATGCCGAGGTCGTAATCCTTGATGAGCTCCATCCATCTGCTCTGCCTCATGTCCAGCACCCGCTGAGTGAAAATATACTTCAGGCTCTTGTGATCAGTGTAGATCTCGCAACGATTTCCAACTAAATAATGACGCCAGGTCTTCAGGGCGTGAACTACCGCAGCAAGTTCTAAGTCATGCGTGGGGTAATTCATCTCGTGTGGTCGAAGTTGTCTTGACAAATAGGCTATCACCATGCCTTCTTGCATCAGCACACTTCCCAAACCAAGTTTCGACGCATCACAGTACACATCAAAATCCTTGGTGATATCGGGCATGGTCAAGATGGGGGCCGTAACTAATCTCTTCTTGAGTTCCTGAAAACTGGCCTCACATTTGTCTGTCCATTCAAACTTCTTATCCTTCTTCAACAACTGTGTTAAGGGTCTCGCAATGCTGGAGAATCCCTCAACGAACTTACGATAATAACCCGCCAATCCTAAAAAGGCGCGGACTTCGGTCTGGTTGGTTGGGGATTTCTTCTCCATGATGGACTGAATTTTGGATGGGTCGACAGATACTCCTCCGGCAGATATGACATGACCAACGAATCCTACCTCTGTCAGCCAAAATTCACATTTACTAAACTTGGCGTAAAGCTGATGGTCTTTGAGAGTTCCCAAAACAATCCGCAGATGTTCGACATGCTCTTCTTCATTCTTGGAATAGATCAGAATATCGTCGATGAAACCCACGACGAACTTGTCGAGGTACTTCATGAACACCTTGTTCATGAGATTCATGAAATAGGCAGGGGCATTGGTTAGTCCGAAGGACATCACGGTATATTCAAAAAGTCCATACCGTGTGGTGAAGGCAGTTTTGGGAATGTCTAACTCTCGAACCTTGAGTTGATGATAATCAGTTCGTAGATCAATCTTGGAGAAAACTCGGGCGCCATTCATCTGGTCGAACAAATCTTCAATCTTCGGGAGGGGGTATTTGTTCTTGATGGTGACATCATTCAGTTTTTGATAATCCACGCGCAGGCGGATAGTACCGTCCCGCTTATCCACAAAGATAACGGGAGATCCCCAGGGTGATGCGCTCGGGCGAATCAGCCCTTTCCTCAACATGTCATCCAACTGCTTCTTCAACTCAACTAACTCTTGAGGGTTCATCCGGTAGGGTCGCTGAGCGAAGTGCTGAAGGGTAGCAAGGTTAGCTTGGCGCTCTGCACGGGCTGCCTCTCGGTCTTCCATCATAAGGCGCAAATGTTGCGCCATGGTTGGGTCTAGAGGTGGAGGGGGTTTTGGTCTGATCCGCTGGCATTCCCGCTATGGGTTTTGTAGTGACCTCACTTTAAAAGTGCAAGTCCCTGTGCATTAGTGCTAGTCTCTGGATCGAACTGCTAGCACACACAGTTTAAGATGAAATACCAAGTAGAAAAGGTCTTCATTACAACCTAAGATCCAGCAAAAATAAAATAGTTCGATACAACTTGCATAGCTCAAGGGCTAGCATAAACATAAATCAGAGTTCAACATCAGACGGAAAGCAAATAGCATGGAGTCCCATTCCTTCACGGATGCCACAGGCATACATGTTGGGCAAAGACTCGTGATCCTAACATCTTCTTCAGCAGCTAGGGATACCTGCAACATCAAACGTTGCAGCCCGAAGGAATCAATACATTTGGAATTGTATTGGCAAGGACACTTTTGTGGACTCAAAAGGCATCCTACACCTACGTGCACATCTGGCTGGTAGAGCTCATGTTCATTTTGCATAAAGCCAATTTTTCCCTATCGTTTATCAAAACATTTTTTGTCAATCTATTTAGCAGTAACATTGGTAAAACCCCAATATACCAAATTAACAGTAGCATTGGTAAAGCCCCAATGTACCTTCCTGCCCTTGTTCACCCATTCAAATTTTATTTAAGAAATTGGGATGGGGAGATCTTCAAACAAGGACTTGTCAGTTCGCTCAAGTTGTCCATAACCGGGGACACGGCTAAGTACTTAGATTTTACACTCTCGAGAGGTTGTACACCTTTACCCACATGGCCAGGTCAATCCTTCTACCTCGATGCACATTTTTCTCAAAGGACGAAGTGCGGACCGTGGCCGAGACCTTACGTGTGTAATCACCCGAACCATTCCCTAAGGGCCACGTTACACCTACAGTATCCCTCTACCACCACCTGGCCCCTAGGATCGGGTTCATACAACATACTTTGTCAAGCCAGAGCCATAGTAGCATGTGGTTGTACGGAAAGCTAATGAGCAAGATTTGTCTACAATCTCTTTAAGCCTGGGTGACTTTCCGCAAGTGTGCACTAGCACCAGGGTCTTGCCCCCTGATACATCCACCCTCTCCATAACTCCACCATTCACCCAGGTAATTCATTAAACTTAGTTGTTTTTCCTTAACCTCTATCAAAACCTTTTCCACGCCATAGCAGGTAACAACTAAATTTAATGGCGGCTAAGGGAGTCTAGGAGTGGTATAGCTAAACTACTAGGATTTACTAGCAAGCATAAAGCATAAACCCTAGACATGTCTACTATAAAAACACTACGGTGCAAGAATTAAAACTGGGACTTTTGGTGTGTGTCACTTTCCTTGGTGAGAGGAGGAGTTGGTACACTCTTCGCAGAAACACTCGTTGCAATCAGCACAACCACAATCTACAAACAAATATTTTCACTCCATAAACACATAGCAACACATATACAATCAGAGATAAAAATATGGATGCAATATGTGGATTAAACATGAACAACACACTTAATATGTTCTCTGGTTTCAACTATATGCATGATGCCATGGTAAAATTTTAATGTTGAATTAATAATTAAAAACATTTCCTATCATTAGAAAAGATCTACAACACTAAACAAATACTACAAGGGAAATGTATAGGTAACATTTTTATTTTCTAATGCTACTGTACATGGGGTTTCAAATCTCTGCTAAATGCAAAAGGAATTACTTAAAAATATTTTGTAGAACTCATTTTATAGCAAAAATACTATAATTAAGTTTCAGCAAAAACTGTGAATCAATATGATGTAAAAGTATAATATCGTGCGTCTACTGTATTCTACACGTTTTTATGAATCCAGGGACACGAAGTTTGCTAAATTTGGATGAACGAAACTAAAGATATGATTTTTACAAGATTGTATGTTTCTGTGTCCAATATATACGAAAATTAGACTGGATATGACAATTGGCTGATTCTAATTGGTTCCTACCCCTTCATCTAAGTTATCTTTTTTTTTCGATAAAGGGAATATATTAATATCAAGAAGATACCAATTACACCCAGCCTCTGCAATAACGCACCGCCCTAATGGCAGTACGGATGCACACAGCCAAAAACAAGAAAAGAAAACTAAGAAACAAAAGTCCCGCTACAGTATCTTGGACCTAACAACAGCAATATATCCACCTCCAAGACAACACCTGAATTACAGACTCTCCAAAAACAACGCCTCCAAGAAGGGAACAGTGCTCAAACACCGTCGTCGCCCGATCAAAGATCTTAGGTTTTCACCCTAAAGATAGTCCCCGCTCTCAAAACAATGCCTCCACCAAGGTCATTGCCAGGCACAACCAATTAAGGCCAGACCTTGGGTTTTCACCCTGAAAGGTAGGACTCTGCACTTCACCTGTGTTGTCGCCCCAACTTTCATACCGCTGCTGTGAAGCCTGGAACACCAAGCAAATCCCTCAACAGCGCGGAGACTTGAACCTCCCTTAGCTAGTCCTCCCCTTTGGCCTTCATGAAATTCTCTTCTCCGACTTTCATCATGGATCCATAGTCACTTGATGTCAACACAGAAAAAGAGCTTCGCGCTGCTCCCTCCAGAACCAATCGCTCGGAATAAAAGCATGGGTGCGCACGACCGAATACCTCCGATCCAGCAAACTCCAGGCAAAACACTGTTACATTCGCTGGCGGAGCCTTCCGGAACTCAACCCCCGGCCAGATCACGAGTCCAGGCCTCCGGTAGGTTCTCATCTTCACGCAAGAGAGGCCCTAGGACCGCCGCCTTTATTCAGGTCGGACCCCCACGTCGGCGACCATCCCGGGCTGGCGAAACCAACCCTCCACCGGCGACACCATCGCCGGCTTCCAAGCACCTCCATCTCGCCGCCGGATCGCCGTGATAGATCAAAAGATCCACCACCACCAACCGCAAGCCGACCCTCTCCGGCGAAGAAGAGGGCCACCTCCTCCGTCGACCCAAGGCTGCTGCCCCGAGCGCCCTCGTGTCGCGGAAGAAGCCCGAGATCGTCTGCTCGCACCGATGAGAGGCGGGGGGCGGGGGGGAGGGCCGCAGCGCAAGAGCCGCCGCCGCCCATCACCATCCGCGCCGGCCGCCGCCGTATGCGTCGAGGAGGGGAGAGCCCGTCCGCCGTCCCCCACGTCGGCGAGGAAAGGCCCCCGCCGCCGCCACGTCCCGAGGGTCTTTGCCCCGGCGGCGCTACCGGCGGCGGCGGTTAGGGTTGGGGAGGGGTCGGGAGGAGGAGGGGTTGGGGAGGGGTTTTCTCGGCTCCTCAACTGCTTTTTTTTTAGGATCTAGATCGTTGCTAGGAAGAAGTAATAGATGAGAGAAAAAAAAAATGAAAAGGAGCAGCTCACGTACGAAGAGATTGCTGGAATTTGATGGTGTCGATGGTGAGGAGGCAAGGGCGCTCAGCTTGACAAAACAAAATCGATGGTGAATACTGGGACGTCGAGGTGCAGTAGTTCGCCGGAAATCGCTCGCCGGAGACTCGCTGAAAAACTTTCCCGCACACGTTCTCGCAGATGAATATGGCTCCGTCGCTGTGGTGCACCAAAATTTACGAAATAAAGTCTGAGAGATGCGCCATGAAAAAATAGAAAGTTTGGAAGAAACTATAGATCAAAAGATGGGCCGTGCTCACCGCAATCGACGATTTACCGTGACGGTGCTGCGGAACTTCGAGCTCGAATTCGAGCAGCCTGGAGGCTCTCGGTCTGTGTGGTTTGAGGGGAAATGAAGAGGAGGGTGTGGAGCTTAAGTAGGAACAAACGGCTCGTTAAATGGTGGCTTAAAACGTCCGAAATCAATTTGGGAGTAAACACATGAAACTGACTGTGAGTTCGTGCGTATGCTGTGCCACTCGTCCGTTCGTGTCCTGGAGCTTGAAGACGAGCTGACGTGGCGCTGGGACCCACACATCAAGAGAAAGAGAAAGAGGAAGGAAACGCGGACGTTGATTGATTTGCAGTTGCGTCGCTTGCTACTCCGTACGTCGCGCGTGTGGGTGGCCTGGTCTGGTCGTTTTGAGTTGGCTTGCCAGAGCCCCGCTCGCTCGCTCACTTCCTTTTTTTTTTCAAAACTCTTTTGTTTTCTCTGCTTCAGTATTTGGAAATAATTTGAAAAATCTAATTTGATAAAAAGTAAGTCAATTAAAGTCAGAAAAATATAATTAAAATATCAGTGAATTCCTTATTCAACGAAGAATATTTTGGAATCACTTTTAGTTTGAAAACATTTTGATGAAATTCAAAATGGGTACATAGGCCTATATGGCTTTATTTGCATTACTTCGAATTTTAGGTTTCTTTAACAAAATTTAAAATTTCATTCAAGTTTTTCCTAGGGAATGCAACGATGCCATGATGCGCATGAATGCAATGCATGCATTTAAAAACTCCATTTTTGGAAAATAGTTTTAAGTAACACCAAATTTTTTATTTCATCGTAAATTTTAAATCAAGACAACCAACCAAGCTTAAATTTTATTTTTATTTCACATTCTAAAATTTAGAAAATTTTGGGATGTGACAGACTATCACCCTTAAAAAGAAATCTCGTCCCCGAGATTTGAAAAGGCTAGAAAGAAAAATAGGTTTAACATATGTCGAGGTGGGCTACCACCCTTAAAAGAAACTTTTGTAGGTAGTCTTAGGTCTTGGGTTTGGGCTAAGTTCATCTTGGGTATCACTTGGCACATCCGAGGATATGACTTGACACTCGGTGATCTTTTCAAACATCTATGGCTTCTGACTTCATATCCAGTAGGTGGCTGTTTATTCACATCTAGTGAACGACAAATTTCTTCAAGGCGACTCGAATAGGTTTCGTCATAGTTGGGCTTCTAATCCATATGGGCAGGTGATTGAACTACTTTGACAGAAGGGGTCACTCTTTGGGTCAAACAGAAAACCAATATGTGAGGAATTCACGACATCCTTGATCCTACTTCTTGTTGGTGTCTTCGACAAATCTTCTTCTACCCTTCAACTAGTGATTGGATCTTCAATCTCGTTGTAGTCCTACGCTTGGCAACACTTGCCATACTATAAGGGTATAATATTTCTCCACCCTAAGATCCAAGCTTATTCGCCAACATCTCTTTTGTAGGCATGTCTCTCTAGATTCGTAAAGTCAATATTACGAAAGCAAATAATAAGAGTAGTAGGAATGGTGATCAATCCATCCTGCACCCAGATTATTACTCCGTATTTGATTTATTGAATCTCGTATTCTAACACTTGGTCAACCTCTCAGGTTTGACAAAATTTCCTTGGAGAATTGAATCAATGTTTCAATCCCCATTATAAAATTGTTTTGAAAACATTTCTAGCGATCCTTAACTAGGGTTTTGCATACCTCACACTCTTCCTTTCTTCATCTTGATAGGAAACATCAAGGTTGGTTTCACTAATTTTGTCTTCATGGAGATTTGCTGAGAAAATATTTTCTGGGTTGGTATAGATGAGAATAGATAGAAAGATTCTAAAGAAGATTCCTACCCCCAACACAGCAGATCAAGGCAAAACATCTTACAAACAACATCTAACAAGCATCAAGCAATATGGTTCAAACACAACCAAAATAGTATGGTCATACCACAATTTGGTAAGATCAATACTTTCTTATGATATCGCTGGTTAAATAAAAGAGAAATAATGGTGGTCTGTTTTATTTCTATATTGGATGTATCATGTTTCTATTCTACTCCTTCGGTGTATCTTCGTGTGTTGTGCAGTCTGCATCGAAGTCTTTGCTCAAGTCCTTCCTTATCTTCCATGAAGCCCTTCTTGTTGACTCAAAGAACATCACATGAATCATCACTCTTCATGCTTCAGGGACATGGTCATCATTTGTGTTTTTTTATTCTTAATGGTTTTCAGGAGGTAGGCCATCTAAAGAAAAGAGGGACATTTTTGAAGATGAAATAGGTAAGAATATAAGAATGTTCAAAATCCAAACATCAACTTAATAAAAACTGGGTTAGATAGATTTTTCATCCTAGGGTCTTCCTATTTCTAATCCAAACCTAGGGTCACGAACCTACGGTCAACACAATGCTCTGATACCATCTGTAGTGACCTCACTTTAAAAGTGCAAGTCCCTGTGCATTAGTGCTAGTCCCTGGATCGAACTGCTAGCACACACAGTTTAAGATGAAATACCAAGTAGCAAATGTCTTCATTACAACCTAAGATCCAGCAAAAATAAAATAGTTCGATACAACTTGCATAGCTCAAGGGCTAGCATAAACATAAATCAGAGTTCAACATCAGACGGAAAGCAAATAGCATGGAGTCCCCTTCCTTCACGGATGCCACGAGCGGACATGTTGGGCAAAGACTCGTGATCCTAACATCTTCTTCGAGCAGCTAGGGATACCCGCAACATCAAACGTTGCAGCCCGAAGGAATCAATACATTTGGAATTGTATTGGCAAGGACACTTTTGTGGACTCAAAAGGCATCCTACACCTACGTGCACATCTGGCTGGTAGAGCTCAGGTTCATTTTGCATAAAGCCAATTTTTCCCTATCGTTTATCAAAACATTTTCTGTCAATCTATTTAGCAGTAACATTGGTAAAACCCCAACGTACCAAATTAACAGTAGCATTGGTAAAGCGCCAATGTACCTTCCTACCCTTGTTCACCCATTCAAATTTTATTTAAGAAATTGGGATGAGGAGATCTTCGAACAAGGACTTGTTAGTTCGCTCAAGTTGTCCATAACCGGGGACACGACTAAGTACTTAGATTTTACACTCTCGAGAGGTTGTACACCTTTACCCACATGGCCAGGTCAATCCTTCTACCTTGATGGACATTTTGCTCAAAGGACAGGTGCAGACCGTGGCCGAGACCTTCTGTGTGTAATCACCCGAACCATTCCCTAAGGGCCACGTTACACCTACAGTATCCCTCTACCACCACCTGGCCCCTAGGATCCGGGTTCACACAACATACTTTGTCAAGCCGAGCCATAGTAGCATGTGGTTGTACGGAAAGCTAATGAGCAAGATTTGTCTACAATCTCTTTAAGCCCGGGTGACTTTCCGCAAGTGTGCACTAGCACCGGGGTCTTGCCCCCGATACGACCACCCTCTCCATAACTCCACCATTCACCCAGGTAATTCATTAAACTTAGTTGTTTTTCCTTAACCTCTATCAAAACCTTTTCCACGGCATAGCAGGTAACAACTAAATTTAATGGCGGCTAAGGGAGTCTAGGAGTGGTGTAGCTAAACTACTAGGATTTACTAGCAAGCATAAAGCATAAACCCTAGACATGTCTACTATAAAAACACTACGGTGCAAGAATTAAAACTGGGACTTTTCGTGTGTGTCACTTGCCTTGGTAAGAGGAGGAGTTGGTACACTCTTCGCAGAAACACTCGTTGCAATCAGCACAACCACAATCTACAAACAAATATTTTCACTCCATAAACACATAGCAACACATATACAATCACAGATAAAAATATGGATGTAATATGTGGATTAAACATGAACAACACACTTAATATGTTCTCTGGTTTCAACTATATGCATGATGCCATGGTAAAATTTTAATGTTGAATTAATAATTAAAAACATTTCCTATCATTAGAAAAGATCTACAACACTAAACAAATACTACAAGGGAAATGTATAGGTAACATTTTTATTTTCTAATGCTACTGTACATGGGGTTTCAAATCTCTGCTAAATGCAAAAGGAATTACTTAAAAATATTTTGTAGAACTCATTTTATAGCAAAAATACTATAATTAAGTTTCTGCAAAAACTGTGAATGAATATGATGTAAAAGTATAATATCATGTGTCTACTGTATTCTACACGTTTTTATGAATCTAGGGACACGAAGTTTGCTAAATTTGGATGAACGAAACTAAAGATATGATTTTTACAAGATTGTATGTTTCTCTGTCCAATATATACGAAAATTAGACTGGATATGACAATTGGCTGATTCTAATTGGTTCATACCCCTTCATCTAAGTTATCTAGTATTATCCTTTGGATCTAGATCGTTGCTAGGAAGAAGTAATAGATGAGAGAAAAAAAAAATGAAAAGGAGCAGCTCACGTACGAAGAGATTGCTGGAATTTGATGGTGTCGATGGTGAGGAGGCAAGGGCGCTCAGCTTGACAAAACAAAATCGATGGTGAATACTGGGACGTCGAGGTGCAGTAGTTCGCCGAAAATCGATCGCCGGAGACTCGCTGAAAAACTTTCCCGCAGGCGTTCTCGCAGATGAATATGGCTCCGTCGCTGTGGTGCACCAAAATTTACGAAATAAAGTCTGAGAGATGCGCCATGAAAAGATAGAAAGTTTGGAAGAAACTAGAGATCAAAAGATGGGCCGTGCTCACCGCAATCGACGATTTACCGTGACGGTGCTGCGGACCTTCGAGCTCGAATTCGAGCAGCCTGGAGGCTCTCGGTCTGTGTGGTTTGAGGGGAAATGAAGAGGAGGGTGTGGAGCTTAAGTAGGAACAAACGGCTCGTTAAATGGTGGCTTAAAACGTCCGAAATCAATTTGGGAGTAAACACATGAAACTGACTGTGAGTTCGTGCGTATGCTGTGCCACTCGTCCGTTCGTGTCCTGGAGCTTGAAGACGAGCTGACGTGGCGCTGGGACCCACACATCAAGAGAAAGAGAAAGAGGAAACGCGGACGTTGATTGATTTGCAGTTGCGTCGCTTGCTACTCCGTACGTCGCGCGTGTGGGTGGCCTGGCCTGGTCGTTTTGAGTTGGCTTGCCAGAGCCCCGCTCGCTCGCTCACTTCCTTTTTTTTTTCCAAAACTCTTTTCTTTTCTCTGCTTCAGTAGTTGGAAATAATTTGAAAAATCTAATTTGATAAAAAGTAAGTCAATTCAAGTCAGAAAAATATAATTAAAATATCAGTGAATTCCTTATTCAACGAAGAATATTTTGGAATCACTTTTAGTTTGAAAATATTTTGATGAAATTCAAAATGGGTACATAGGCCTATATGGCTTTATTTGCATTACTTCGGGTTTTAGGTTTCTTTAACAAAATTTAAAATTTCATTCAATTTTTTCCTAGGGAATGCAACGATGCCATGATGCGCATGAATGCAATGCATGCATTTAAAAACTCCATTTTTGGAAAATAGTTTTAAGTAACACCAAAAAATTTATTTCATTGTAAATTTTAAATCAAGACAACCAACCAAGCTTAAATTTTATTTTTATTTCACATTCTAAAATTTAGAAAATTTTGGGATGTGACAAGTTTCAACCTTCCTGGAGAGGTGTGGATTCAGATATTAATAGGGAAACAAAGAGATGGGCAGCCACTTAAAAGGGGAGGGTTTGGTAAAAATGAAAGTTTTTAAAACGGAAACAACAATACAAAAATGGGCGAAGAGAAAGGCATTTCATAGCAGGAGTGCCGAAGGCACAAAATAGCACCTCACAACAATCACATCCAAACAATCAAGCTCACACTTCGGAACTACAACAACTACGTGAATTGCGCATAGGACTAGTTTGAAGGGACACCTAATATTTGGGGTATCCTATTCGAATCAACTGAGCTTATCATGTCTTCAATACCTCGAGTCTGTGTGTCTGAGTTGGGGAACATCGCTAGAAATCAGAGGGATGAGAATTAGAGAAAAGGTAAGAAAGATAGAAGCCAAACTTCTAGTATTTAGGTAAATAGGTTTAGTAAATAATTTTATCAAAGTAGTATTTTTCTAACTAACGCCCATGCTAACTAAGGTCTCCTACAGTCAGGATGGCTCTGATACCAGCTCTGTGGGGCCCCGGACTAACCAGTCCAGAACTCCTGTTCTGCATACAATTTAACGATCCCAAGATCATTCCATCGTGAATACATAACCGAACTGATACCAGATTACATCATCCATTACAATACCGAATTAAAAGTATTACAGAAGTCTTACATCATAGGCCATCAAGGCCGTAGTTCAACAAACAACAGCGGAATTTTTTTGACTTCAAACATCGGTGGAACCCAAGTCAGGCCTTTACCCTACAGGTGGCTGACTGGGAGAGCGTCCTAGTTCGCGTCTTCGGCGTTGTACTCTTCGTCTTCGTAGTACTCCTCTTCAAAGTCTGGCCAAGTAAATAGCCATGACAACAATGCCAATGAGTATGTTTGAATGTACTCGCAAACCACCTTATAGAGAAAGAAAGGATATGCGGCATGGCAGTAGCAAGGAACACACACTACACTATGGCGACAAGGAGTGAGAGGTGGTTCCTCTCGAGAGTATGACATATCTATATCTTTGTTGAAAACCTTTTTGTAAACTATTTTATTTGCAGACTAATAGGTAAGTGTGACCCAATTTTCTTTCCGGCCATCTCATATGGCCAACACAACCATTCCAGCTTTCCACCGTACCTCCTAGGTACATTTTCCACCAGTCCCACTGGCATCACTCTCTCAAAACATTATTTGAGAAAACAATTTTATAAAACCAAAACTCCTTTTGATACTCAGCACTTCCTTTCCCACGTCCATTGCCGCGGACACGGCTATTCGAATAAATTTACACTCTGCGGAGGTTATACACTTTCCCCACAAGATCCGAATACTCATCGTGTGGGCATCATCCCTGCATAATAACATATGCCACGACAAGTACCCGATCGTAGTTTTTCGCCTGCTCGCCTTAGCCTAAGACATGCCGCCTAGAGTTGTACCTCCCAACACCCGAGTCCGAGGGGTCGTTTTTCCAGGAGTAGCAAATTCCCCGACCAGCTCGACCCTCCGGAACGCCGCGACCAACTGCGGGGAATTATTCAATGGGAGCTCATAGGTTGTACCCCTGCCATCTTTTCCGAGACGGAAAGGCGTTCCCAGTTCATCGGGAAGGCCACGGTCGAAAGGTGTCCATGCTCGGACTACCCCTTACATTTGCAGGACCCAAACTAAGGCGAGACAAACTACTACGCTACGCCCCGTCCCACTAAAGGGTAATGTGGTTGTACTGGCTAGGTCCAGTGATGTACTCAGTCAACAAAAGGTTTTCAAAAATAATTTTCTTCACTTCTCTTGCTCCAAGCAAGTCCTTTCTGCTCAAAAACATTTAACCAAAATCACACTTGGGCAGGGCTACCCCATTCCAAGGTTTTTTTTGAAAAACTTCTTTTCAGGAAAACATTTTCATAACCATTTTTTCCAGGGCTCCCGACCTATAGTCCAATTCTTCTTTGAAAAATGGCGACAAGGATGACAAGGTGATAAGCACCATATCACTAATAGAGGTGTGATTCGTAGGTACCAATGAGGGCTGCACCCTAAGGGTGGATTAATAAAAACTCTGGGTGGCGCTAACCACCGACATAATAAATAAAAGACATGCACTTTATAAAACCTGTAATAATGCAAGATCAAGATATATAGGATCAGAGATGCATCAAGAGGTGGCTTGCCTTGATCAGCAAACTGTCCCTGGTCTTCCTCTTCAAATCCCCCGAAATCACCTCCTCCTTCGTTTCCGGCGGCGTTCGAATCTATCGTCGCAAAAATAAAACAAACACGCCATACCAAATCAACAAACCACTCCATAATAGTTCACACAAAAAATTGATAAAATCACTGTATGTAGAGGTTTACAAAGCAAGCTACTGAAAGTGGTTTCATTCATTTATGGTTTTTAAAACAAAAGATGTGATTTTTACAATTCTAGAAATGACCTAGAAACCATTTAAATGGTCTAAATTATTCTGTAAATCACAAAAATACATGAAGCATACCTACAGAAAGCTAACAACATGTAGGACACACATGCACAAGAATCACTTGCAGATTAATTTTTAATTAACCTAGACAAATTAAATAAGACAGAATCCAGAGAACATAAACAGCTAGGCATACCAGTATCAGAGCATCACAAACCAGATCCAAACATACCCATGGATAGCTAATACTAAATGTGAGCTAACCCCACTGGTTTGGCATTTTTCTGATTTGTAAATGATGTTACAAAAATCTGATACTGAAAAAGGTATACTGTTTCAGTTATTAAAACATTATAATTAAACCACTTCTCTGAAAATCATTTCCTTTTGCACAAATATACCCTATAGCTATATATACAAGTGGCACTTGGATTTGCTTCAAAAACATTAGCAGTTTTCAAATTAAAATTCATTTACTAGCTCTCTCTGGATAGATCTTGTTTTGTCAATACACTTAAATCAAGGAAGTTCCTGCATGCTAGACTAGTGCCAAAATGAAGCTATCTATATATATTTCACAATAAAATTAACCTCAAGCAGAAAGGTTTTATAAATCTCACACAATAAATAAAATACACAATCAGATACTTTTTAGGTTTCTATTTAACAGCACATATTAACAGCACTAAGTCACATGAATCCAATATTCCATGGTTGAGATTTTGTTTCTGAGCACACAGAAATTTTAATCGTCGAATTTGAGTCATTTATGAATTTATGGCGATTTAAAAACTAAACAGGATCTCTCTGACAGATTTAAACAAGAAATAAAGTTAAAGGAAAACGGGCCGGGACGACTGGGCCTGGTCAGATTAGGCCCAGCATCGCTGCGGCCGCGGGAGTCTGCGGATTTGAATCCGCTGACGAGGACGGCCACGCTGGCGCGTGGGCTAGGGGCGGACCTGCATGCATCCGTTGGATTAAATCCAACGGTGCATGCCGTTTTCTTCCCCGACGCGATGGGAGACACAGGCGCAGGAAACCCTAGCGGTTCTGGAGGCTGCCGGGGTTACCTCAGGGCGCAGAAAAAGGCGGGGTTGGGCGCGTCGGGCTCGGCGGAAGGAGGGCTTTCGAGTGGATGTCGCGGCGACGGAAACAGAACCGGCCGGAGCGGTGGTCGACGGTGACGGGCGGCTCACCGTGGGCTCGAGGACGCCGTGAACGAGGCGCAGGATGGTGTAGCAGTAGCGGGAGGGAGTAGGCGAGTTAGATACGGTGATGCAGAGGCTATAGAACGTGGGTCGCGGCGGATGAAACAGCAACACCCTTCCCGGCGAACATCGACGGTGCCGGAGTTGCTGTCCGTGATGGCGTTGCCTACAGAAGTCCCTGGAAGACAAATGCGGGCGCATTAGAGAGAGGGAAGGTGCATTCATCCATAGAGCGAAGAAACGGAGGGAAAGGTGGCGAGGAACTGCGGAAACCTTCACCGGATACCCGCAGATGACGAGCTCGCGTGAGCACGGCAGCGAGGAGCTGGGATCCCCTCCGCTCAGGAGGTGGGTTTGTGGTGTGGTGAGAATCTTATGGCGAGCGGAGAGGAAAGGAGGCGGGCTTGCGCGTTTTAAAGGACGACGCCGGTGCACGGTGCACCGGGTCCGTGGCGAGGAAGGAAGGGCGTGCGGCGGCATCTCATTGGGCGAGCTGGGCGGCGGGATACGTGTCTGATACAAGGTGCCACGCCGTGGACACGCGCTCGCGTCGGCAGCAGCGAAAGAGAGCGAAGACATCACAGGTTTTTGGCCGCCAGCAAGGTGTTCGACAGAAAGAATGGACATGGCATGCTCGATAGGAAGCAGAGGGACGGACAGGGCTTGCGCCTGTGCTTGTCCAGGAGTGCTGGCACGCGTCTCTCGTCCACGGTGGAAGGGGAGAGTGCACCATGGTGTGGATGAGGGGTAGTTGACTTGGACGTGCCCGGGCGGGCTTGATACATGATTTTTCTGGTTTGAATATGTCTAGACCTTGTTTATCAACTTAATTGAATGCTTACTATATGACATAAGAAGACTATGTGCATTGGTTTTTCATTTTATTGATTTTTTTGAATTTTTATCCCCATTTGTTGAATCTTGGTCAAATCCTAGGTTTGACCAAGATTTAGACAAGTTTAAAACATGAATATGAAAAATTATGCCAGTATCGATCCTTCTTAGTCACTCCAAAATGCTTGAAACCAAAAACCACTTCTCTTCATGCATGCTTGACTTCATAAGACAGCGTTTAGCTAGCTAGGGTTAGGGGGTAGCTAGATACATGATTTTCCTGGTTTGAATATGTCTAGACCTTGTTTATCAACTTATTTGAATGCTTACTATATGACATAAGAAGACTTTGTGCCTTGGTTTTTGATTTTTTTTGAATTTTATCCCTATTTGAATCTTGGTCAAATCCTAGGTTTGACCATGATTTAAACAAGTTTAAAACATGAATATGAAAAATTAAGCATCTGTCCTTCTTAGTCACTCCATAATGTAGCTCTTGGGAGGGTTTTGGAAATTTCAATGTTTAAAACCAAAAACAACTTCTCTTCATGCATGGCTGACTTCATAGTTAAGACATAGTTTAGAGGTGCGGCGCAGCGAAGGGGAAAACGGAGGAAGAAGAAGGTCTTTTTATAGAAAACTTGCGAATCGACGCACCGTTGAATGCAGCAGTAATGGACTTGATGCTTTACACGTGGCTCAAAGGGGTAAAACGTATTTTCACTGTGAAGGAACTGGACAGGTGCTACAACGTGCGTGCCAGAAAAAGCGGAGGACATGTGTCCCCCACTTGTGTAACGTGTCAAACTGCCGCAGATTTTGGGTCCACAAGTCAGTGACAGGACATAACTCGTGTTATCCCGATACAGTGGTCGTGGCTATCGTCAGCACTGATGTCACTTTAATAAAGGAAAATCTCGACGGCGGTGTTATGAAGATTGGTAGCAAACAAGAAGTGATGATAATTACGAGAGCTTTTGATCAAATACAAGTATGGCAAGAAACTTCGAGTATGGCAAGAAAGAAAAGGTGAGAGCCTGATCAAATGCAAGCATTTGCCCATATGCTCGGGGGCTACTCCCATCGGGAGCACTGGTTGCGCACCCGAAAAAGATAGAAGAACTCGAAAAGATGACAACATAGCGACAAAAGGTGTTAAAATGGTGAGCCTACAACCAAGTACAAGCACTTGGCTGTAGCCTGATGTCTACGGGAGCTTCTATTCTTGTAGACAGTGTTGGGCCTCCAAGAGCAGAGGTTTGTAGAACATCAGCAAGTTTCCCTTAAGTGGATACCCAAGGTTTATCGAACTCAGGGAGGAAGAGGTCAAAGATATCCCTCTCATGCAACCCCGCAACCACAAAGCAAGAAGTCTCTTGTGTCCCCAACACACCTAATAGGTGCACTAGTTCGGCGAAGAGATAGTGAAATACAGGTGGTATGAATAAGTAGTAGCAACGGCACCGAAGTGCTTTGCCCAGGACAAGAAACAAGCGAGTAGTAACGCAGCAAGTAGTAACGCAATGAAAACAAGTAAACAAGCAGACGATAGCGTATTTAGGAACAAGGCCTAGGGATTACACTTTCACTAGTGGACACTCTCAACATTGATCACGTAACAGAATAGATAAATGCATACTCTACACTTTTGTTGGATGATGAACACATTGCGTAGGATTACACGAACCCTCAATGCCGGAGTTAACAAGCTCCACAATAATGCTCATATTTTAGTAACCTTTAGTGTAAGATAGATCAACGGACTAAACCAAGTACTAGCACAAGCATGCACACTCGTCACCTTCATGCATATGTAGGAGGAATAGATCACATCAATATTATCATAGCAATAGTTAACTTCGCAATCTACAAGAGATCATGATCATAGCATAAACCAAGTACTAACACGGTGCACGCACTGTCACCTTTGCACACATGCAGGAGGAATAAAACTACTTTAATAACAAATCACTAGAGTAGCACATAGATAAATTGTGATACAAAACATGTTGCAATCATAAAGAGATATAAATAAGCACCTCACTATGCCATTCAACATTGAGTAAGTATTCTGTGAAATATGGCCTAAGAGACCCACACGGTGCACACACTCGTCACCTTTACACACGTGGGACAAGGAGTCTCCTGGAGATCACATAAATAAAACTCACTTGACTAGCATAATGACATCTAGATTACAAGCATCATCATATGAATCTCAATCATGTAAGGCAGCTCATGAGATTATTGTATTGAAGCACATAGGAGAGAGATGAACCACATAGCTACCGGTACAGCCCCGAGCCTCGATGGAGAACTACTCCCTCCTCATGGGAGCAGCAGCGGTGATGAAGATGGCGGTGGAGATGGCAGCGGTGTCGATGGAGAAGCCTTCCGGGGCACTTCCCCGCTCCGGCAGGGTGCCGGAACGGAGACTCCTGTCCCCCGGATCTTGGCTTCGCGATGGCGGCGGCTCCGGAAGGTTTTTGTGGTTTTCGTCGAACGCCCCGAGGTTTTTAGGTCAGTGGGCTTTATATAGGCGGAGAGGCGGCGCAGGAGGGCTTCGGGGGCCCACACCCTAGGGGGCGTGCCCCCCCTTGGCCGCGCCGGGTGTGGTGTGGGGCCCCTGTGGCTCCCCTCCGGTCCTTCCCGGGTGTTCCGGATGCTTCCGATGAAAATAGGAACTTGGGCGTTGATTTCGTCCGATTCCGAGAATATTTCGTTACTAGGATTTCGAAACCAAAAACAGCAGAAAACGGAACCGGCACTTCGGCATCTTGTTAATAGGTTAGTTCCGTAAAATGCACGAATATGACATAAAGTGTGCATATAACATGTAGATAACATCAATAATGTGGCATGGAACACAAGAAATTATCGATACGTTGGAGACGTATCAGCATCCCCAAGCTTAGTTCTCGCTCGTCCCGAGCGGGTAAAACGATAACAAAGATAATTTCTGGAGTGACATGCCATCATAAACTTGATCATACTATTTGTAAAGCATATGTAGTGAATGCAGCGATCAAAACAATATGTATGACATGAGTAAACAAGTGAATCATAAAGCAAAGACTTTTCATGAGTAGCACTTCAAGACAAGCATCAATAAGTCTTGCATAAGAGTTAACTCATAAAGCAATAATTCAAAGTAAAGGTATTGAAGCAACACAAAAGAAGATTAAGTTTCAGCGGTTGCTTTCAACTTGTAACATGTATATCTCATGGATATTGTCAACATAGAGTAATATAATAAGTGCAATAAGCAAGTATGTAGGAATCAATGCACAGTTCACACAAGTGTTTGCTTCTTGAGGTGGAGAGAAATAGGTGAACTGACTCAACATTGAAAGTAAAAGAATGGTCCTCATGGAGGAAAAGCATCGATTGCTATATTTGTGCTAGAGCTTTGATTTTGAAAACATGAAACAATTTTGTCAACGGTAGTAATAAAGCATATGCATCATGTAAATTATATCTTATAAGTTGCAAGCCTCATGCATAGTGTACCAATAGTGCCCGCACCTTGTCCTAATTAGCTTGGACTACCTGGATTATCACCGCAATACATATGCTTTAACCAAGTTTCACAAAGGGGTACCTCTATGCCGCCTGTACAAAGGTCTAAGGAGAAAGCTCGCATTTGGATTTCTCGCTTTTGATTATTCTCAACTTAGACATCCATACCGGGACAACATAGACAACAGATAATGGACTCCTCTTTTAATGCTTTAAGCATTTGACAACAATTAATTCTTTTCTCATTAGAGACTTGAGGATATTTGTCCAAAACTGAAACTTCCACCATGAATCATGGCTTTAGTTAGCGGCCCAATGTTCTTCTCTCACAATATGCATGCTCAAACCATTCAACTCAGTGTAGATCGCCCTTACTTCGTACAAGACGAACATGCATAGCAACTCACATGAAATTCAACAATGAGTTGATGGCGTTCCCCGACAAACATGGTTATCGCACAACAAGCAACTTAATAAGAGATAAAGTGCATAATTACATATTCAATACCACAATAGTTTTTAAGCTATTTGTCCCATGAGCTATATATTGCAAAGGTGAATGATGGAATTTTAAAGGTAGCACTCAAGCAATTTACTTTGGAATGGCGGGAAAATACCATGTAGTATAGGTATGGTGGACACAAATGGCATAGTGGTTGGCTCAAGTATTTGGATGCATGAGAAGTATTCCCTCTCGATACAAGGTTTAGGCTAGCAAGGTTATTTGAAACAAACACAAGTATGAACTAGTACAGCAAAACTCACATAAAAGACATATTACAAGGATTATAAGACTATACATCGTCTTCCTTGTTGTTCAAACACCTTACTAGAAATTATCTAGACCTTAGAGAGACCAATTATGCAAACCAAATTTTAGCATGCTCTATGTATTCTTCACTAATAGGTGCAAAGTATATGATGAAAGAGCTTAAACATGAGCACAACAATTGCCAAGTATCACATTACCCAAGACATTATAGCAATTACTACATGTATCATTTTCCAATTCCAACCATATAACAATTTAACGAAGAGGAAACTTCGCCATGAATATTATGAGCTAAGAACACATGTGTTCATATGAACCAGCGGAGCGTGTCTCTCTCCCACACAAGCATGATGTAATCCAATTTATTCAAACACAAACAAAAATAGAAACAAACAAACAGACGCTCCAAGTAAAGTACATAAGATGTGACGGAATAAAAATATAGTTTCGGGGAGGAACCTGATAATGTTGTCGATGAAGAAGGGGATGCCTTGGGCATCCCCAAGCTTAGATGCTTGAGTCTTCTTGAAATATGCAGGGATGAACCACGGGGGCATCCCCAAGCTTAGAGCTTTCACTCTTCTTGATCATAGTATATCATCCTCCTCTCTTGACCCTTGAAAACTTCTTCCACACCAAACTCGAAACAACTCATTAGAGGGTTAGTGCATAATAAAAATTCACATGTTCAGAGGTGACACAATCATTCTTAACACTTCTGGACATTGCATAAAGCTACTGGACATTAATGGATCAAAGAAATTCATCCAACATAGCAAAAGAGGCAATGCGAAATAAAAGGCAGAATCTGTCAAAACAGAACAGTCCGTAAAGATGGATTTTCTTAGGCCACCAGACTTGCTCAAATGAAAATTCTCAAATTGAATGAAAGTTGCGTACATATCTGAGGATCACTCACGTAAATTGGCATAATTTTCTGAGTTACCTACAGAGAATTAGACCCAGATTCGTGACAAGCAAAGAAATCTGTTTCTGCGCAGTAATCCAAATCTAGTACTTACTTTACTATCAAAGACTTTACTTGGCACAACAAAACACAAAACTAAGATAAGGAGAGGTTGCTACAGTAGTAAACAACTTCCAAGACACAAATATAAAACAAAGTACTGTAGCAAAATAACACATGGGTTATCTCCCAAGAAGTTCTTTCTTTTTAGCCATTAAGATGGGCTCAGCAGTTTTAATGATGCACTCGCAAGAAATAGTATTTGAAGCAAAAGAGAGCATCAAGAGGCAAATTCAAAACACATTTAAGTCTAACATGCTTCCTATGCATAGGAATCTTGTAAATAAACAAGTTCATGAAGAGCAAAGTAACAAGCATAGGAAGATAAAACAAGTATAGCTTCAAAAATTTCAGCACATAGAGAGGCATTTTAGTAACATGAAAATTTCTACAACCATATTTTCCTCTCTCATAATAACTTTCAGTAGCATCATGAGCAAACTCAACAATATAACTATCACATAAAGCATTCTTATCATGAGTCTCATGCATAAAATTATTACTCTCCACATAAGCATAGTCAAATTTATTAGTTGTAGTGGGAGCAAATTCAACAAAGTAGCTATCATTATTATTCTCATCAAGTGTAGGAGGCATAGTATAATCACAACAAAATTTACTCTCCATAGTAGGTGGCGCCAAAAGACCACTATTATAATCATCACAAATAGGAGGCAAAGTATCATCAAAGAAAATTTTCTCCTCAATGCTTGGGGGACTAAAAATATCATGCAAACCAGTTTCCCCAAGCTTAGAACTTTCTATATCATTATCAACAATGGTGTTCAAAGCGTTCATACTAATATTACTACCAAAGCATGCAAATAAGATTTCATAGGTTTTTTAATTTTCGCATCAAACAATCCATGTTTTAAATCAGGAAATAGAATAAGAAGCTCACTCTTGTACATTATGCCAAACTAGTGTAAACAAGAAACAACAAGATGCAATTGCAGGATCTAAAGGAAATAGCTTCGAGCACACACACGACGGCGCCGAAAAAATACTTTACCCGAGACCGTAGTATGAGTGCCTTTTACCTTTCCTCCCCGGCAACGGCGCCTGAAAAGTGCTTGGCGCGTAGTTGACGAGGGAGGAAAAGTGCTTAGTTGCCGGGCTTGCCAATGTGTGAGTGCCGATTACCTTCCCTCCCCGGCAACGGCGCCGTAAAAGTGCTTGATGTCTACGGGAGCTTCTATTCTTGTAGACAGTGTTGGGCCTCCAAGAGTAGAGGTTTGTAGAACAGCAAGCAAGTTTCCCTTAAGTGGATACCCAAGGTTTATCGAACTCGGGGAGGAAGAGGTCAAAGATATCCCTCTCATGCAACCCCGCAACCACAAAGCAAGAAGTCTCTTGTGTCCCCAACACACCTAATAGGTGCACTAGTTCGGCGAAGAGATAGTGAAATACAGGTGGTATGAATAAGTAGTAGCAACGGCACCGAAGTGCTTTGCCCGAGACAAGTAAACAAGCAGTAGTAACGCAGCAGTAGTAACGCAAAGAAAACAAGAAACAAGCAGACGATAGCGATATTTAGGAACAAGGCCTAGGGATTACACTTTCACTAGTGGACACTCTCAACATTGATCACGTAACAGAATAGATAAATGCATACTCTACACTTTTGTTGGATGATGAACACATTGCGTAGGATTACACGAACCCTCAATGCCGGAGTTAACAAGCTCCACAATAATGCTCATATTTTAGTAACCTTTAGTGTAAGATAGATCAACAGACTAAACCAAGTACTAGCATAGCATGCACACTCGTCACCTTCATGCATATGTAGGAGGAATAGATCAGATCAATATTATCATAGCAATAGTTAACTTCGCAATCTACAAGAGATCATGATCATAGCATAAACCAAGTACTAACACGGTGCACGCATCGTCACCTTTGCACACATGCAGGAGGAATAAAACTACTTTAATAACAAATCACTAGAGTAGCACATAGATAAATTGTGATACAAAACATGTTGCAATCATAAAGAGATATAAATAAGCACCTCACTATGCCATTCAACATTGAGTAAGTATTCTGTGAAATATGGCCTAAGAGACCCACACGGTGCACACACTCGTCACCTTTACACACGTGGGACAAGGAGTCTCCGGAGATCACATAAGTAAAACTCACTTGACTAGCATAATGACATCTAGATTACAAGCATCATCATATGAATCTCAATCATGTAACGCAGCTCATGAGATTATTGTATTGAAGCACATAGGAGAGAGATGAACCACATAGCTACCGGTACAGCCCCGAGCCTCGATGGAGAACTACTCCCTCCTCATGGGAGCAGCAGCGGTGATGAAGATGGCGGTGGAGATGGCAGCGGTGTCGATGGAGAAGCCTTCCGGGGCACTTCCCCGCTCCGGCAGGGTGCCGGAACAGAGACTCCTGTCCCCCGCATCTTGGCTTCGCGATGGCGGCGGCTCGGGAAGGGTTTTGTGGTTTTCGTCGAACGCCCCGAGGTTTTTAGGTCAGGGGCTTTATATAGGCGGATAGGCGGCGCAGGAGGGCTTCTGGGGGGCCCACACCCTAGGGGGCGCCCCCTTGGCCGCGCCGGGGTGTGGTGTGGGGCCCCTGTGGCTCCCCTCCGGTCCTTCCCGGGTGTTCCGGATGCTTCCGATGAAAATAGGAACTTGGGCGTTGATTTCGTCCGATTCCGAGAATATTTCGTTACTAGGATTTCTGAAACCAAAAACAGCAGAAAACGAGAACCGGCACTTCGGCATCTTGTTAATAGGTTAGTTCCGGAAAATGCACGAATATGACATAAAGTGTGCATATAACATGTAGATAACATCAATAATGTGGCATGGAACACAAGAAATTATCGATACGTTGGAGACGTATCATAGCCTCGGGGGCTACTCCCATTGGGAACACTGATCGCGTGCCCGAGGAAACTATAAAGAGTGTGATGAGCATATTTCGAGTTATACAAATAACTCTTCATATACTCCCATCGGGAGGTCAAGATAAAAATATACAAGACATCCGATGACTCGAATAAATGTACTATTCCAGCAGCCGAAAAAGTACTCGACAATATATTCTCAGAGTGCCTCAGTCGCAAATTAATCTCTGAATGCCGCAATACTTTGCGAAGGTAAGTCCTCGGGATCCGTCCTGTGCGGCGTGGCACCGCCTCTGACGGCACTTCGCTACTTTTTTCTGTGTCAACAGATGCGAAGAAAAATCCTAACGGACGCATTAGGTACCCGATAAAACATAACTGGAATTCGACACTTGGTAAGACCTAAAGCAGCGCGTGTCGAATTACACCAGTATCCCGAGATCATGTCCAGGGACGTGATCTTGAAGTAGGTTTTGGTGGATTGCCACAAGAGTAGTTAACTAGTACATGATCCGTCAGATGAACTAGCCCCAATTACTGTTATCCCTGCACAATATATGATTGATTTATTAAAAATGTATGTTAACTCGAAGAAGTTGTATTGTAATTATAAAGTCGGAGATTTTCTCTGATTCTTCGATTCAAGCAAAATCTCGGGGGCTACTGACATAGGCATCCCAAATGGGCCTGCCGAAGATGGTACCCGTGGTTTTACTGAAGGCCCACGACCCGAAGATTATAAAGCTCGGAAGCCCAGTTAGGAGAGAGTTTGGAAAGATAGATTTGTATTAGGAATATTGACTTGTAACTACTACGGGACGGACTCAGGTTGTCTCCCGAACTCTGTAACTTGTGTATCACGAAACCCTCGGCTCCGCCTCCTATATAAGGGGGAGTCGAGGGACGAAGAGAGGATCGATTTCATTGTCACCACAACCCTAGTTTTCTAATAGTCGAGTGATACGTCCCAAACGTATCTATAATTTCTTATGTTCCATGTTACTTTTATGATGATACTCACATGTTTTATACACATTATATGTCATTATTATGCATTTTCCGGCAATAACCTATGGACGAGATACCGAAGAGCCAGTTGTTGTTTTCTGCTGTTTTTGGTTTTAGAAATCCTACAAAAGAAATATTCTCGGAATTGGACGAAATCAACGCCCAGGGTCTTATTTTTCCACGAAGCTTCCAGAAGACCGAGGGAGATACGAAGTGGGGCCACGAGGTGGCGAAACACCAGGGCCGCGCGACCAAGGGTGGGGCCGCGCCGCCCTAGTGTGTGGGCCCCTCGTGACGCCTCTGACTCCGCCCTTCCGCCTACTTAAAGCTTTTGTCGCGAATACCCCAGTACCGAGAGCCACGATACGGAAAACCTTCCAGAGACGCCGCCGCCGCCAATCCCATCTCGGGGGATTCAGGAGATCGCCTCCGGCACCCTGCCGGAGAGGGGAATCATCTCACGGAGGGCTCTTCATCGCCATGATCGCCTCCGGATCGATGTGTGAGTAGTTCACCCCTGGACTATGGGTCCATAGCAGTAGCTAGATGGTTGTCTTCTCCTCATTGTGCTATCATGTTAGATCTTGTGAGCTGCCTATCATGATCAAGATCATCTATTTGTAATGCTACATGTTGTCTTTGTTGGGATCCGATGAATATTGAATACTATGTCAAGTTGATTATCAATCTATCATATATGTTGTTTATGTTCTTGCATGCTCTCTGTTGCTACTAGAGGCTCTCGCCAAGTTGATACTTGTGACTCCAAGAGGGAGTATTTATGCTCGATAGTGGGTTCATGCCTCCATTGAATCTGGGACAGTGACAGAAAGTTCTAAGGTTGTGGATGTGCTATTGCCACTAGGGATAAAACATCAATGCTTTGTCTAAGGATATTTGTGTTGATTACATTACGCACCATACTTAATGCAATTATCTGTTGTTTGCAACTTAATACTGGGAGGGGTTCGGATGATAACCTGAAGGTGGACTTTTTAGGCATAGATGCATGCTTGGATAGCGGTCTATGTACTTTGTCGTAATGCCCTGATTAAATCTCATAGTACTCATCATGATATATGTATGTGCATTGTTATGCCTTCTTTATTTGTCAATTGCCCAACCGTAATTTCTTCACCCAACATGCTATTTATCTTATGGGAGAGACACCACTAGTGAACTATGGACCCCGGTCCATTCTTTACATCCGAAATACAATCTATCGCAATTGTTCTTTACTGTTCTTTGCAAACAAACATCATCTTCCACACTATACATCTAATCCTTTGTTTACAGCAAGCCGGTGAGATTAACAACCTCACTGTTACGTTGGGGCAAAGTACTTTGATTGTGTTGTGCAGGTTCCACGTTGGCGCCGGAATCCCTGGTGTTGCGCCGCACTACACTCCGCCACCAACAACCTTCACGTGCTTCCTTGACTCCTACTGGTTCGATAACCTTGGTTTCTTACTGAGGGAAAACTTGCTGTTGTACGCATCACACCTTCCTCTTGGGGTTCCCAACGGACGTGTGTCTTGCACGCTATCAAGCTCTTTTTCTGGCGCCGTTGCCGGGGAGATCAAGACACGCTGCAAGGGGAGTCTCCCACATCCAATCTCTTTACTTTGTTTTTTTCTTGCATTACTTTATTTTATTTACTTCTTTGTTTGCTCTTATATCAAATATTGTTGACGTCAGAAACCCCCTGGCGGGTAGAGACGGTCAGCACGGTAGAGCCGGGAACAACTAGGGCTGCGGCTGGCCCCAGTCCCTCAGAGCGACGGCCCGCAAAGCCTCCTGGTCGCACGCGCCGATGTTTATCACAAGGGCGTGCCACCTGACCTATACCTGGTCAGGAAGGTGTGGATGATGCCTCGCTTAGTTTCCTGCAGGGCACACACGTAAACGTTAAATACGAGCCTCGATCGGCTCTCCGGTTATCCCGTGAATCGGCTCAAAGAGCCGATCCACCCATGATTCAGACGGGGTGTCCGAATATATGGTGGTCCTGCTTGATCAAGGTAAAGCTAATGAGATCTACGACGATTTAGGGTTTTCACCGCATAATCGGATCATCCTACTCGGGATTGGGCCTCGCGCTCGCGCACGGTGATCGTAAGCCGATCCTAGACAGGGCCTAAAAACCAACACGAGGTTGATCCCCGGAACATCCGTTCTAGGACTAGCGAACGCCACCCTACACGCCGCCGGATCCTCCGACCCCTTGTAAGGCCTAACTATTGCGAGATATTAAACTAATCCTTGTAGAACAAGGATGCAATCGTAACGGATCAGATCTACTAAACTATGATCAAGCGGGTGCCGCCCCTACACCTAAGATAGGTGTAAGGGCGGCTAGACATGCAAGGGTTGCACTACGAAAGCATGTAATATGAAGAACAATGCTAACCCTAACATGTCTAAGATAACTACGTTGCTCGCCATCAAAAAGGCTTCGATACGAGCAACGCATGAACAACGTGGGCAGGCTTGTGCTGCCTAGATCGCAAGATGCGATCTAGGCAGCATGATGCTTACCGGTAGAAACCCTCGAGACGAAGGGGTTGGCGATGCGCCGAGATTTGTTTGTGGTTGAACGTTGGTTGTTGTTTATTCCATAAACCCTAGGTACATATTTATAGTCCAGACGGACTTTCTAATGTGGGCGTGCACTAAACCGTGCACGAGATAAACTCTAACTTTTAATCTAGATACAATCTACTATAATTAAAGATACATGGGCAATTTGGCCCAATTTCACCGAGCAAGGCCGCTTCAGAGATCTTCCACGCGTAAACTTCCAAGCCCATCCTGATCGCGGCCCACCTCCTGATTTAGCCAAAATCTGGTGATAACACATGCCCCCCTGGTTTTGGTAATGATAATTTCAAAACCACTATGTTTTTCCTTCGAAGGGTCATGTCGTGGCAGAGCAGAACCGTCGCAGTATGTTTCATCATGACGACTTGCCTTCCCAACTTCTCTGCACGATTTGACACCACGCCCTCGAAAACTGTTCGAAAATTAAATCCCCATCCCCTTTATTTAACTGCATCGAACAGTTCTCCTCTTCGTCCTCCCCACAATAGTACTCCCAAAAACCCTTCTGCGCACCATGTCTTCCTCTTCCTCCACCTCCTCGGAATTCTCCCTCGGGTCCTCCTCCTCCCGTGAGACGCCGCCGGACATTCGCGCACCAGAAGAATGGGACCTGGAAGACCACGCCTCCTCCATCTGGTCCGAGGACGATAAATCCTTGACCAGTGGGGAGAGCGACCTCCGCTTCCTCGCCGACGGGGAATCGGAGGAGGAGAGCGACGACGATCGCTTCTCCTGGGACGACTTCACCTCCTCCGAGGAGGCGAAGGAGGAGGAGGAGGAGGAGGAGGACGAAGACAGCTCCTCCGACGAGCCGCCGGCCAAACGCCGCCACCTCTGGCCCGGGAACCTCAGCGACGTTGACAGCGACGATGACGCTGACGAAGAGGACGAAGACAACGAGGGTCCTGTCGGCGGCCGCTGGAGCAGCGATGACGAGCCGGTAGGGAGCAGCGCCGACAGTGGTGATGACGGCGACGACGATGACGAGGGCAGCAGCAGCCCCTAGATAGGATCTTAGCATAGGGCCAACAGTAGCAGACGGGGCAATGTATCCCCTAGCATTTTCTTTTGAGAGCAATCAGCTCTTCCATGTAAGAAATCTGGTTTTATCAATGAAGAAATTCCCCAAATTGATTTTGCCGATTCCCTTTATGATAATTTAGCCGATTGTCTTTCGTACTAGTTCTGACGATTGCCAAACTGGTCAATGCCCAATAAGCCGATAGCATCGCATCGGTCTTTCACGATAAATTTCGAGATAGATCCATCCGGGCCCAAACTCCCGGCCAAACAAGGCCAAGTCATAATCGTGTAAACCCTAGGCCTTTCAGACACTCTTCTGCCGTATCCTTTCCTTCCAGATCCTCTTTGCCTTCAGAAGAGCCCTAGGACTGTTGCTGGATCAATTTAAACGCCGAAGCTGCCACTTCTGCAGGACGGGCATCACTTCTGCGGTGACGTTTTATAACCCTGCTCTGTTCTCTTTCAGCAACCATTGCTCAAAATCAAACTGAGATGCAAAGCCAACCGATTTTAGCAAAATCGGCTTTCCTATAGCAAAGGACCTCTCGTAGCAAGTTGCCCCCCGAACCTCAGCCGGGGTGGAAAAAATGACGAGGAACCGTAATTCAGGCAAACAGGCCTAGGCTCGACCATGTCCGAGAGTGCTATCGTGTGTGGCCAATCAATTGATCACCTTTCATCCGTTGACAGTTTATACAGCCGATCCAGCAGGCTAGTAATCTGGCGCTGAGTAGGTGCCCTCAACATAGTTCTGGGCTTGTCGCTGGATTATCTTGCATACTGAAACCGATAATTTTGCAACATCAGCACCATTCTCCAGGCAAGTTGTGATGCAGAGTTAGCCGATTCCAACGAAATCGGCTCCCCAGAACAGAGAACCTTCAAGGTGAGCTGCCCCCCGAGCCTCAATCGGGGCGAGAATAGCAGTGAGCCGACCACGTCGATCATCCTCGGTTTCCAACTCGTAATGCAATTTCAGGGCGAATCGCCCTCCCCCGAGCTTCTTCAGCTCAACCCTAGCGCCTTGCTGATCGGATCGGCTCATTATCTTCGGCAGGCTGCAGCAATCTTGCTCCATTGATTCTTAAGTCGACTATGCTCGAAAATTTTGAATTTTCGGCCGACTTGTGTATCGGCCCCCATACTCCAATACCCATCATCAAAGGATGAGACGCTTCTACTGCATATCCTCGTGTTTTATCCACCTGGGTGCCCCCCGGAGCCGATTCTGGTCAAGAGAATTGATGGTATCGGCTCCGTTGGATAACATGTTGAACCCGAGCAGAATGGATGTTGAGGATAATTTTGGCCGATCGCTAGAATCGGCCTCCCATTGCTTTCTCGGTGAAGGTTTTGTGATGTCCCTTCACAAATCTTTTGGGGCCGATCACAAGGATCGGTCTCGCCACGTTTATCCATCGACATTTGCTTTTGTTACACGGTCAGGCCGGTGGATAAAACCAGCCTAACCCCGTTCTTTGTCACGTCGATGCGCTCACAGTCGTCCAAATTGATACCTGAGAGCGGCTCTTGGCCTGATGTCTCCCAAATGTCCATGCCGGCTGTTGAAACCTCGACTGAATCATCTGCACGGACGACTTCTACTTCATCTCCATCCCACTGTATCAGGCATTGGTGCATCGTGGATGGAATGCAACGATTGGCGTGGATCCAATCCCTCCCTAGTAGGACAGCGTAGGTACTCTTGCTCGTCGACGATAAAGAACGTCGTAGGGACAGTTTTCTTCCTACGGTCGGATCCACATTCGGAACACCTTGCGCGTCGGATGCTTGGCCGTTGAAATCGCTCAATGTTACGTTGGTCTTGATCAGATCCGAGCTAGAGCGTCCCAACCGACGTAGCATGGAGTATGGCATAATGTTGACTGCCGCTCCGGTGTCTACCAACATCTTGTTGACAGGCTGCCCATTGATGTAGCCTCGCAAGTACAGGGCCTTCAGATGCCTGTAACTTCTTTCTTTTGGCTTCTCAAAGATGACCGGCCGTGGGCCGCAGTCTAATTGCGCCACAGGTGCTTCATACAATTTTGGAGCGCTAAACTCCGTTGGAAGAATGAAGACCATGTTTGTGCCAGCCGATGTACCATCATCGGCTTTCCTCTGCTTGGGGCGCCACTCTTTTCTTTGTGGCCGACCCTCTTCATCCAGGGTTCGCCGGATTTTGGCGGCCAGATCAGGCCGTGCCTTTCTTAGCGTGCGCAGGTACAATCTTTCAGCTTCTTCCAACCCACGCAGACGCTGAACCCTTCGCTTTGGGAACGGCTGAGCCCATCAGGGCACCACCTGGGCCGATGATATTTATCTTCTTCATCATCGTCCTCTAGTTCCTCGAGATCTTCCACCCGAGTGGACTCAGCGTGCTTGTTCCGAGGTGGGAGAGGCCCTAGACGCTCGAACACGGACACGATAGCGGCATCCTTCTTCCTTTGTTTGCATTCGGGCAGTTCTCGATCGTTGGCAATCGGCTCATTCCCGAGTCCCGAGCAATGTTTGAAGAACGGACGGTCCCAGTGCCTATCCATGTTACCCTGCCCCTTGACCTTCCTTCGGCGCGACGATTGTACCCGTCGTCGCTTCTATCATGCCGACGGTACCTCCCGACCTCTCGCATCGGACCGACAATTCCTTTCATCATCTATGTCGTAGTGCCGACGTCGGTCGTGCTGCTGCTCATATTTGTGGAGGAGGTGCTCGGAGAGTGGACGCTGATAACGCACGCGTCTTATTCCCTCCCCTGTCAGGTACCGCCTGTCATCATCTTGGGGCCGGTCGCGTGGATCGGCCCCCTCTTCATCGTTGCCACGGGAGTGGCTGCTTTCTGCTTCGTCTTTGCCACGGCGGCCCGCTAGCCCTGCCATGTTGACACCAAAGGAGAACTTTGGCTGGCCTATGGAGTGGCTGAGATCCACCATGTTGACGCCAGGCGACGGACTTGAGTCTCTATCGAGCTTGATATCGTGCGGCCGGGTCTTCTCAGAGGAGCCGATGAGTTCGGCTTTGAGGGTTGCCTTGATCTCGTCATGTTTCCTTTTGAGCTCCTCGGGCAGATCCTCGTACTTCAGCGACCTGGTGCGTTCTTCCGACGGGGCGGACAGGTCCCCGCCATCGAGTGCGCCTTCGGGTGTGAAACCCTTCCACCCGACGCCATGGGAGCGGGTTCGGTGGAAGGAGCCGATGAGTTCGGCTTCGAGGGTTGCCTTGATCTCGTCATGCTTCTTCTTGAGCTCATCGGGCGGATCCGCGTACGTGACCGGAGTGTCTTCCGCCATCTCGGATGTAGATGGCGATGTCGTGGATGTCGTCGACCGTCCCACCGAGCGTGCCGGAATGTGTTGACGTCGAAACCCCCCGGCGGGCAGAGACGGTAAGCACGGTAGAGCCGGGAACAACTAGGGCTGCGGCTGGCCCCGGTCCCTCGGAGCGACGGCCCGCAAAGCCTCCCGGTCGCACGCGCCGATGTTTATCACAAGGGCGTGCCACCCGACCTATACCTGGTCGGGAAGGTGTGGATGATGCCTCGCTTAGTTTCCTGCAGGGCACACACGTAAACGTTAAATACGAGCCTCGATCGGCTCTCAGGTCATCCCGTGAATCGGCTCAACGAGCCGATCCACCCATGATTCAGACGGGGTGTCCGAATATATGGTGGTCCTGCTTGACCAAGGTAAAGCTAATGAGATCTACGACGATTTAGGGTTTTCACCGCATAATCGGATCATCCTACTCAGGATTGGGCCTCGCGCTCGCGCACGGTGACCGTAAGCCGATCCTAGACAGGGCCTAAAAACCAACACGAGGTTGATCCCGGAACATCCGTTCTAGGACTAGCGAACGCCACCCTACACGCCGCCGGATCCTCCGACCCCTTGTAAGGCCTAACTATTGCGAGATATTAAACTAATCCTTGTAGAACAAGGATGCAATCGTAACGGATCAGATCTACTAAACTATGATCAAGCGGGGTGCCGCACCCAAGATAGGTGTAGGCGCTAGACATGCAGGGTTGCACTACGAAAGCATGTAATATGAAGAACAATGCTAACCCTAACATGTCTAAGATAACTATGTTGCTCGCCATCAAAAAGGCTTCGATACGAGCAACGCATGAACAACGTGGGCAGAGCTTGTGCTGCCTAGATCGCAAGATGCGATCTAGGCAGCATGATGCTTACCGGTAGAAACCCTCGAGACGAAGGGGTTGGCGATGCGCCGAGATTTGTTTGTGGTTGAACGTTGGTTGTTGTTTATTCCATAAACCCTAGGTACATATTTATAGTCCAGCGGACTTTCTAATGTGGGCGTGCACTAAACCGTGCACGAGATAAACTCTAACTTTTAATCTAGATACAATCTACTATAATTAAAGATACATGGGCAATCTGGCCCAATTTCACCGAGCAAGGCCGCTTCAGAGATCTTCCACGCGTAAACTTCCAAGCCCATCCTGATCGCGGCCCACCTCCTGATTTAGCCAAAATCTGGTGATAACAAAAATACAAAAAAATTAGTTGCTAGTTTTACTTTATTTACTGTCTTGTTCTCCATATTAAAAACACAAAAAAATTAGTTACTTGCATTTACTTTATTTAGTTTGCTTTATTTACTACTGCTAAAATGGGTACTATTGAGAATACTAAGTTGTGTGATTTCACTAGCACAAATAATAATGATTTCCTATGCACACCTATTGCTCCACCTGCTACTACAGCAGAATTCTTTGAAATTAAACCTGCTTTACTAAATCTTGTTATGAGAGAGCAATTTTCCGGTGTTAGTTCCGATGATGCTTGCTGCCCATCTTAATAATTTTGTTGAACTATGTGAAATGCAAAAGTATAAGGATGTAGATGGTGACATTATAAAATTAAAATTGTTTCCTTTCTCCTTAAGAGGAAGAGCTAAAGATTGGTTGCTATCTTTGCCTAAGAATAGTATTGATTCATGGACTAAATGTAAGGATGCTTTTATTGGTAGATATTATCCTCCCGCTAAAATTATATCTTTGAGAAGTAGCATAATGAATTTTAAGCAATTAGATAATGAACATGTTGCTCAAGCATAGGAGAGAATGAAATCTTTGGTGAAGAATTGCCCTACCCATGGATCGACTACTTGGATGATCATCCAAACCTTCTATGCAGGATTGAATTTTTCTTCGCGGAACCTATTGGATTCAGCTGCTGGAGGTACCTTTATGTCCATCACTTTGGGGGCGGAAACAAAGCTTCTTGATGATATGATGATAAATTACTCTGAATGGCACACGGAAAGAGCTCCACAAGGTAAGAAGGTAAATTCTGTTGAAGAAACCTCCCCCTTGAATGATAAGATTGATGCTATTATGTCTATGCTTGTGAATGGTAGATCTAATGTTGATCCTAATAATGTTCCTTTAGCTTCATTGGTTGCCCAAGAACAACATGTTGATGTGAACTTCATTAAAAATAATAATTTCAACAACAATGCTTATAGGAATAATTCTGGTAACAACTATAGGCCATATCCTTCTGCTAATGGTAATGGTTATGGTAATTCTTATGGGAATTCTTACAACAATAATAGGAATGTACCCCTTGGTCTTGAAGCCATGCTTGAAGAATTTATTAGTACACAAACTGCTTTTAACAAATCTGTTGAAGAAAAGCTTGATAAAATTGATATTCTTGCTTCTAAGGTTGATAGACTTGCCTCTGATGTTGATCTTTTAAAATTGAAAGTTATGCCTAATAAGGATAATGATAATAAAATTGTTACTACAGCAAACGCCATCCAAGTTCGAATTAATGAGAACATTAGATTGATGGCTGAATTGCATGCTAGGTGGGAAAGAGAAGAAAACGAAAAACTAGCTAAGGAGAATAATGTAGCTAAATTTTGGACTATTACCACCACTAGTAATGATAATGCTTCACATGTTGCTACACCCCCTACTATCAATGGTAAAATAATTGGTGTTGGCAATGTTTCTACTCCTAGTGCAAAGCGTGCAAAATTGCCTAAAACTGCTGAAACTGTTTGTGATAAAACTGCTGAAATTTTTAAAAATATTGGGGACAATGATCCCATTGCTGTAGATCATAATGGTTTAGATTTTGATGATTGTCACATCTCTGAATTTATAAAGTTCTTACAAAAACTTGCTAAAAGTCTCAATGCTAGTGCTATAAATTTGGCCTTTACAAAACATATTACAAATGCTCTCATAAAAGCTAGAGAGGAGAAACTAAAACTTGAAACTTCTATTCCTAAGAAGTTAGAAGATGGTTGGGAGCCCATCATTAATATGAGGGTCAATGATTTTGATTGTAATGCTTTATGTGATCTTGGTGCAAGTATTTCTGTTATGCCTAAGAAAATCTATGATATGCTTGACTTGCCACCATTGAAAAATTGTTATTTGGATGTTAATCTTGCTGATAATGCTATAAAGAAACCTTTGGGGAGGATTGATAATGTTCGCATTATGTTTAACAATAACCTTGTCCCCGTTGATTTTGTTGTCTTGGATATTGAATGCAATGCATCTTGTCCCATTATATTGGGAAGACCTTTTCTTCGAACTGTTGGTGCTACCATTGATATGAAGGAAGGTAATATTAAATATCAATTTCCTCTCAAGAAAGGTATGAAACACTTCCCTAGAAAGAGAATGAAGTTACCTTATGATTCTGTTATTAGAAAAAATTATGATGTTGATGCTTCGTCTCTTGATAATACTTGATTCACACTTTCTGCGCCTAGCTGAAAGGCGTTAAAGAAAAGCGCTTATGGGAGACAACCCATTATTTTACTTCTGCACTTTTGTTTTATATTTGAGTCTTGGAAGTTGTTACTACTGTAGCAACCTCTCCTTATCTTTATTTTATTGCATTGTTGTGCCAAGTAAAGTTTTGATAGTAAAGTCAATACTAGATTTGGATTGCTGCGCAGAAACAGATTTCTTACTGTCACGAAATTGAGCAGCCCCTTCTGTAGGAAATTTACAAAAATCTGCCAATTTACGTGCCTGATCCTCAGATATGTACGCAACTTTCATTCAATTTGGGCATTTTCATCTGAGCAAGTTAAGTGCACCTGAAAAATTCGTCTTTACGGACTGTTCTGTTTTGACAGATTCTGCCTTTTATTTCGCATTGCCTGTTTTGCTATGTTTGATGGATTTCTTTGTTCCATTAACTTTCAGTAGCTTTGTGCAATGTCCAGAAGTGTTAAGAATGATTATGTCACCTCTGAATATATGAATTTTCAATTATGCACTAACCTCTAATGAGATTGTTTTGAGTTTGGTGTGGAGGAAGTTTTCAAGGGTCAAGAGAGGAGGATGATACAATATGATCAAGAAGAGTGAAATGTCTAAGCTTGGGGATGCCCCCGTGGTTCATCCCTGCATATTTTAAGAAGACTCAAGCATCTAAGCTTGGGGATGCCCAAGGTATCCCTTCTTCATCGACAACTTATCAGGTCACCTCTAGTGAAACTATATTTTTATTCTGTCACATCTTATGTGCTTTACTTGGAGCGTCTGTTTGTTTTTATTTTTGTTTTTGTTTGAATAAATTTGGATCCTAGAATTCCTTGTTTGGGAGAGAGACACGCTCCGCTGTTTCGTATGAACACATATGTTCTTAGCTTTATTCTTAATGTTCATGGCGAAGGTTGAAACTGCTTCGTTCGTTGTTATATGGTTGGAAACAGAAAATGCTGCATGTGGTAAATGGTATAATGTCTTGAATAATTTGATACTTGGAAATTGTTGTGCTCATATAGATCGTGTTTAAGCTCTTGCATCATGTACTTTGCACCCATTAATGAAGAACTTCATAGAGCTTGTTAAAATTTGGTTTGCATGATTAGTTTCTCTAGAGTCTAGATATTTTCTGGTTAAGGTGTTTGAACAACAAGGAGACGATGTAAAGTCTTATAATGCTTACAATATGTTCATATGTAAGATTTTCTGTACCGTTTTATACTTGAGTTTGCTTCAAACAACCTTGCTAGCCTAGCCTTGTATTGAGAGGAATTCTTCTCGTGCATCCAAATCCTTGAGCCAAAAACTATGCCATTTGTGTCCACCATACCTACCTACTACATGGTATTTCTCTGCCATTCCAAAGTACATTACTTGAGTGCTACCTTTAAAAATTCTATCCTTTGTCTTTGCAATATATAGCTCATGGGAAAATAGCCTTAAAAACTATTGTGGTGAAGAATATGTACTTATGTATCTTTTTTCTTAATAAGTTGCTTGTTGAGCGGTAACCATGTTTCTGGGGACGCCATCAACTTTTACACCTTTATTGAATATCATGTGAGTTGCTATGCATGTTCTTCTTGTCTGAAGTAAGGGTGATTTTCATGATCAAATGGTTTGAGTATGCATATTATTAGAGAAGAACATCGGGCCGCTAACTAAAACCATGATCCATGGTGGAAGTTTCAGTTTGGACAATTAATCCTCAATCTCTTATGAGAATTTTAACTATTGTTGAATGCTTATGCATTAAAGAGGAGTCCATTATCTGTTGTCTATGTTGTCCCGGTATGGATGTCTAAGTCGAGAATAATCAAAAGCGAGAAATCCAATGCGAACTTTCTCCTTAGACCTTTGTACAGGCGGCATAGAGGTACCCCTTTGTGACACTTGGTTGAAACATATGCTATGCAATGATAATCCATGTTAATCCAAGCTAATTAGGACAAGGTGCGAGCACTATTGGTAATCTATGCATGAGGCTTGCAACTTATAGGATATCTTATACATAACACATATGATTTATTACTACCGTTGACAAAATTGTTTCTTGTTTTCAAAATGAAAAGCTCTAGCACAAATATAGTAATCCATGCTTCCCTCTGCGAAGGGCCATTCTTCTACTTTATTGTTGAGTCAGTTTACCCATTCTTTCTATCTTAGAAGCAAACACTTGTATCAACTGAGTGCATTGATTCTTACATGTTTACCTATTGCACTTGTTATATTACTTTGTGTTGACAATTATCCATGAGATAAATATGTTGAAGTTGAAAGCAAGCTGCTGAAACTTATATCTTCCTTTGTGTTGTTTCAAAGCTTTCTACTAAGAATTTATTGCTTTATGAGTAACTCTTATGCAAGTCTTATTGATGCTTGTCTTGAAAGTATTATTCATGAAAAGTCTTTGCTATATGATTCATTTGTTTACTCATTGTCTTCACCATTGCTTCGAATCGCTGCATTCATCTCATATGCTTTACAATAGTATTGATCAAGATTATGATAGCATGTCACTTCAGAAATTATCTTTGTTATCGTTTACCTACTCGAGGGCGAGTAGGAACTAAGCTTGGGGATGCTTGATACGTCCCAAACGTATCTATAATTTCTTATGTTCCATGCTACTTTTATGATGATACTCACATGTTTTATACACATTATATATCATTATTATGCATTTTCCGGCACTAACCTATTGACGAGATGCCGAAGAGCCAGTTGCTTGTTTTCTGCTGTTTTTGGTTTCAGAAATCCTACAAAGGAAATATTCTCGGAATTGGACGAAATCAACGCCCAAGGTCTTATTTTTCCACGAAGCTTCCAGAAGACCGAGGGAGATACGAAGTGGGGCCACGAGGTGGCGACACACCAGGGCCGCGCGGCCAAGGGTGGGGCCGCGCCGCCCTAGTGTGTGGGCCCCTCGTGACGCCTCCGACTTCGCCCTTCCGCCTACTTAAAGCCTTCGTCGCGAATACCCCAGTACCGAGAGTCACGATACGGAAAACCTTCCAGAGACGCCGCCGCCGCCAATCCCATCTCGGGGGATTCAGGAGATCGCCTCCGGCACCCAGCCGGAGAGGGGAATCATCTCCCGGAGGGCTCTTCATCGCCATGATCGCCTCCGGATCGATGTGTGAGTAGTTCACCCCTGGACTATGGGTCCATAGCAGTAGCTAGATGGTTGTCTTCTCCTCATTGTGCTATCATGTTAGATCTTGTGAGCTGCCTATCATGATCAAGATCATCTATTTGTAATGCTACATGTTGTGTTTGTTGGGATCCGATGAATATTGAATACTATGTAAAGTTGATTATCAATCTATCATATATGTTGTTTATGTTCTTGCATGCTCTCCGTTGCTACTAGAGGCTCGGCCAAGTTGATACTTGTGACTCCAAGAGGGAGTATTTATGCTCGATAGTGGGTTCATGCCTCCATTGAATGCGGGACAGATGACGAGAAAGTTCTAAGGTTGTGGATGTGCTTGTTGCCACTAGGGATAAAACATCAATGCTTTGTCTAAGGATATTTGTGTTGATTACATTACGCACGGTACTTAATGCAATTGTCCGTTGTTTGCAACTTAATACTCGGAAGGGGTTCGGATGATAACCCGAAGGTGGACTTTTTAGGCATAGATGCATGTCTGGATAGCGATCTATGTACTTTGTCGTAATGCCCCGATTAAATCTCATAGTACTCATCGTGATATATGTATGTGCATTGTTATGCCTTCTTTATTTGTCAATTGCCCAACTGTAATTTGTTCACCCAACATGCTATTTATCTTATGGGAGAGACACCACTAGTGAATTGTGGACCTCGGTCCATTCTTTACATCTGAAATACAATCTACTGCAATTGTTCTTTACTGTTCTTCGCAAACAAACATCATCTTCCACACTATACATCTAATCCTTTGTTTACGACAAGCCGGTGAGATTGACAACCTCACTCGTTACGTTGGGGCAAAGTACTTTGATTGTGTTGTGCAGGTTCCACGTTGGCGCCGGAATCCCTGGTGTTGCGCCGCACTACACTCCGCCACCAACAACCTTCACGTGCTTCCTTGACTCCTACTGGTTCGATAACCTTGGTTTCTTACTGAGGGAAAACTTGTTGTTGTACGCATCACACCTTCCTCTTGGGGTTCCCAACGGACGTGTGTCTTGCACGCTATCATCGAGCACTTTTCCGGCTGAAACCCTCGAGATCTACTTGCCCTCTACTTCCAACTAAATCCTAGTCTACAATCCGTAGGCATTGACAAGTTAATCCCTTGTCAATGAAAGGAGAGAACGTTGCCATTCACCAGATGTTGATGAGGAGGATATGTGCAGACTCCCTTGTTTCACCCGACGAGTTCGGAAAACTCGGGTCCCATCTGGGTTTAAGTTACCCGACAATTACAAAACGTTCGACGGCTTGCAAGATCCTGAGGACTGGTTAGTCGACTACCTGGAGACTGTGAAGTTGAAGGGAGGAACTAAAGCAACGGCCATGCAAAGCATCCAAGTGCACTTGAGTGGAGCAGCACGGTCATGGATAAAAAAGCTGCCGCCTGGATCCATCGACAGCTGGGAAGCTTTCGAGGACATATTTGTGAAGAATTTCCTATCCACATGCAAGAAACCCGCGTCATTGGAGCAACTAAGGTCCTGCAGACAAAAGTATGATGAACCAATGAGGACGTATATCCAGAGATGGAACATCATCAAAAACTCGGCAGAAAATATATCTGACGAGAGAGCAATAGATGTGTTTGTTGCTGGAATCCGAAGAAGGGACTTAGTCGAGGATTTAGGAAGGACTAATCCGAAGACAATAGCAGCACTCATGGAAATAGCGAATCGCTGGGTGGATGGCGAAGATGCTGTTCACAACAAGCGGCATAGGTCGCCCGAGGATAACCGCAGCCGAAATAATCAAAATAGACGATGTTTCTCTCGGCAGTTTTCTGACTATGGCGGTCCTGGCCAAATTTCGGCTGGCTTCCGAACAACTGGCGGAAATAACAATAGAGACGAGTACCAGAGAAGTAACAAGCAGCGCGGCGATCAAAGGGACACTCCCCGTCCCAGCAGACAAAATAACGGGCCTAGGTTCCAGAGGCCATATGTGTCACCCGAGGATCTCCTAAACGGACCATGCCAAATGCACTTTTTCCTCGACAGTAATGGGAAAAGGCAGTTAGGGAATCTGCAGAAGGACTGCCGAACTTTCCTAGCAATACATAGATATGCAGGGCATACCAACACGCAGGCAGTAAACAGAAACCCCGGGGGCCAAGGAGTGAGATTCACCTTCCACCTCCACCCGCAGTTACGAACGAAAATCGACACCAGTTGCAATTGGCGGCACCTCCAAGCAATGGTCCTTATATCGACACCAATGGTGCGGTTTCGATGATTCAGAAGGGCAGGCCCTCTAACAGAACTCAGAAGGTAATCTGGCGACAAGTCTTTATGGCAGAGAAGATGCCCCCACCAACAATCGAGTACCTGAATTGGTCGGGGCAGGACATCGGCTTCACCATAGCCGATCACTGATACGTCTCCAACGTATCCATAATTTCTGATGTTCCATGCTTGTTTTATGACAATACCTACATGTTTTGTTCACACTTTATATCGTTTTGATGCGTTTTCCGGAACTAACCTATTGACGAGATGCCGAAGGGCCAGTTGCTGTTTTCTGCTATTTTTGGTTTCAGAAATCCTACAAAGTAAATATTCTCGGAATCGGACGAAATCAACGCCCAGAACCTTATTTTTCCCGGAAGCTTCCAGAGAGCCAGCGAGGGACCAGAGGGGAGCCCTGGGGGCCCCACACGTGGTGGCGGTGCGGCCAGAGGGGGGGCGCCCCCTGGTGTGTGGAGCCCCTGTGGCCCCTCCGACTCCGCCTCTTCGCCTATTTAAGCCTCCCTGATCTAAAACATCGACACGGATTGACGAAACACCAGAAAGCCTTCCAGAGCCACCGCCATCGCGAAACTCCAATTCGGGGGACAGAAGTCTCTGTTCCGGCACCCTGCCGGGACGGGGAATTGCCCCCGGAGTCATCTCCATCGACATCACCGCCATCTTCATCGCCATCGCTGTCTCCTATGATGAGGAGGGAGTAGTTCTCCCCCGAGGCTAAGGGATGTACCGTAGCTATGTGGTTCATCTCTCTCTCCCATGTGATCTTTATGTGATCATGAGCTTTGTGATCTAGTTGAATATCATCTATGTGCTACTCTAGTGATGTTATTAAAGTAGTCTATTCCTCCTCCATGATGTAATGTTGACGAGTGTGTGCATCATGTAGTACTTGGTATAAGCTATGATTGTGATCTCTTGTAGATTATGAAGTTAACTATTACTATGATAGTATTGATGTGATCTATTCCCCCTTTCATAGCCTCGACGGTGACCAGTGTGCATGCTATGTTAGTACTCGGTATAATTGCAATGGTCTATTATGCACTCTAAGGTTACTTAAATATGAACACCGAATGTTGTGGAGCTTGTTAACTCCGGCTTGAGGGAGCTCTTGTAGCCCTACAAAATGAATGGTGTTTGTCATCCAACAAGAGAGTGTAGAGAAAGTAGTATTTGTTTATTCAGTTATGTGATCAATGTTGAGAGTGTCCACTAGTGAAAGTACGATCCCTAGGCCTTGTTTCTAAGCATCGAAACTCCGTTTATTTACTGTTCTACTGCATGTTTACTTGCTGCCATATTTTATTCAGATTGTTATTACCACTCATATTCATCCATATTATTTGTATTTCACTATCTCTTCGCCGAACTAGTGCACCTATACATCTGACAAGTGTATTAGGTGTGTTGGGGACACAAGAGACTTCTTGTATCGTAATTGCGGTGGTTGCTTGAGAGGGATATCTTTGACCTCTACCTCCCCGAGTTCGATAAACCTTGGGTGATTCACTTAAGGAAAACTTGTTGCTGTTCTACAAACCTCTCGCTCTTGGAGGCCCAACACTCGTCTACGGGAATAGAAGCCGGCTGTGGACATCAAGCTATTTTCTGGCGCCGTTGTCGGGGAGGTAAGGTAAAAGGTATTCACATCCTCCGACTACTAAGCTATTTCCTAGCACTATTGCCGGTGTGTGAGTGCTCGAAGCTATTTCCTTTAGATCCTGCAATTGCATCTTTTTGTTTCTTGTTTTTATTTTTCACTAGTTAGGCATAATGGAAAATAACAGTGAGCTTTTTAATCTATTTCTTGAGTTAAGACATGAATTGTTTGATGCGAAAATTAAAAAACCTATGGAACCTTATTTGCATGATAGTAGCAATGTTATTAGTATGGATGCAATTACTGCTGATGCTATGGAGAAGTCTAAGCTTGGGGAAGCTAGTTTTTGTGATCTTTTTAGCTTCCCATCTTTAGGGGAGAAAATTTTCTCTGATAATACTTTATCTCCCATATACGATAACTCTAATGATGCTTGTGATATTTTAAATCCACCTGCTGAAAGTATTCCTTTCAAGATACCCATGAAAATTATTGAACTTGTTTTGGATAACCGCTATGAAGGGGATGGAACTGTTCATCCTGGAGATCATTTACTGTTTCTACATGAATTATGCGGGTTATTCAAGTGTGCAGGTATTTCTATGGATGAAGTTAGGAAGAAATTATTCTCTATGTCGTTGTCTGGTAAAGCGGCGCATTGGTATAAATTGCTGAAGAATGGGGATTCTCTTGATTGGAAGGATATTGTGCCTCTATTTTACTCTAAATTCTATCCTCCAAGTGAAATTCACAAAGACCGGAACCGCATATATAATTTCTGGCCTCATGATGGAGAGAGTATTGCCCAAGCATGGGGGAGATTGAAGTCTTTAATGCTCAAATTCCCCATTCATGAGCTTCCTGGTAATATCATCATTGATAATTTCTATGCAAGACTTTCTTTTCAAGATAAAACCTTGCTGGATACTACTTGTTCTGGATCATTTACACGCAATGAAGAAGAGTTTAAAAGGGACCTTCTTGATCAGATCCAGGAGAATACTGAAGGATGGGAGAACAACAAAGGTAAAGAGTCAGGTATAAATTATGATTATGAATGCATTGAAACTTTTATGGATACTGATAAAATTTGAAATATGAGTTCTACTTATGGTCTTGACTCTCAAGTTGTTGCAAATCTTTATAAAGCTTTTGCCTCTCATTTTGAATTGCCTAGGAAGAATTTTGATAAGTATCATGAACCTTTTAAAGACGCTTGCATGAAGGATGAAATTGTTATTAATGATTGCAATAAGCATGCCCAAACTTCTGAAAATACTATTTCTTATAAGCATGTTAATTTTTGTGGAATGCATAGACCTTGTGCACTACAACACGACCCCCCATATAGCAATGCATACCTTGCAACGCTTTCAGAATGCGCTGCAAAATATCATCACTGACACGCATATTTGCGTTGGCAAACCCATGCGATGCTAGCCATCTGAGCAGTAACGAATATCATGTGTTGTAGTCTATGCGTTGCAACATGTGAATGCTCATTATGCATGCATAATGGGTCATATGTCAAGTCAAAATCTAGTGTGTTTGGTTTTGCTCAAACCATGTAAGAATTATTTTGTTGTAACCATATAACTTTGGTTCGTAATTCTTTTTTCAAAACATAAAAACAAAATGCATGTTATATTTTTTTGAGGGAAAAAGCATGTTCTCTAAGCATGAATTTCATTCAGTTTTCTTAAAAAATATATTTCGAGAGCTAAGGCAGCCGAAATAATCTAGAAATAATTACCGTGATGGAAAAATATGTTCATGTCCCTCCATTTCACTGTGATTTTCCCATTTCCCAGTTTCCCTCCGTTCCTTCCTTCCATGTTTCTATTTCCCACTAATTCATTTTACTACCATAATTTTGTTTTGACTTGTTCTTTTTGCGTTAGTTGATTACCCACGATTCTTGGCTATTTATAAACTGACCATGTATTCTCGTTATAATTGGTAATGGCCCACCTTTCATACAACTAAATTCGTGATGTTGGGTTGCTCAAAATGAAAAGAAATAAACTAAGAAAACTTCCTTCCAAAATTTCCGCTCCTCCCCGTTAGGGCATGTACATTGGTTTAGACAGATGCTGTCTGTAATATTACTCCATGTCATCTATAGATAATGATACAGACAGTGTATACAATATGTAAGTTATCTATTTTTAGTTATAGCTATATGTGAGTATAAATTATAGACACCCTTCATACAACAGCAAAAATGGTGTCTGTAAGCTGTCTGTAAGAAGCCTACAGACTGTCTGTAACTTTACAGACAGCCTCCTTCTCTCTCCTCATTCTCTTCCCTCCACATCACCAAAATCAGCTCTAACCATCTCTTACAGACAGCTGAGTCATCACTATTGTACATGCCCTTATTAGCACAGATCGTGGGTTTACCTTGTCAACACCTCGACGAAACCATTGCGTGGATTGTGGCGGTAAGCAATTCTGCGCTATCCTCTTCGATTGCAGGTCAGTTGCCGGCGATGCCGGCGCTGCAAGGCCTCATCATCCTTCTCGCCATACTCCTCGCCTCCTCGCCTTGCATCCTGGTTAGCACCGGCTCCGTCGCCATCCGCACCGTGATGGATTTGCCGCTGCAGCCGGTCGTGGATGAGTCTGTAAGGACATGACTACATGACGGTAGGCAACCCCTGTAAGTTCAAGGCAGCCGTATACTCTTCGGTTGCAGCGAGTTATAGATTGAGATCCTGTGCCTCAGAATAATCGATGGCCTCATCATCCCCATCCTCTTTGATGCCAGGATAAAGCTCGGTCAGTTCCAGGTCATGTATTCTTTTCCTTACGTTTTTTTTCTAATTTCCTAATGATCGATCCTCTCTGTTGGCTGTTGCATCCCCATAATGACTGATGATTAATTAGTAACTACGTGTGGCCATGTCTGTTCCTATCTGCGCCTCCTTCCTCATGTCCTCGAAAATGAATACGTCTGGATGTTTCCATATGCAATGATTAGTAGGAGTACTATCTACAATATCAATCAAGCAACTACGTGCTAGCTAGTTTGATTTATCTAAAACTGGAACAATGTGTTCACTTATTGTTTGGGGTTTTTCCTCGTGCAGTAGATACGGCATAGTAAACTTAGGATTGTTCAATGAAATGATGAATAGGTTAGAGCACATTAAACATGAGAATACAATGCATATGTCAGGATTTTGCTTAATTACCTCACCTTCGACCTTTATATTGTATTGATAAAGAAGCTTGACAGATAGCAAAGAAGAAGAGGATGTAGATTATCACGAGGATGGCACCCAATTTCTGAGGTAATGCATAAGATGATCAGTATTGATGATAAGAAGTGATTATGTTTTCATTACTTCATTATTCATGATCAGATGAAAATAGGAAAACCAGAAAGCATGGGTTGACAAAGCTGAATCAAGAATTATACTGTATACTCAAAATGTCAGGGCTACATAGTTTTTTCCTGTTCATTCTGTGGTTAGCTCTTTGGCCATGTGCTTATTTATTTTGTAACCATAGTGTATTCATAGCACTGAATCCATTTTAAGGATGTCACGGCTGATAACTTTATTATTTAGGTAAAGAATTGCCATGTACTCAACAACACACTTACGTTTTAAAGTTCCCTCCACACACACACACACGAAACTTTCTCATTATTCTTGTATAATTTTTTTATTCAGTTTGGTTGCTTCTAATATTTTTGATTATTTTGCATCTTCTCATTAACGTGGTGTCAACAGAACATGAAGATCTCAAAAGGGTCTCGAGCAAAAAAGCATGGCAATGTATGCAATGGAATTTCTAATCTTGTACTTCTACTTTTCAGTTTGCTTGTGATTTAATTTTATTGCATAGTGATGTTGAACTTTATAATATAAAGAAATGACAATGGTGTACCACAAATTCATTGGTTGTCAACTTGATATATGTATAGGTATTAATTTTGTTTATATTCATGATTATTCGCATGCTTCAAATTGCATTGGAAGTTATTTTCTCATGCAATATCGTTTATGTGTAAGAGGTTAGCACTATAATATTTTTTAAGTGATCGGAAAATCCAAAAAACTGTGTTCTTGCTATACTCCAAAATTAGTGTCCAGAATATACACTTGAAGGTTAATGAGTTGATGATAAATTGGCCTGATGAAAATCAATTTTAGGTTGCGTGTGTTGATGATAAATTAGCCATATGAATTACTTGCTCTAATGGTACATCAATGGAATATTTCCTTTCATTAATCTGTTGAAATAATTTCTCTTAAGATATGCTTACTTATCTCAATCTTTTGTTCCTGTAGATTCCCAAGATAAATTGATGATGGTGCTTGCAAGATGGAGGTTGATGCTACTACTGAATAGTTTCAGAATATGTTGTAGAATGTCATATTCACGGTCAATGTTTGGAACAAAACATATATGTATTTTTTTTGTAATGGTGCAAGTACAAAATAATTTGTATTTTTTGAATCTTGTTGTTTGCAATGGAACATAGTCAATTTATTATATGAGATATTTCAATTTACCATATTTTGGATCATGTGCACTATCCGCATTAATCTAGTCATCCCTAGTGGCAATATAATTAATACTATTTCTTCATCATGTAACGTTATGTCCAAATTTCTCAATGGTGCCACCAACGCATATGAAGTGGTGTTAATCTCTCCTTGTATACGTTGCTATCTTACAACGCTTATGCACATCGATTACCAACGCATGTTTTTGCATTGGTGTAGACCCTTGCAACGCCACCTACGGCAACGCATAGTAATCCGTTGGTATAGACCTTAACAACGCTTATGCGGACATTTGGCAACGCATCGTTGCGTTGCTAAAGGGGGGGTCCTGTTGTAGTGGTGGAATTAATCAAATCGAAGATGAATATTGTATCCATCATGGGAATGAAAAAACTAGAAAGTGGTCTAGAGCTCTAGATGATCTTGGTAAAAAAGTTTGTGCCCTCTATCCTTTTATTTGTGAACTTTTCCATAGAGTGGGTCATTTTAGTTTTCAATGCTCCTCCAATGATAATTCGAACCCCATGAGTGCTGCAAATTTGTATTGTGATGATGAAATCACTCCTAATCAGCATGATGAACTTACATTATTTTTGGTGTGTGAAGAGTTATTGAGAAAAACTTCTTTGGTGGATATAAGTGCTCTTGATATTAATAGTGTCCCGCATGGGTGTCTTTCTTATTGCATTGATAATTGCTACACAAATACTTACATACAAAATATTTTAGAAGATGACACTTTGCCAAAATATGATAGGACCGCTGTGTGTTTTGAACTTATTAATGAAAAGGAGGAATCCTCCCAAGTTTCTTCCATTGTTTCTGGAAATAAAACAGGTTATGTGGAGGAGCTTCTCTTCAAGCCTCTTCCTCCTAAAGAAGGGAACAAGAAGAAAGGAATGAAGAAGAAGAAGAAGAAGAAGAAGAAGAAGAAGAAGAGGGGGAATAAAAAGAAAGAGGTAACAACATATCCCCGCGTGTATGAGATAACGATAGGTAACCGTAAGTATGTTGCTCCTAATGATTATTATGATAATGAATCTGAGTACAATGATCTTCCTATGCCCTTTACCTATATTGGTGATTATGATTTAGAAGAGCACACTACTTTTGATATTGAAAATCTCTGGGAAACTAATTCTGAAAATGATGATAATAATTGCCATAGTATCAGTACTATCCATGCTTCCTCCCATAATGATATAGAAAGCTCTAAGCTTGGGGATGAGGTGTTTGAAAATCCTTTTGCTACTGATCATTATATGTTTGACACATCTCCTTCTAGTAACAATGATGGTATGGTCACAGATGAACATACTGTGAAAGATAACTATTCTATTTCTTATGATGACACTATGCCTCCAATCTTTGATGATTATTATAAAGAATGCTATGATATAGGTTATAACTATCCTTATGAAACTTGTCATAGTTATGATTGGATTGCCAAAAACAATTCCCTTAGTTCATGATAATAATTTTGCTCCAATTACTATTATTGAGAAGAACTCTTCTTATGCCAAAATTAATGATACTTTTATGCATAAGAACCATGATAAGAATGCTTTAAGTGATGGTTATATTGTGGATTTCATCAATAATGCTACTGAAAGTTATTATGAGAGAGGGAAACATGGTTATATGCATCTTAATAATATTAAGTTTCCCCTGTTTATGTTGAGAATCTTGAAGTTACTCGCGTTTTATCTTCCTATGCTTGTCACTTTGTTCTTCATGTATTCATTTGTGTACAAGATTCCTTTTCATAGGAAGTGGGTTAGGCTTAAATTTGTTTCATACTTGCCTTTTGATGCTCTCTTTTGCTTCAACTACTATTTCTTGAGAGTGCATCATTAAAATTGCTGAGCCCATCTTAATGGCTATAAAGAAATCACTTCTTGGGAGATAACCCATGTCTTTATTTTGCTACTGTTTTGTTGTGTTTTGGAAGTTGTTACTACTGTAGCAACCTCTCCTTATCTTATTTTATTGCATTGTTGTGCCAAGTAAAGTCTTTGATAGTAAGGTTGATACTAGATTTGGATTACTGCGCAGAAACAGATTTCTTGCTGTCACGAATTTGGGTAGGATTCTCTGTAGGTAACTCAGAAAAATCTGCCAATTTACGCGAGTCATCCTTAGATATGTACGCAACTTTCATTAGTTTTGAGTTTTCTGATTGAGCAACGTAAGTACCTCTTAAAAATCCATTTTTACTGGCTGTTCTGTTTTGGCAGATTCTGTCTCTGTTTTTTGTATTGTCTCTTGTGGACTTTAAGCAAGGCTTTCTAGACTTGGGGAGCTGTAGCTAATGTTTTATTGAGTTCTTGCAATGTGTCACTACAGGGCCAAAGTGGATTAAAGTTTTTTTTTTTGAGTACTAACCCCTCTAATGAAGTTTATGAGAAGTTTGGTGTGAAGGAAGTTTTCAAGGGTCAAGAGAGGAGGATGATATATGATCAAGAAGAGTGAAAAGCCTAAGCTTGGGGATGCCCCCATGGTTCATCCCCGCATATTTCAAGAAGACTCAAGCGTCTAAGCTTGGGGATGCCCAAGGCATCCCCTTCTTCATCAACAATTTATCGGGTTTCTTCTATTGAAACTATATTTTTATTCGGTCACATCTTATGTACTTTACTTGGAGCGTCTGTGTGCTTTTATTTTCGTTTTGTTATTTTCATTCTCTGAATAAATTCATGCTTGTGTGGGAGAGAGACACGCTCCGCTTTTTCATATGAACACTAGTGTTCTTCGCTCTTACTTTTAATGTTCAATGACAAAAGTTGGAAGCTACTGCACTTATTGTTATTTGGTTGGAAACAGAAAATGCCTCATATTGTCTTGGATAATTTGATACTTGGCAATTGTTTTAAGATCTCAAGTAGATCATGTTTAATTTCATGCACCATGTAGTCTAAACCCATTAGTGGAGAACTACCGTAGAGCTTGTTGAAATTGTTTTGCATGATTGGTCTCTCTAAGGTCTAGATATTTTCTGGTAAAAGTGTTTGAGCAACAAGGAAGACAGTGTAGAGTCTTATAATGCTTGCAATATGTTCTTCTTATGTAATTTTTGCTGTACCGGTTCATACTTGTGTTTGCTTCAAACAACCTTGCTAGCCTAGCCTTGCATTGAGAGGAATTCTTCTCGTGCATCCAAATCCTTGAGCCAAAAACTATGCCATTTGTGTCCACCATACCTACCTACTACATGGTATTTCTCTGCCATTCCAAAGTAAACTACTTGAGTGCTACCTTTAAAATTTCATTCCTTGTCTTTGCAATATATAGCTCATGGGAAAATAGCCTTAAAAACTATTGTGGTATTGAATATGTAGCTTATGTATCTTATTTCTTATAAGTTGCTTGTTGAGCGGTAACCATGTTTCTGGGGACGCCATCAACTATTACCTTTGTTGAATATCATGTCTGAAGTAAGGGTGATTTATCATGATCAATGGTTTGAGTATGCATATTGTTAGAGAAGAACATTGGGCCGCTAACTAAAGCCATGAACCATGGTGGAAGATTCAGTTTGGACACTAATCCTCAATCTCTTATGAGAATATTAATTATTGTTGAATGCTTATGCATTAAAGAGGAGTCCATTATCTGTTGTCTATGTTGTCCCGGTATGGATGTCTAAGTTGAGAATAATCAAAAGCAAGAAATCCAATGCGAGCTTTCTCCTTAGACCTTTGTACAGGCGGCATAGAGGTACCCCTTTGTGACACTTGGTTAAAACATATGTTATGCAATGATAATCCATGTTAATCCAAGCTAATTAGGACAAGGTGCGAGCACTATTGGTAATCTATGCATGAGGCTTGCAACTTATAAGATATCTTATACATAACACATATGTTTTATTACTACCGTTGACAAAATTGTTTCTATGTTTTCAAATAAAATCTCTAGCACAAAAATAGTAATCCATGCTTCCCTCTGCGAAGGGCCATTCTTTTACTTTATGTTGAGTCAGTCTACCTATTCTTTCTATCTTAGAAGCAAACACTTGTGTTAACTGTGCATTGACTCTTACATACTTGCTTATTTGCATTCATCATATTACTTTATTTTGACAATTATCCATGAGATAAACATGTTGAAGTTGAAAGCAACCGCTGAAACTTATATCTTCCTTTGTGTTGCTTCAAAGCTTTATACTTTGAATTTATTGCTTTATGAGTTAACTCTTATGCAACACTTTTGATGCTTGTCTTGAAAGTACTATTCATGAAAAGTTTTGTTTTATGTTATCTATTTGTTAGCAACTATAGATCATTGCCTTGAGTCACTTCATTCATCTCATATGCTTTACTATAGTATGATCAAGATTATGTAAGTAGCATGTCACTACATAAATTATTCTTTTTATCGTTTACCTACTCGAGGGCGAGTAGGAACTAAGCTTGGGGATGCTGATACGTCTCCAACGTATCCATAATTTCTGATGTTCCATGCTTGTTTTATGACAATACCTACATGTTTTGTTCACACTTTATATCGTTTTGATGCGTTTTCCGGAACTAACCTATTGACGAGATGCCGAAGGGCCGCTTGCTCGTTTGTCGCTGTTTTTGGTTTCAGAAATCCTACAAAGGAAATATTCTCGGAATCGGACGAAATCAACGCCCAGTACATATTTTTCCCGGAAGCTTCCAGAGAGCCAGAGAGGGACCAGAGGGGAGCCCTGGGGGCCCCACACATGGTGGCGGCGCGGCCAGAGGGGGGGCGCCCCCTGGTGTGTGGAGCCCCCGTGGCCCCTCCGACTCCGCCTCTTCGCCTATTTAAGTCTCCCTGACCTAGAACATCGACACGGATTGACGAAACACCAGAAAGCCTTCCAGAGCCGCCGCCATCGCGAAACTCCAATTTGGGGGACAGAAGTCTCTGTTCCGGCACCCTGCCGGGACGGGGAATTGCCCCCGGAGTCATCACCATCGACATCACCGCCATCTTCATCGCCATCGCTGTCTCCTATGATAAGGAGGGAGTAGTTCTCCCCCGAGGCTAAGGGTTGTACCGTAGCTATGTGGTTCATCTCTCTCTCCCATGTGATCTTTATGTGATCATGAGCTTTGTGATCTAGTTGAATATCATCTATGTGCTACTCTAGTGACGTTATTAAAGTAGTCTATTCCTCCTCCATGATGTAACGTTGACAGTGTGTGCATCATGTAGTACTTGGTATAAGCTATGATTGTGATCTCTTGTAGATTATGAAGTTAACTATTACTATGATAGTATTGATGCGATCTATTCCCCCTTTCATAGCTCCGACGGTGACAAGTGTGCATGCTATGTTAGTACTCGATATAATTGCAATGGTCTATTATGCACTCTAAGGTTACTTAAATATGAACACCGAATGTTGTGGAGCTTGTTAACTCCGGCTTGAGGGAGCTCTTGTAGCCCTACACAATGAATGGTGTTTTTCATCCAACAAGAGAGTGTAGAGAAAGTAGTATTTGTTTATTCAGTTATGTGATCAATGTTGAGAGTGTCCAGTAGTGAAAGTACGATCCCTAGGCCTTGTTTCTAAGCATCGAAACTCCGTTTATTTACTGTTCTACTGCATGTTTACTTGCTGCTATATTTTATTCAGATTGTTATTACCACTCATATTCATCCATATTATTTGTATTTCACTATCTCTTCGCCGAACTAGTGCACCTATACATCTGACAAGTGTATTAGATGTGTTGGGGACACAAGAGACTTCTTGTATCGTAATTGCAGGGTTGCTTGAGAAGGATATCTTTGACCTCTACCTCCCTGAGTTCGATAAACCTTGGGTGATTCACTTAAGGGAAACTTGCTGCTGTTCTACAAACCTCTGCTCTTGGAGGCCCAACACTGTCTACAGGAATAGAAGCCAGTTGTGGACAGCAATCACCCGCAGCAAGTTCCACGACCAGGGCAATCTTCCTTGATCTTACCAGCGGTAATCGCAGGATTCGAAGTTTCACGGGTGTTCATAGATGGAGGCAGCAGTTTAAACCTCATGTATGCAGATACATTGAGGAAGATGAACATATCTTTGGCAAATATATTACCAACTTGCACGCATTTACATGGCATCACACCGGACAAGCCGAGTTACCCATGGGAAAAGATCAATCTCGATGTTCAGTTTGGAACCCGAGAAAACTATAGAAGAGAGAAGTTGGAGTTTGAAGTCGTGGATTTCCCGTCACAGTATCATGCTTTGTTAGGGCGACCCGCCTATGCCAGTTTTATGGCAGTGCCACACTACACTATTTATTGTGGAGACTTCCTGGACCCAAGGGCCCAATCACAGTGAAAGGCAGTTTTGCGCTAGCTGATAAGTGCGACAAGGACTTTCATCGGTTGTCTGATACCTTCGGAATGCAAGCAGAATATATGGCGTCAAGGCTAACAACTGATTACGATGTGTTGCCTGACTGTCACATCCCGAAATTTTCTAAATTTTGGAATGTAAAATAAAAATAAGTTTAATGCTTGATTGTTTGAACTTGATTGAAAATTCACAAAGAATTAAAACTTTTTAAAGTTATTTACAAATTAATTTCAAAATAGTGTTTTCAAAGACTTTTGGTTTTAAAGTATTTTCAAAATCAAACATATAGGCCAAATGCATATAATGGATATTTTGTTTTCACAAAGGGATATTAAAAAGGTTTTTTAAAAATATAGAGTTTTCATAAAATTTGGTTTTCAAAATATTTTCCAACAATTCTCTATTTTGTTCGGAGGTTTTGAAACTTATAAAAATATTTTATTTGAGAAAAACATTAAACCCTAAAAAGGCACTATAGCCACATAGACATGTATGTCAAATTTTAGTTTTATAAAGTTTATATTATTTGATCTCACATTAAAGGATTTTTCATAATGAATCCAACGGTACCTTATTTGCATTTTTCTGATTTTTTTTGGAGCCTCAAAATGTATTTTCAATTTCTGGAAAACAAAACAAAAAAAAAAACGCAGCCAGGCCGAGTGGCCCAGCAGCTGCCCCGGCCCAGCTCCCCGCCCCTAGCCCGCCCGCCTCCCGCGCGCGGCAGGCAGCGCAGCTCGCCCCCGCGCGCCACCCCGGCCTACCCGGCCACGACCCAGCGCAGCCCGCCCCAACCTCCCACGCTGCCTGGCCCAGCGCCGCGGCTAGCTCTCGCGCTCGCCCGCGCCAACGCTCGCGAGACCGCCCCTTTTTCCTTTTCGTTTTAGGGCATCTCCAGCGGCGCGACGCATTTCGGACGTCCGAAATGTCCGTTTGCGTCGGCCCGCGGAAGCGTTGTGGCCCAGGGCGACCGTTTGCGTCGGGGGTAGCTCCAGCGGTGCGGACGCATATTTTATCCGGGGACAGCGTCAAGGTCGCTAATGGCGTTTTACGTCCCGTCGAGGACTGCCGACGACGATTAACTGTTCCCGCGCGACGACGATCGTTCCCGCGCGCGCCCAATACATTCGCAAGTTTCGCCGGCGTTTCGCACGCGCGGGAAACGCCCTGCGCGCCAACGCCGTTTCCCGCCCCGCCGTGGCTATATACGGTGGACACCGCCGGGTGCGACGGGCACACCTCACACTACCATCCATCCATGGCGGACCACATGAGTTGGGAGCAAGTTGTTGACATTTGCCGCCAGCTCCACCCGGAGGAGGAGGAGGACGAGGTAGCTGCCGCCGGCGTTGAGGCCCGGCAGCTCGGACCCGGAGGTCGCGGAGGCGGAGGCGGAGGTCGCGGAGGTGGAGGCGGAGGCGGCAGAGCGCGCGGAAGGGCGCCTCGCGGCGACCAGGGCGGAGATCGCCAACGCCATGGCCGAGCTCGCCGACGCCAGGGCCGAGCTCGCGGAGGCGCGGGCGGCCCTCGCGGCCCCTCCGGCCGACGCCGTCATCCACGACATCGCGGACGACGACCCCCCGTGCCCAGGCGCTTCGAGTGCGCCGGTGAGCAGCGGGTTCTGCTCGCGTCCTTCGAGTCCCCGGCGGGGACGCCCGGCCGCCGCCGGGCTTTGGTGGCGGAGGAGGAAGCCGCCGCCTATGCGACGGCCATGGCTAGGGGGTTAATGTGCTCCGACCTAGACTCGCTCCGGCGTAGGGGCCGTTCTCCCGCGCGGGTCGAGCAGAGAACCGGGAGCCGGAGGTCGCCATCGCCGCCAGGGACGAAGCTGTGGCGGCGGCGGCTAGGGACAGGGCCCGCTTCGTCGCCGACGTGGCGGCGATCCAGGCGGCGGTGGCGGCGGAGGAGGACGCGGCGGCGGCGGAGGAGGAGGCCCGGGCGGCGGCGGTCCTGGCGGCGGCAGAGGAGGAGGCCCGGGCGACGGCGGAGGCGGCGGCTAGGAAGGTTGCCTTTGCGACGGTGACGACGCTGTGGCAGGACGAGATGTCCGTTCGCCGCCGTGCGCGCCGCGCGGAGTGCAAGAACCGCTCCCGCTTCGACGACGGCGCCGGCCCATCCGGCAGCCAGTAGTAGGGCGCACGACTGCGAGTAACCGAGGCCGGTGTAGGCCGCGCGACGGCGAGTAGGTATGGCCGTTGTAGTTTTAGGTTAACTCGACTAACCATCTCTGTAAAGATGGTCCTTTTGGCCAATCAATAGTAATGAAAAAATATTTTGCTTATCTAGTCACTGCCGACCGGGCCCGGATGTACCCAACGCGGACATTTTCCGCGACCGCCGAGCGTCCGCGGAGACGCAAACCTGGCGCATATTTGGGCTAGGTTTGCGTCTCCGCGGACGGGCCGGTCACTTTGCGTCGCCCCGCTGGAGCAGGGCCCAGACGCATTTCCGATCACGGCGGACGAAAACGATCGCTCAGCGACCATTTGCGTCACGCCGCTGGAGATGCCCTTAGTACCACCTCGCCTTGCCAATCAAATTTCCTATAGCCTGGAGCCTATATAAAGAGACCCTAGGGCAGCCCAAAAACACATCAGCTCCCGACGCCTATTCCTTCCTCTCTCCCGGCGCTGCTGCTGCTTTTCCTTGCGCGACGCAACATCTGTAACGCTATTTGGGAAACGCCGTGACTCGACGCATCTCTTGCCCGGTAATAATCCTATTTCCGCTCTTTTTCGTAGATTGTCATATGTAACTTTGCAATTTTATTTCGTTAGATCTACACCTTCGTTTAGACTAGTGGTTCTTCCGTTAAGTTTGTAATTAGATCCTCTACAACTTTCATGTAGAAAGTTTTTCCACCCGAGCAACTTGTTCGGACAACTTTTCGTACACCATTAGAACCGTGACCAGTTATGTCTAGTTTTGTAAAATTCATATCTTAAGTTCTACACGTTGGATTTCGACAAACTCTATACCGTCGGAATCGGCAACTCACGTAGATCATCTTAGACTTATTGCGTGGCAGTTTCGCCCACTTTATTTTCGCGGTATCCCTTTGTTCCGCAACATAGTCTATGAAATAAATCCTACAAACTTTTCCGAGAGATTCTTTTGGCGATACGCTTGTAATGGAATTCTCTACAACTTTCGTGTAGAAAGTTCTTCCATCCGGAAAACTTCTTCTAATAATTTTTCGTGAAAAGTGCAGTTCTATGACTGGCTTCAACATAGTCCCTTTAGCCAAATTGATCCTTATGATCATACCCATCTTCTAGGACCAGTTATAATTCTTTATCATGTTCACAGATAATGCATAGCTTACCCCTGGTTGCCTAGTTCAAATTATTCAAATAACAATTGCGTTATTAGAGTAAAAGTATGATACATCCTAGTTTAGATTTTTAACTTGCTTTAGTGGGGTGGAGATACTCTACCTCATATCACATGTGATGAATCTTTGTTATCCATTAGGCACCGCGAACCAAATCCCGATATCATTCATGCCTATACACCATCATGCCATTCAATCCTTCCACTTAGTTCGAACTATTCGACTTTCAAATGAGTTATTTGAATAGTTCAATATATCATTAGTTCATATTCAATGCTATGTGTGACCTTGTGCTACTCTGGTAAGTGTTGTCACACTATGTCAATTGCATAAGCCTTGTTTTACAGTATTCCATCCAATAGCACCACTGTCCAAAATATTTGAATCACTTTGCAAATATTCAAATTCAAATATGAGAATTTGAGTATATGTCATTATCGATTTCTATAATCTTTTCTCAACATGATTATTTTGTGAAGGTGAAACTTATGATCACATTCACACACCAATACCACTAGACACTTACCTTGAACCAATATCGTGTCTATTCAAATTCTTTTTCATTCATCCCTTTGACTTAGTTTAAAACTATTCAATTTACAAATGAGTTAATTGAGTAATGCAATATATCACAAGTCCATACCCAAGCCTATGTGTAATTCATACTATTTTGAGTAATTGTTGTCACACTTATTCAATAGTATTGTTGTTGCACTATTTGTCACCTATGTGATTCCATTCAACCGTTCCAAATTTTGTTCATGCTTCTTGTAAAGCATATAGGTTCTTCCATTATATCTTGGATAATCTATCTCTTTCTAATCATGTGACTTTCCGTGCAAACTCTCACCGCCATATCTTGCAAGCCAAACCTCATGCCACACCTTAGTACCATAGAGCGATTTACGATTGTTGTCTTGTTTGATTTTGATGTTGTTGTTGAATGGTGTGTTTATGTTGCGCTATATTTTATATTATAGTTCGTACAGAGAGGCACATATTTTAAATAAGAGAAGTGAACGCGCTTCGACTACCAAAAAAGGCAAGTGACACTCAAATCCTACTTATTTTAAGTATGCATTAGTGTTTTTCAACCTAGTATGCATGGTAGGATTTTGTTTTCAAAAGTAAAGTACTATGCTATGCTTAGCAAAACCCTAGTGGTGTGTAGCTACTCCTGAACCCATTGCTAGGATGCTTTAATTTTTGCTTTGCAACATCAAATGCCAAATGTTGTTTCGTTATTGGTTGTGAGAGTTTAAAAATTAAAATTAACAACCCTAATGAAACACCTGGGTGGATTGGTTGATTGGTGGGCGGATGCTCAGGTCCACGCCCCGAGTGGGCTAAAGTGGTGAATCCCTGAGAGTTCGCATGTTGTTGTGGTTGTGGTTGGCCACCCAGGATTAAAGAGATTACCATGTCGTCCATGTTTTAGTTAGCTTCCAGTGCAGCCTTATGGTATTATGGGCTTTGCCAGGATTAAGTAAGTTGTGGGGGTTCAACTTGTGGCTAGACAGCGGGTGGAGGCGACGGCCAAGGGAACGGGTCTAGTTTGTATGGTTGAATTCTTCTTCTGAAAGATCTTGTCTCATTCTTCTCTTGGGAAGGGTGGGTTGTAAGGTGAAAGTGCACAACCTCTCGAGAGTTAAACCTAAGATCTTAGCCGTGTCCCCGGTTACGGACAATTTGAGCTTCTAGGCAAGGAATGTACGGAAGAATCTCATCATTGTTTTCTGAATATATTTAAAAATTGATCAACCTTGAAAAACTCATGGGAGATGTAACCATGTGATTATTCTAAAACCCATGGAGGACTTAACCATGGTGTGATTTTATAATGTCACTCAAAGATTTTTCAAAGTGTTTTGTTTTAAATAAAATATAGGATAACATTGGCTTTATGCAAATTTGCCTAAACTCCACTTGCCAAATAACATGTAGATAGTCATGCCCAAAAACTGCCACCATATAAGTGTCATTTGCCAGTACGTCATTGTACTGACCTCCATTCGTGGGGCTGCATATTCAAACGTGCAGGTTATTCTTAAGATGAGTACTAGTAGGATCTCGAGTCTACATTCCAACATGTATGCCTGTGGCGCATGGAGATGATGGAGGCTCAATGAAGTTTATTTCCTATGTGTTTGCTTTGAATATTTATATTTGAGCTAGTCCAAGTGACTATGCAATTTGTAAGACTTTATTTTATCTCCTGTGGATCTACGTTGTAGTAAATTTGATACTATTGCTATGATTACTACATTTGAAATGTGTGTGCTATCAGTGATCCCGGGAATAGCACTATACACAGGTATCTCGCCTTTATTAAAAGGTAGGGTGCTACAGAATGGTATCAGAGCATAGTGTTGCCTGTAGAATCGAGACCCTAGGTTTGGATTAGAAATAGGAAAACCCTAGGATGAAAATTTTGTCTAATCCTATTTCAAAAAGAAATTGTGCTTTGTGAACTTCTAGTACTACTCATCTATTCCATCTTCAGAAATGTTTTCCTCTTGCCTTAGATGACCTACCTTATGAAATCCATCAAGGAAGTAGAGATGATGACCATGTCCTTGAAGCATAAGGACTGTTGCTTCACGTGATATTCTTCGACTCCGCAAGAAGTGTTTCATGGAAGACCAATGAAGATCTTGAAGGAAGACTTCGATGCAGACTATACAATACACGAAGATACACCGAAGGAGTAAAATAGGAACTTGATGCATCCAATATAGAAATAGACTATACCACCACTAGTTCTCTTTTAGCGAACCAACGATAAAGTAACAAAGTATTGATCTTACCAAATTGAGGTATGATCATGCTAGTTTGTTTGTGTTTAACCATGTTGCTTGATGCTTGTTAGATGTTGTTTGTAAGATGATTTGCTTTGATTTGTACTGTGTTGGGTAGGAAATCTTCTTTAGAATCTTTCTATCTATTCTCATCTATACCCAACCCAGAGAATGTTTTCTCGGCAACTCGCCATGAAGGCAACATTAGTGGAACCAACCTAGATGTTTCCTATCAAGATGATGAAGTATAGTTTGTGAGATATGCAAAACCCTAGCTAGGGACCGATAGAAATGTTTTCAAAACAATTCAATAATGGGGATTGAAACATTGATTCAATTCTCCATGGAAGTTTTGTCAAGCTGGTGAGGTTGACCAAGAGTTAGAGTACGAGATATACCAAACTGAAAACAAGGAAATGATTGGGTGCGACATGGATTGGCCCCCATGACGACTACTCACATTGTTTACTCTTGTATGAAGAATGGTAAATCTAGAGAGACGTACCTACAAGAGAGACGTCGTCGTTAAGCCTGAACCATAGGGTGAATAGATATTATGACCTTATAGTAGGCAAGTGCTGCCAAGCGTAGGACTACGTCTAGTTTGAAGATCTAGCCACTAGATGAAGAGTGGTGGAAAGTTGTCGAAGACACCAAGAACCAAAAGATGAAAGATGTCATGAGGTTTACACATCCGAGTCTCCTGATTAACCCAAGGAGTGACCCATCGATGTTAAAAGTAGTTCAAGAACCAACCATTTGGATTAGAAGCCTTACTATGAAGGAAACATATTCGACTTACCTTGGAAAGATATGTTGTTCACTATATGTGAATAAATATTCTTCTAGTGAACATTAACTCAGAAGCCATAAGCCTTAGATATTTCCAAAAGATACCTGAGGTCAAGCCAAATCCTCGGATGTGCCAAGCCATATCCAAGTTCAGCTTAGCCTAAACCCAAGACCTAAGACTACCTACAAAAGCTTCTTTTAAGGGTGGTAGAAGCCATACCCTTGGATTATGCATAGACACCAGATGGTACTTGGAGTAGGTATCACAAAGAGTTCCCCATGAGTATACTCAAGTAAAGGATAATACCCATGGGATGAGTACCCTCATAAGAATGGATACCGTTGATGGTATAACCGCATATGGTTTAGTGTATCGTTTTCAAAGCCCGAGGTTAACTTCGAAATCTCCTCGGAGATGTTTTAAAAGGAAGCAATAGTGATTATGAACCTTCTAGAATACCTGATCCCAAAACCTGTTCTTTCTAGCCTTTCTCAAATCTCGAGGACGAGATTTCTTTTAAGGGTGGTAGTCTGTCACATCCCGAAATTTTCTAAATTTTGGAATGTAAAATAAAAATAAGTTTAATGCTTGATTGTTTGAACTTGATTGAAAATTCACAAAGAATTAAAACTTTTTAAAGTTATTTACAAATTAATTTCAAAATGGTGTTTTCAAAGACTTTTGGTTTTAAAGTATTTTCAAAATCAAACATATAGGCCAAATGCATCTAATGGATATTTTGTTTTCACAAAGGGATATTAAAAAGGTTTTTTAAAAATATAGAGTTTTCATAAAATTTGGTTTTCAAAATATTTTCCAACAATTCTCTATTTTGTTCGGAGGTTTTGAAACTTATAAAAATATTTTATTTGAGAAAAACATTAAACCCTAAAAAGGCACTATAGCCACATAGACATGTATGTCAAATTTTAGTTTTATAAAGTTTATACTATTTGATCTCACATTAAAGGATTTTTCATAACGAATCCAACGGTACCTTATTTGCATTTTTCTGATTTTTTTTGGAGCCTCAAAATGTATTTTCAATTTCTGGAAAACAAAACAAAAAAAAAACGCAGCCAGGCCGAGCGGCCCAGCAGCTGCCCCGGCCCAGCTCCCCGCCCCTAGCCCGCCCGCCTCCCGCGCGCGGCAGGCAGCGCAGCTCGCCCCCGCGCGCCACCCCGGCCCAAGCCGCCCCCGGCCTACCCGGCCACGACCCAGCGCAGCCCGCCCCAACCTCCCACGCTGCCTGGCCCAGCGCCGCGGCCAGCTCTCGCGCTCGCCCGCGCCAACGCTCGCGAGACCGCCCCTTTTTCCTTTTCGTTTTAGTACCACCTCGCCTTGCCAAGCAAATTTCCTATAGCCTGGAGCCTATATAAAGACACCCCAGGGTAGCCAAAAACACATCAGCGCCCGACTCCTATTCCTTCCTCTCTCCCGGCGCTGCTGCTGCTCTTCCTTGCGCGACGCAACATCCGCAACACTATTTGGAAAACGCCGCGACTCGACGCGCCCGGTAATAGTCCTATTTCCGCTCTTTTTCGTAGATTGTCATATGTCTCTTTTTCGTAGATTGTCATATGTAACTTCGCAATTTTATTTCGTTAGATTTACACCTTCGTTTAGACTAGTGGTTCTTCCGTTAAGTTTGTAATTAGATCCTCTACAACTTTCATGTAGGAAGTTTTTCCACCCGAGCAACTTGTTCGGACAACTTTACACCATTAGAACTGTGACCAGTTATGTCTAGTTTTGTAAAATTCATATCTTAAGTTCTACACGTTGGATTTCGACAAACTCTATACCGTCGGAATCGGCAACTCACGTAGATCATCTTAGACTTATTGCGTGGCAGTTTCGCCCACTTTATTTTCGCGGTATCCCTTTGTTCTGCAACATAGTCTATGAAATAAATCCTACAAACTTTTTCCGAGAGATTCTTTTGGCGATACGCTTGTAATGGAATTATCTACAACTTCCGTGTAGAAAGTTCTTCCATCCGGAAAACTTCTTCTAATAATTTTTCGTGAAAAGTGCAGTCCTATGACTGGCTTCAACATAGTCCCTTTAGCCAAATTGATCCTTATGATCATACCCATCTTTTAGGACCAGTTATAATTCTTTATCATGTTCATAGATAATGCATATCTTACCCCTGGTTGCCTAGTTCAAATTATTCAAATAACAATTGCGTTATTAGAGTAAAAGTATGATATATCCTAGTTTAGATTTTTACCTTGCTTTAGTAGGGTGGAGATACTCTACCTCATATCACATGTGATGAATCTTTGTTATCCATTAGGCACCGCGAACCAAATCCCGATATCATTCATGCCTATACACCATCATGCCATTCAATCCTTCACTTAGTTCGAACTATTCGACTTTCAAACGAGTTATTTGAATAGTTCAATATATCATTAGTTCATATTCAATGCTATGTGTGACATTGTGCTACTCTGGTAAGTGTTGTCACATTATGTCAATTGCATAAGCCTTGTTTTACAGTATTCCATCCAATAGCACCACTGTCCAAAATATTTGAATCACTTTGCAAATATTCAAATTCAAATATGAGAATTTGAGTATATGTCATTATCGATTTCTATAATCTTTTCTCAACATGATTCTTTTGTGAAGGTGAAACTTATGATCACATTCACACACCAATACCACTAGACACTTACGTTGAACCAATATCGTGTCTATTCAAATTCTTTTTCATTCATCCCTTTGACTTAGTTTAAAACTATTCAATTTACAAATGAGTTAATTGAGTAATGCAATATATCACAAGTCCATACCCAAGCCTATGTGTAATTCATACTATTTTGAGTAATTGTTGTCACACTTATTCAATAGTATTGTTGTTGCACTATTTTGTCACCTATGTGATTCAATTCAACCGTTACAAATTTTGTTCATGCTTCTTGTAAAGCATATAGGTTCTTCCATTATATCTTGGATAATCTATCTCTTTCTAATCATGTGACTTTCCGTGCAAACTATCACCGCCATATCTTGCAAGCCAAACCTCATGCCACACCTTAGTACCATAGAGCGATTTACGATTGTTGTCTTGTTTGATTTTGATGTTGTTGTTGAATGGTGTGTTTATGTTGTGCTATATTTTATATTATAGTTCGTACGGATAGGCACATATTTTAAATAAGAGAAGTGAACGGGCTTCGACTACCAAAAAGGCAAGTGACACTCAAATCATACTTATTTTAAGTATGCATTAGTGTTTTTCAACCTAGTATGCATGGTAGGATTTTGTTTTCAAAAGTAAAGTACTATGCTATGCTTAGCAAAACCCTAGTGGTGTGTAGCTACTCCTGAACCCATTGCTAGGATGCTTTAATTTTTTGCTTTGCAACATCAAATGCCAAATGTTGTTTCGTTATTGGTTGTGAGAGTTTAAAAATTTAAAATTAACAACCCTAATGAAACACCTGGGTGGATTGGTTGATTGGTGGGCGGCTGCTCAGGTCCACACCCCGAGTGGGCTAAAGCGGTGAATCCCTGAGAGTTCGCATGTTGTTGTGGTTGTGGTTGGTCACCCAGGATTAAAGAGATTACCATGTCGTCCATGTTTTAGTTAGCTTCCAGTGCAGCCTTATGGTATTATGGGCTCTGCCGGGATTAAGTAATTTGTGGGGGTTCAACTTGTGGCTAGACAGCGGGTGGAGGCGACGGCCAAGGGAACGGGTCTAGTTTGTATGGTTGAATTCTTCTTCTGAAAGATCTTGTCTCATTCTTCTCTTGGGAAGGGTGGGTCGTAAGGTGAAAGTGCACAACCTCTCGAGAGTTAAACCTAAGATCTTAGCCGTGTCCCCGGTTACGGACAATTTGAGCTTCTAGGCAAGGAATGTACGGAAGAATCTCATCATTGTTTTCTGAATATATTTAAAAATTGATCAACCTTGAAAAACTCATGGGAGATGTAACCATGTGATTATTCTAAAACCCATGGAGGACTTAACCATGGTGTGATTTTATAGTGTCACTCAAAGATTTTTCAAAGTGTTTTGTTTTAAATAAAATATAGGATAACATTGGCTTTATAAAAATTTGCCTAAACTCCACTTGCCAAATAACATGTAGATAGTCATGCCCAAAAACTGCCACCATATAAGTGTCATTTGCCAGTACGTCATTGTACTGACCTCCATTCGTGGGGCTGCAATTCAAACGTGCAGGTTATTCTGAAGATGAGTACTAGTAGGATCTCGAGTCTACATTCCAACATGTCTGCCTGTGGCGCATGGAGATGATGGAGGCTCAATGAAGTTTATTTCCGCTGTGTTTGCTTTGAATATTTATATTTGAGCTAGTCCAAGTGACTATGCAATTTGTAAGACTTTATTTTATCTCCTGTGGATCTACGTTGTAGTAAATTTGATACTATTGCTATGATTACTACATTTGAAATGTGTGTGCTATCAGTGATCCCGGGAATAGCACTATACATGATGCGGCCTAAGGCCACGTGGGTTGCCCGATCTCACGAATTGACCGAGGGAAAGGCGGGGGAGAGGAAGAACACGGCGAAGAACACGATGAACACACGCGAACGCACGCAACACAACCCGATACAATTCCGGTTTACTCCCGATAGCCCGAACCACTATCCCGATAGAATCTCTCAAGGGAGAGACACGCGGTAGAATCCCCGAGAGGAAGATCGGTATACGATCGGTGGAATCACACGAGTGAGAGACCGGTGGTAGAATCACAAGTGTGAGAGACTAATCATATAAGGAGTGCCTTGTACAATAGATTTGGATAATCTAAGGAGGGGGTTTCCCTAATCCCAAAGGGATGGTGGAGGCATGAGCCTAGGTTCTCTCAAGTTCATTCCTAACCTAATGAAGGGGGAGGTGGGAGCCTATATATAGGGAACCACTAGAGGAGGGGTAGTTTAGGCATACAAAGAGCATAGTGGGATGGTTCAGCTCATGGGCTTCATAGTGGGGGACGGCGGTATCGGCGTAGGCATGGCGATAGTGCCGTCTTCCTCTGGCGTCGAGCAGGGTGGCAATGACGACCATTCCGGGGCGGTACTGCCGGCCTTCCTGGACGTATCTCCTTCTTCCGTCTCCTCTTCCATGCTTCCGTGACGTCGGACTTTAGCGTAGTTCTTGATGATGACCATGATGCGGATACGACCGAAGGTCGGGCTGCATCATCTCCCCCCACTTGAAAAAGAGTCGACCTCGACGATGAGTCTTCATGAATGTGTAGAGGAGGTAGATGACACCAACGCTTCAATGTCCCTTCACTTGTCAAGAGCCCTATCAATAGCACAAGAAAAGCAAAGGAGCAATCAAAGCGTAGCCAACGTTCAATGGATTTAGGAAGAGGGCGCAAGTAGAAGGAGGTCACCTTATCAAAGTGTCGGTGTGCTCTCATTGAGAGGTCTTGTGTAGTGGAAGTGTGCGGGCAAAACCTCTCATTGGAGCTCAGTTGTATCATGCTCTCAAGAGCTCTTTTTGTCAACTCGTGCTCAATCGAGGTTGACATTGGAGTTTGGGTACCTACACACATGTTAGACAACAAGAACAATGTGTGTGCATGGTATATGAACACATCATCCATCATGATGGTCCATTTCTTTTGCACCTCACCATTAGCGTTAAGCAAGATATTATAATACACATGGTGAATATGCGGGGAAAACTTAGGAACATGCGCAACATGGATATGTGCAAAGTCTCCAAAAGGTGAGAGAGCTATGGGGGCAATCTCATTCACAAGCATATTAACATCATTGCAAACCAAGCATTGGAAAGAGCAAGTATTCAACATTTTGGTTGCACTAATGGGAGAATATTGCAAGCATGTAGCACAAAACATTTTCAAAATTTCATCATTGTTGTCGACAAACCTAGGGAAAGAGAAATTGTTCGGCAAGGTTGTCACAACACAAGCATCATTATCAACATTGCAAGCAATACATGGGAAAGAGAAATTGTTCGACATATTGCAAGCAATAGGATAGAAATCGAAACACTCATAGCATGGCATGGTCCAAGTGTCACAAGCAACTACTTCCACATGATCAACAATGGCACAAGTATCACAAGGGAAAGTGAAAGAAGCATATGACATAGCAATAGGATCATCCAACTCATGCAAGCACTCACAAATCATCATGTCCACTAGTGGGATCATGGCATCATCAACACCCATATGTGTACCTTTGTAGTCCCACTCATATGAGGTAGGTGTTGTGGAAGTGGTAGGCTCGATGTGGCCTCCATGTTCATCTTCAATCAAGCATGGTGTGATATCATCATCTTCATGCACCATGTACATCTTCTCCATGATCGGCGTCTCGTCATCCATGGTACCTAATGAGACACAAGAGAACACACTAGAGGTAGAGGGTAAGTTGTTAGAACTTGAAATGGCCTCACATGACCTATCAACTACCACTCTCATCTCACTTGGTGTATCGCTCATGCTCTCGAAGTGGAGGCACTCAAGCTCACATATGGTGGAATCGCTCATCTCACATATAGTGGAGTCGCTCATCTCACATATAGTGGAGTCCCTCATCTCCATGGCAATGGCGTCGTCGATGTCCGAGCAACCTAGCAAAGAGGAAGACAACACAAGAGGAGTAGAGGTTAAGTTGTTAGAAATCAAAGTGTCCTCACTCAACTCATGGTGTGTGTCACTCTTGCTCTCAAGGTATTTGAAGTATGCGTTGCACTCGGCTTTATCTTTGGGTGTCATTTGGGCTTCTCGAGCATCTAGCTCGGCGAAGTATGCTCTCATCTCGGCTTGCTCTAGTGGGGTCATCATGTGTATCTCTCACTAGGATCGGTGTATATGTATGGTGGAAGGAAAACTACACAAGTATCTCACCTATCAAGAAAGTATCGGGAAATGGTTCAAGTCAAGAGCAAAGGCGAAATGTATCGGGGTTACTCACACACACACACTCAAAGCACACGCAAAAGGCTAAGAAACACTATATGTGGTGGGTAAGTGGTGGATAGCAAACGAAAAAGATCAACGGAAAAGTGTATTGTCAAATGTGGGTAAGATCCAAAGTCAAATGTCAAGAGTGGTGATCTATGTCAAGGAAACACGGAAACACACACAAAGGAGAACAATGGGGTTAGCGCGACCAAGGAAGTGAGCAAGTGACAAAGATGGTCCTAACGAAGACTATATGCTCGGTGTCACGCCAACACAAGAGAGACGGTAGCTTGGTTGCATATGAGAGAAGCAACAAGATTTGCACAAATGTCACTCTTCTCTTATCTCTCTTAGTGCTCACAAGCTTTGCACTTCTCGGTATCGGTGGACACACACTCTTTCTATTTCTTTTTTTTTTTTCTCTTTTTTTTTCACTTTTTTTTTCTCTATGCTTAGAAGCTTTATTTTTCTCTATGTATATGTCACACTTTTTCTTCTTTTGTGTATCTTTCTCACCGAGCTTGCTTCGGAGCTTTGCTCAACACAACGCACACACACACCCTCTCACGGTCGTGACACTTGTGCAATGCTTCGCAACGCTCGGAAAGCCACTCTCAATGGGATAGGTACGCAAAGGAAGAAAAGGCTACAAGGGGTAGGGGAGGCAAGTTATACCTATTGACGTTAGGCGGTGTCAAGCACACGAACTTGCGATGGCGAAATGGTGGTGTCGAAGTGGCGAAGATGCGCCGGAATCCGGGGTGCCGATGCCGTTGTCGCGGAGTTGATGTAGGCGCGGAAGCGGTTCTCACGGACCAAAGACACTCCAAAACGGAAACCGGGCAATTTAAGTCAATGCCCGAAAAGTTGGGTCGAAACGAGCGGTCAAAAAATATGTTCCAAAAATCGTCAAAAATTAGGGATGAGCTATGTGGAGTATATGGGGGATGCTGTTAAAATTTGGAGTCAAACGGGCTCCGGAAAGTTGTCAAAATTTGGGGCAAAAAGTGGAGTCAAATTGGCCGAAAATTGGGTCAAACCGGTCCAGATCCCGGTCAAACCGGATTTCTGGCCGGACCACCCGGTTTGAACCGGATGCTGGACCGAAAGAGCCCCTGGACTGGGCCGGATGGCACCGGTCAGGGATCCGGTTTCGACCGGGCCGTCCGGCGTGGCGCCCGGTTTGCTCCGGTCCGAGCTTGCGCGGATGTGAAAATCGATTGGAATTGCTGTGTGCGTGAGCTGAGGAATTACAGCGAAAATGGAGACAGAATTGGAAAGTGATGCGGATGCACTGGATTGAGGAATTGTAGCTACGCAGTGGAATCAAACAGAAACGGAGGGTGCAGGCGACGGCTGATGCGCAGCGGCTTGCGCGTGTGAAGCGGAGCCAGGGGCGAGCGGAGCTGGAGGCGAGTGCGGGGCGCGGCCGTGGGGCGGCCTGGGCGTTGACTGGGCGCGCGCGGCCTGATGGATGCGTGGGCGTGGCGCAGTGGAGGCGGGCCTTGGCCGCGGCTCGAGCTGGGGCGTGCTGCGCGGCCGAGCTGTCTTGGCCAGTGGAGCTTGCGCGCGGCGATGGAATCAGGCGGCCGGCGCGCTGTGTGGCGGCAGAGTGGGCTAGGCTGGGAAGAAGCTGTGCGCGCGGGAGCAGCACGGTGGCGTGGGCGAGCTTGCGCGGGGTCCAAGCTGGAGCGGTGGTGGCCTGCTGGTGGTTCCCAGCGCGGGCTGCTGTTGGCGCGTGGTGCGGCCACGGAAGGATGGAGGCGAGCAGCGGATCGAGCGGGGCCGGCGGCGCTGGCGGTGGTTGGCGAGCGGTAGCTGTGCGGCGGCGCGCGCTGCAAGGAGGTGGGGCCCAGCGGCGGGAGCGCGGGAATCGACTTGGGATGGGGCTCGAGCTGTTCTTCACAGCATGAACACGAACAAGAAAAGTGGCTCAAAAATCCTCCGATTTGCACCAAATTGAACGAATTCGATGGGGAAAAGATGGGGAAATGATAGATCAGCACTAGTAACACCAGATCCGTGGATCAAAACCACAAAAAACGCAACAATTTCGCAGATCAAATTTCGAGCTATTTTTTGGGGCAATTTTTGGGGAAAATTTTTGGGCGAAAATTGGAGAGATTTGTGGTCAAATTCGTGGCAACCTTTGCTCTGATACCATATGATGCGGCCTAAGGCCACGTGGGTTGCCCGATCTCACGAATTGACCGAGGAAAGGCGGGGGAGAGGAAGAACACGGCGAAGAACACGATGAACACACGCGAACGCACGCAACACAACCCGATACAATTCCGGTTTACTCCCGATAGCCCGAACCACTATCCCGATAGAATCTCTCAAGGGAGAGACACGCGGTAGAATCCCCGAGAGGAAGATCGGTATACGATCGGTGGAATCACACGAGTGAGAGACCGGTGGTAGAATCACAAGTGTGAGAGACTAATCATATAAGGAGTGCCTTGTACAATAGATTTGGATAATCTAAGGAGGGGTTTCCCTAATCCCAAAGGGATGGTGGAGGCATGAGCCTAGGTTCTCTCAAGTTCATTCCTAACATAATGAAGGGGAGGTGGGAGCCTATATATAGGGAACCACTAGAGGAGGGGTAGTTTAGGCATACAAAGAGCATAGTGGGATGGTTCAGCTCATGGGCTTCATAGTGGGGGACGGCGGTATCGGCGTAGGCATGGCGACAATGCCGTCTTCCTCTGGCGTCGAGCAGGGTGGCAGTGACGACCATTCCGGGGCGGTACTGTCGGCCTTCCTGGACGTATCTCCTTCTTCCGTCTCCTCTTCCATGCTTCCGTGACGTCGGACTTCAGCGTAGTTCTTGATGATGACCATGATGCGGATACGACCGAAGGTCGGGCTGCATCAATACACAGGTATCTCGCCTTTATTAAAAGGTAGGGTGCTACACTGACGGAGGAAGACCACTGAAGGAGCCAACCTTTGACACCACCAAAAATTCAAAGGAAGTACAAATCCACCCGGCAGATCCTAAGAAGACGACAGCTATCGCAACAAACATGGATCTCGCATAGGAAAGCGCGCTCGTCGAGTTCCTCCGTGAGCGCTGGGAAATCTTCGCATGGTGTCCAGCTGACATGGCAGGAGTACCCAGGGAACTTGCCGAGCACCCCCTTAACTTGGATCCAAGGGCCAGACCAATCAAGCAACCCTTGCGGCGTTTTTCGGACCCAAACCGCAAAGCTATGCTATCAAAAATTAATCGACTCAGAGAAGCAGGATTTATCAAAGAGTTACACACAGAAGCCACATGGGTAGCAAACCCAGTGCTGGTCCCGAAGAAAAACACAGAGGTCCTTTGCATGTGCGTCGACTTCACGTGTCTCAATAAACACTGTCCAAAGGATCACTTTCCCTCCCGAGGATCGACCAAATTATTGACTCCACGGCAGGCTGTGAACGTTTTTCCTTCCTGGACGCATACTCTGGTTACAACCAGATCCAACTAAAAGAAGAAGATGAGGTCAAAACAGCTTTCATAACACCATATGGTGTGTTTTGTTACAGAACAATGCCTTTTGGGCTTAAAAACGCGGGAGCACATATCAGCGGATGATGCAGAAGTGCCTTGCCACACAGATTGACAAGAACGTTCAAGTGTATATTGACGATGTCGTCATAATAACAAAGCAGGGATCAACCTTGATCGAAGATCTGAAGGAAACTTTCGACAACCTTGACAAATTCTGCCTGAAGCTGAACCCGATGAAGTGCTCTTTTAGCGTCCCTGCAGGAGAACTTCTCGGGTTTTTGGTGTCAGCAAGAGGAATCGAGGCTAATCCAGAGAAAATTCAAGCGATCGTAACAATGCGGAAGCCAACCAAGCTAAAAGAAATACAACAGCTAACTGGGTGAGTCGCAGCTTTGAGCAGATTCGTCGCCAGACTGGGAGAAAAGGCGTTGCCATTTTACGCCTTGATCAAGCAAGGAGAAAAATTCGAGTAGAACGAAGAAGCGAGACGAGCTTTTGAGGACCTCAAGCGTACAATCTCGATGTAGGATAACGTTGCATAGAAAACAAAAATTTTCCTACCGCGAACACGCAATCCAAGCCAAGATGCAATCTAGAAGACGGTAGCAACGAGGGGGTATCGAGTCTCACCCTTGAAGAGATTCCAAAGCCTACAAGATGAGGCTCTTGTTGCTGCGGTAGACGTTCACTTGCCGCTTGCAAAAGCGCGTAGACGATCTTGATCACGATCGCTTCCGGCGCCACGAACGGGCGGCACCTCCGTACTCGGTCACACGTTCGGTTGTTGATGAAGACGACGTCCACCTCCCCGTTCCGGCGGGCAGCGGAAGTAGTAGCTCCTCTTGAATCCGACGGCACGACGGCGTGGTGTCGGTGGTGATGGAGAAATCCGGCGGAGCTTCGCTTAAGCGTGCGGGATGTGGTGGAGGATAGAGACCGCTAGGGTTTGGGGAGA
>NC_061513.1:201216828-201252061 GCF_022539505.1 Lolium rigidum
ATCTACCATAATATACGGATACACGGGCAATCTAGCCCAAATTCTCGCACAAGGCCGATTCAGCGACACTTTACGCATGTCCTCCAAGCCCATCTTCGATCACGGCCCATCTCCTGCTCTGGCTAAATCTTGGTGATAACACCTGCACAACACAATCAAAATACTTTGCCCCAACTTAACAGTGAGGTTGTCAATCTCACCGGCTTGCTGTAAACAAAGGATTAAACGTATGGTGTGGAGAATGATGTTTGTTTGCAAAAAAACAGCAGAGAACAATGATTGCAGTAGATTGTATTTCAGATGTAAAAGAATGGACCGGGGTCCACAGTTCACTAGTGGTGTCTCTGCAATAAGAAATAGCATGTTGGGTGAACAAATTACAGTTGGGCAATTGACAAATAGAGAGGGCATAACAATGCACATACATATCATGATGACTAATATGAGATTTACTTAGGGCATTACGACAAAGAACATAGACCGCTATCCAAGCATGCATCTATGCCTAAAAAGTCCACCTTCGGGTTAGCATCCGCACCCCTTCCAGTATTAAGTTGCAAACAACGGACAATTGCATTAAGTATTGTGCGTAATGTAAACAATACAAATATCCTTAGACAAAGCATTGATGTTTTATCCCTAGTGGCAACAACACATCCATAACCTTAGAACTTTCTGTCACTGACCCAGATTCAATGGAGGCATGAACCCACTATCGAGCATAAATACTCCTTCTTGGAGTTACAAGTATCAACTTGGCCAGAGCCTCTACTTGACATAGTATTCCATATTCATGTTAGGCAGATTCCATATTCATGCAAGATCATAAACAACACATATATGATAGATCGATAATCAACTTGACATAGTATTCCATATTCATCGGATCCCAACAAACACAACATGTAGCATTACAAATAGACGATCTTGATCATGTTAGGCAGCTCACAAGATCTAAACATGATAGCACAAGAGGAGAAGACAACCATCTAGCTACTTCTATGGACCCATAGTCCAAGGATGAACTCCTCACGCATCAATCCGGAGGCGGGCATGATGATGTAGATTCCTCCGGTGATGATTCCCCTCTCCGGCAGGGTGCCGGAGGCGATCTCTTGAATCCCCCGAGATGGGATTGGCGGCGGTGGCAAAGTAACTTTTCTCGTATCGTGGCTCTCGGTACTAGGGTTTTCGCGACGGAGAGAATAAATAGGCGAAGGGGCAGAGTCGGAGGGCGCCCGAGGGGCCCACCCCATAGGCCGGCGCGGCCAGGGGCCCCATCGCGCCGTCTTGTGGGGTGGCCGCCTCGTGGCCCCTCTTCGTCTCCTCTTCGGACTTCTGGAAGGCTCCGTGGAAAATAATACCGTGGGCTTTTGTTTCGTCCAATTCCGAGAATATTTCCTGTGTAAGATTTCTGAAACCAAAAACAGCAGAAAACAGGAACTGGCACTTCGGCATCTTGTTAATAGGTTAGTGTCGGAAAATGCATCAAAATGATGTAAGTGTATATAAAACATGTGAGTATTGTCATAAAACTAGCATGGAACATAAGAAATTATAGATACGTTTGAGACGTATCACTGTGTCACCGGACGCTCCGGCACCACGCCCGGCAGCGCCGGCTATGGCACCGGGAGGCCTGGCACATATCGGCTTCCACGCCGGTGCACACCGGGGCACCATCCAGGGAGCACCATCCGCTCGCCCGGCCCCCAGGCTGGCAGTACCGGTCCCCAGGCCGGCAGCTCCGGTCCCTAGGCCGGCAGAACCCGCACCCAGGCCGGTAGTACAAGCACCCAGGCCGGTCGTACCACCCCTGTTTCTGCTTTTTTATTTTCCGGCTGTTGTTTTCGCGTGATCGTTATGGTTACTTCACGACCAGATCGTCCGGCGGATAGGTGTGAAGATGTCGACCATGATTACCTCAGTATTGTGACTGGTTCGATGTTCGATGCAACTACAATTAAGTGCAAATTGGATAGCACCGCTACGGCTAAGGAATTTCAGATTTGGGAATCCCACTGATGATGGTTTTGAGAGATGCAAGGCATTTGATAGCACGTTTGGTGGCCAAACTGATATTGCATACCGGCATGTTGATGACTTTGCGGCTACTTGCTACAGTGACGATCTGTCAGCCAAGGGTACCACTGGTGGAAGGTCTAGTTGGGCAGATTTCAAGCAGTTTTTGCGTGCTAGATTTTTGGTGAAGTCCACGGAGTTGGACAAGGAGGTGGTGTGCTCTCACAGTACCGTGAAGGAGGATGTACCATTGAGTGGGCTGAATTTGCAACTCAAGAAGGCACAAGATGATGCTTGCAAGAAAGTTGACAAGGGTCAGCGGTGGAGTTTATTTCAGACTCAGTGCATTATAAAAGGCAAGGCTTGCAAGTTGTTGATTGATGGTGGTAGTTGTACTAATGGCATAAGCAAGGCGATGGTGGCAGCATTGGGGTTGTTTACATGGCGTCTTCCAGAACATAAGAGTCTTGAGTGATTGAATAGTTGTAGTATGATGAAGATTACTCATAAGGTGTGTGTGTCATTTACAGTTGATGACTATGTTGATGAGATAGAGTGCGATGTGTTGCCATTGTAGGTGTGTGGATTGTTACTTGGGCGTCCATGGCAGTATGATCGTATTGTGACACATGCTAGGAGAGCATATACATATTCTTTTATTCATGGTGGCAAACAATGGACTTTGAAGCCGATGAGAGATGATCAAATCAAGTCCAAGGTGGAGTTAGTGGTACGTAAGGAGAATTTGCACAAGCCTAAAGTGCAGCATGAGGTGCATGATGTTCCGAGCATCGATGTTGGTGATTTTTCAGCCAAGCCTGTAGATGACAAGCCAGTACTTGTTGGTGACAATCCGGTTGAAGTCAAGCCTATTGTTGATGAGGATGTTGCAGCATGTGCTACAGTTCCAGTCTATGTTGACACAGGAGTTCAGACTGATGATGTTTGCGCTGCTCATGTGGAGGTCACTGCTGAGATGCGCAAGGGAGGAGCGGGAGGCGGGCGCATCACAGGAGATTGGCACCAGCGGCACTGCTGCTCTGTCTCACCGGCACTACCGTCCCATCGGCACTACCGCCCGGTGCACACCGGCATTGCCGGTTGCAGTTCAGTCATAGTGCGGATGCATCGAGGCAAGGATTGACGTGTTCGACATTTATGTGGCACAGATATTACACATCTTGTGCAGGGTCATGTTCAACAACACATGGGTTCATCAAGAGTTGATAAGAAGAAGATGTTGGCGCCAACGTCCAAGTTTATGTGGAGGCGAAAGGAGGTGCCAAGTGATGAATCAAGTCAAGCACGTCGAGAGGGAGGATGTGGTGTGGTAGGCAGACAAGACTTGAAGACGGCGCAGACGTGTGATGTTCATATCACATCACCTTTTTGAGAAGACCCTCACGTGTTGGGGACAACGCTTAAGGGGGAGAGGATCATACGGGCATGTAGGTCGAGGTGAAGCCCAATTTCAGGACTCCACCAAGCTAGTTATCTTATTTTATGTATTTTATATTTCTGGTCATATGTGGGCCAATTAGGGTTTTTAATAAGTTGTGTGTTTTCTACTTGGGCCTGTCCGAGTCGAACTAGGAAAGCCCACTAGGGCTTGGCCGGCCACCCCCCCCCCATATAAAGAGATGGTGCGGCTAGGGTTAGGGGTAGACAAGTTTAGGTTAAAACTATTGCGTGTGTTCACGTGTTGCATCCCTCCGGGGTTCGGCGTTGCCGATTATCAGTTTACAAAGATTGCTGCGAGGGTTCTTGTGTTCATCAAGGATTATCAAGCTAGGGTTTGAGGCGTGCAGTTCATCTACACGTTGCTTGTTGGATTCATCTCTCATCTTCAGGTTGCGTTCCACGCGTGATTGGGAGATTCTATCTACCGGTTGTCTCGCTGTGAAAGATCGGGCAAACCCCGAGAGGATCAAGTTGGGTCCTCGTATCATGCACGTAATTTCTTTTATAGGAAACTTCTATAAGAAAGGTTAAAAAAATAAACGAAGGTTAACATAAGAAAACTAACTATTATATGGAAGGTTCTTAGGTGAGAGACTTGACATGTGCATCTACCAAATTTAGCCCTTGGTGGAAAAAAATACTAGTCCTATAGTCAACAAGTATTTGTCAATCTGGACCATAGGATCCACCGGGCTGAGCGATTGACGTTTACGCATCCCTACCATAAAAAGCCTCCACAAGTTGGACGCGTGTGAGGAGCTCGACCAACCCTCTAACGTAGCACATACTATATATCCTCTGTCTGTTGTGTATTATTTTCCTTTCTGTTAATTCTTTTCACTCAAAATAGCAGCCCGTCTAGTGCACGGTGACGGGTGGATGATAGGTTAGTGTAGTGCTTTATAGGATGAAATCATATGAAGTGAGGAGTACTACCTCCTATCCTAAGTCGTCTAAGATGTTTTTAGGTTAAAATGGGAGTGATGTTTTGGCACATGGGAGCGTATGCTCCCTTTATTTTGAAATACATGTTAGACACATTTTAAAATGTCAAAAAATGAAACAAAAATTTCGCACGTACATCTTCATGTGCTACGCGGTCACAAAGTCGTTTCATGAAAAATCGACATATCATGTGGCGTGTGTAAAAAAGACAAAATTCGGTGCTGAAACAAAGACTTATCACAAGTTAAAATTTCTCTTTTTCGCTCAGACTACAAAAAATATTATTTTTTCGTGAAACTTGACGAATACACATATATTATGGAGATGTACATGTAAATATTTTTGTCAAAAAAATTTAACACTTGGAAATATGTTTTTATGATAGAGGGATCATACGCACCCGGGAGCCGAATTGAGTTTCTGCTATTAAAACGTCTTACAAGACAAGCATGTCTATGTTTCTGGACACACTTCGTCTTGGCCACATGTACATGTATATATAGTAGGAATAACATCCTAAACATACACATATGAAGTAGCTATAGCAGCTCACACATGTACGTACCCATCTATGTATAAAACACAATAAACAAGCTGCTTTTTCCAGCTTAAATAGATAATCAAGGTCAGGATGCTTATTATAACTTCTTCTTCCATGTGGTTCTGCCCCTTACAATCTCCTCATACCCATCACTTGCTTTCAGTTGCAGAAGGTGCGTGTACTTTGTTGGCCATTGGTGTAATGCACCAGCCAAGCTGTGGTGACCATTGATGATTTCTGGCAAGAGTAAGGGTCCTCTCACCATGTTAACGTTTTCACCAGGCGAAATTGAGCCCTCATCTGGCTGGCAAATAGATTGTACAACATCCGAGCTCCCACACTCCTTCCTGTACTCCAGGATAATACTGCGAAGCTGGTGGTGCTGTAGGAACTGATCGGGGATAGTCTGTGCATGATCACAAAATAAATACGATCGATAAATTAAAGTAGGACTATGTGCTTGAACTCTTGTTTAGTTTTTTTTATGAATGGCACGCTTGTTTAGTTTATCAAGTTCGAATTGTATATTAACGAATAAATCAGAAAACCAAAACTGATCATGGGTGCATATGCACCCTATATGCAGGAGAAAAGTTGCGTGATATATACCTCCAGCATCCACCGTACATATTTGACGTTATTGACGTGTTGGTTCATATCCAGATCACTCCGCTTCGGCTAAAAAAATAAAACTGAAGTCGTTATAGATGTGAGAAACAAGGGAATATATTCGGATAGCAGCGGAGCGAACAATCCCCCAATATATACTACTATATGCATTAGAAGGGATTGCACAGGTCGATCCTACTGAAGTCCCTAGGAACGTCAGACAAGTGAACAAATATATATAAATAAGCAACTTTTATGCAGCAAAGTTGGAGTAGTAATAGCAACGAAAATAAATGAAGCTAACCTTCAAATTGGATTCAACGTGTTTGGCGGTGCTGTCTAGCTTGATGATCTTCTCGGTGGCCTCATCCTGGATGGCATGCCGGTCGATGAACCACGGAGAGATCTCGGCCCTGACCTCGTCGGGCATCTTGGACAGCCTCCTAGTGTTCTTGTTCATCATCACCCAGGTGCTGGTTGCTCGGACGAAGACGTTGCCGGAGCCGCGGCCACGGATTAGCCAGTCACGGCGCATGCCATTCTTCCCCGACGAGCCAACCCACGTGTCAATCTCCAGCACCTCTCCCCTGCAGCACACACAGCAATGTAAAAAAAGCAAGGTGGTAATTAGGCGAGGAAACAGAGGTTCGATGGACAGCTCGTCAATTATTGTAACGTGTACCATATGGGGTAGTGTTCGACTTGGACGTGCATCCTTGATACGACCCAGATGAGGTTGTTCTTGATCATGCCGTGAGTGGCGCCGAAGCCGTCACCGAGGAGACCCGACATCCAAACGTGGTTGAGTGCTGTCTCCTGCGTGTGTGCATGCACGCAGATATGTCATCAAACATTGAACGTTATACTACTACTTGAGTCACGGCAAAGGAGGAGTACCTGGAGAAGATTAAGTAGGGTCTCTAGTGTCGCCGTTTTGTCAGGGCCAACCTCGTACGAGCGCACCACCACCGTCTGCTGGTACCGCACCCCGCCCTCCACGATCTGCGCCTGTCTGAATGGGTCCTCAGCCTGCTTCTCCGTCGGGATGTTCTGCCGGCTGCGCTCCTGCCCGTCTACAGTCGTAAGCAACGGGGCGCTGAGCTCTGCCAGCGACCGGTTGATGGACGTCTCCAGCGCCGATCCTACCTGTAGCGGAGTCCTGTGCGCCGCCCCGTTCACCCTCACGGCCGCATTGCTCCTGTGCTGCCCGCCCCTCTCCGATGAGGAGCACCTGATGAGCACGCGCGAGCAGTAGATACTCGATGGCAAGGTGTGAGCCATGCAGATTTATGCTAAGAGTTAATTGCACCTCACTCACCTCCTTGTTTTTGGAAGACGGAGATCATGCCGCACTGGATTTCTTATACTGGCGCAAGGGCGGATCTGTCTATAGGCATTTGGTTTGGCGTTCGCTCCACAGGACAAGGAACAAGAAATTATTAAACATCACTCTTGTACCTACTTGGTATGGCACACCGTCGCTAGAAACAATGCTGCTAACTCGCATACTTCGAAAAGGACACACATTATGGTCTATGGAAGCCAAATCCGGACAACAATGGCGTGCCCATTATTCCCACGGGGGGCACTTGTTTTTGGAGTTGTAGGAACCTATATTTTGGTATGGCCGTTATAAACTGTGACGCCTCTCTGTTGCAACGCACCTTGATTTTCTCAAGAGCATACAGTGACACCTTTTCTGATAAGGGCTAAGGTCTAGAGAATGCCCGATCTTCATGGATTTGGGTGGGATTCGTGGGGTAGGTGGTAGAACACGAAGAACACGAAGGGGATCGGTGATACAAACTCACACACACACAAATCGGTTTGTTCTGGTTGGCCCGAACCACCAACTTGATAGAAGTTGCAGGAAAAGATATTTCGGTACAAGTCCCGCAAAAAGATCGACGAATCGAATCCTAAAGATCTAGAAGGGTAAAAAGACCAAGGTTGATAGAAGTGCAAGCAAAAGACCCAAAGGTACAAGTGCAAGCAAAAGATCAACGATTAATAGAAGTCACCAAAGAGATCACAAGGATTCAACAAGGAGATCGCGTGGTACAAGATCTAGGATCTATGGTAGGGGTTCCCACATGGGGGCAAGAGTAAAGCTCAGGTTTAATCTCACAACAAGTCTAATTCCAGATCTGAGCCAACAAGGATATTTATAGTTGGTGGGGCGAAGGGATACGTTACATGCTGAAACGTGCAGTTTTGGGCTGACAGTCGTGCAGGCAGAAGTTCCGATCACTGGGGGCGGAAGTTTCGGTCGGGAAAGAAGTTCCGGTCTCAAGGGGCGGAAGTTCCGGTCGGGGCGGTACTTCCGGCCAACTTCCGGTCTAGTTCCGAAAACGATCGTTTTCCTTGCAGTAACATCCGGGGGCTCGAAGCTTGATTTCGGAACTAGGGCGGAAGTTCCGGTCGCTCGGGGCGGAAGTTCCGGCTGGATCCTCCTCACTGGGGGTCGGACGGCATCTGGGAGGCATTTGGGCGGAAGTTCCGGTCCTGGGGGCGGAACTTCCGGCAGGGGCGCTGGAGCTCCATCTTCTTCATCTTCAGCCCCCACTTCCTTGGCTTGGTCTCCATGGCTTGCGTCTTGGTTGCCATCCAAGGATATATCAAATGTATACGTGGAAAGGAACGAATTCACCTCTTGGTGTATAGCTTTGGCCTGAGCTCGTGTCATTGGGCCACGAGGAGGGCTTGTCGGTCTTGAGGAGGATGTGTCCAAAAGCCACCCTGTATCATCCCCCCATTGCGAAAGAGTCATCCTCGACTCTATGTTCTCCTCATCGCCATGATAGGGTGAGAGATCCGACACATTGAATGTGTTGCTCACCAAGTACTTGGATGTGGTATGTCGATGACGTAGACGTTGTTGTTGATGCGCTTTAGGACCTTGAAGGGACCATCGCCTCGGGGCTTGAGCTTGGAGTTTCGTTCTTGAGGGAAGCAGTCTTTGCGAAGGTGTATCCACACTAGGTCTCCTTCATTGAAGATCCTTGCCTTCTTCTTCATGTTGAGTCTAGTGGCTTGACGAAGTACTTGTTTCTCGATAGTTGCCCTTGTATCTTCATGTAGCTTCTTCATGTATTGGGCTCGCTTGTCGATGTTCATGTTTACTTGCTCATGTAGTGGAAGAGGAAGTAGGTCGATTGCCGTCGGTGGTTCGAACCCATATACGACCATGAAGGGACTTCTTATTGTCGTTGAGTGCTTCGCGCGGTTGTAGGAAAACTCCGCATGCGGGATGCAATCTTCCCATGATTTCAAATTCTTCTTGACAATGACTCGTAGTAGTGTGGAGAGGCTTCGGTTAACCACTTTGGTTTGCCCATCGGTTTGTGGGTGCGAGGATGATGAGAAGAAAAGCTTGATGTTGAACTTGTTCATTAGTGTCTTCCAAAGGTAGCTCATGAATTTGACATCTCGATTCGAGACAATGCTTCTTGGTACATCGTGGAGTCTCACAATTTCCCTAAAAAACAAGGAGGCAATATGTGAAGCATCATCCATTCGTGAGCAAGGTATAAAATGAACCATTTTAGAGAATCTATCAACCACCACAAAAAATGAATCATGACCATATTTAGTTCGAGGCAATCCTAGTACAAAGTCCATGCTTATATTGGACCAAGTAGCATAAGGAATATGCAACGGTGTATAAAGGCCATAGGGGTTGGAAGTGGACTTAGCTTGTAAGCATGTTGTGCACCGGCGGCAAAGGCGTTCCACGTCGCGGTATATTCCTGGCCAATAGTAGTGAGTTGAGAGCATTGCGTACGTCTTCTCTCATCCAAAGTGTCGCATAAGACCACCACCATGTGATTCTTGTAAGAGCAAAAGGCGAAGCGAAGACATGGGAATACCAAGTTTGTTGCCCTTGAACAAGAATCCTTGGTGCAAATAGAAATCATCGATGCCCTTTTCACTAGAACACTTTGCAAAAATTGGGCCAAAGAAGGTATCGGAGGCATATAGTTCTTTTATTTCATCAAGACCCAAAACATTGAAATCCAAACGAGTGAGTAAAAGGGTGGGCTTGCAGGAAAGAGCATCCACAACTACATTGTGCTTGCCCTTCTTGTATTTGATTACATATGGAAAGGACTCAATGAACTCAACCCATTTTGCATGTCTTTTGTTCAAATTGTGTTGACTTTTCAAATACTTCAAAGACTCATGGTCAGAGAGAATAACAAACTCTTTTGGCCAAAGGTAATGTTGCCAAAACTTCAAGAACTCGAACTAGCGCATAAAGCTCCTTGTCATATATAGGATAGTTGAGGCGTGCGCCATCTAACTTCTTACTATGACACGCAACGGGTTTTCCATCTTGCATAAGGACCCCACCAAAACCTAGTCCACTCACATCACACTCAATCTCAAAAGTTTTTGCAAAGTTTAGAAGAACGAGAAGTGGTGCCTCGGTAAGTTTGTTATTCAACTCATCAAAAGCTTTTTGTTGGAACTTGCCCCACACAAATGGAACATTCTTTTTAGTAAGCTTATTTAAAGGGCAAGCAATGGTGCTAAAATCTTTAACAAAATGTCTATAGAAGTCGGCAAGTCCATGGAAACTTCGGACTTGACCAACATTGGTAAGAGTGGGCCAATTGTGAATGGCCTCAACCTTCGAAGAGTCCACTTCAATGTCATTGGCGGAAACAACAAACCCAATAAAAACCATATTTTTGTGCAAAGGTGCACTTGGGAAGATTTGCAAAAAGATTTTTGCGGCGTAAGATGCATAGGACTTCTCTCACATGTTGCATATGGTCCTCGACATTTTTGCTATAAATGAGAATATCATCAAAGTAGACAACCACACTCTTGCCAATGAGAGGTCTAAAGATATGGTTCATAAGGCGCATAAAATTTGATGGAGCATTTGGAAGACCAAATGGCATGACAAGCCATTCATAGAGACCAAGTTTGGTCTTGAAGGCCGTCTTCCATTCATAACCAATTGCCATGCGGATTTGGTGGTAGCCACTACGCAAATCTATTTTCGAGAAAATCGTGGTACCACTCAACTCATCAAGCATGTCATCTAAACGCGGAATGGGATGGCGGTATCGAACGGTAATGGCATTGATGGGGCGACAATCCATACACATTCTTTGCGACTCATCCGGTTTAGGAACGAGAATGACCGGAACCGCACAAGGGCTTAAGATTTCACGTACATACCCTTTTTCGAGGAGATCTTGAATTTGACGTTGAATCTCCTTTGTGTTTTCGGGGTTGGTGCGGTAGGCGGCGCGGTTTGGTAGAGGGGCGCCGGGTATGAGGTCGATGCGGTGCCCGATTCCTCTAAGCGGTGGTAGCCCGTGAGGGAGCTGGTCGGGGAAGACATCTTGAAATTTCTTCAAAAGAGACAACAAAGACGAAGGAAGTGTTGTTAAGTTGTTAGTCTCCGAGGGTGGCCCCTTGCAAATGAGCACATAGTGCAATTTGGTGGATGGGTTGTGGTGCACTTCTCCCATCTCACTCTTGGTAGCTATGAGGACACTCTTCATCTCGCTCACATATGGCTTGTGGCGCTCACTCTCTTTTTGGTGGATCACTCTCTCACCTCTCATCTCACTAGTGATAGTAGCTTCCTTAGTCCTTGCTAAAGCCTTTGCATTGTTCGCAATTACTTGGATAGGAGTCATTGGGCATAGGATGAAGGACTTGTCGTCGGCCTTGAAGCTATAAGCATTTGTGTAACCATCATGGTTTGCTTTTTTGTCATATTGCAAATAGAAATCATCAAATCTTCTTTCAATGGAACACATTTCAAAGATGGGTCCAAAGAAGATGTCGGAAGTGTAAAGTTCTTTGATCTCCTCAAGGCCCAAAACATGAAAGTCCAAGCGAGTGAGCAAAAGGTTATTCTTGCGGGAAAGAGCATAGGTGACCACATTTTCCTTTCCCCCTTTGTATTTGATAACATAAAGGAAGGACTCGATAAACTCAACCCACTAAGCATGCCTTTTGTTCAAATTTGTTTGTCTTTTCAAATACTTCAAGGACTCATGATCGGAATGAATGACGAATTCTTTCGGCCAATGGTAATGTTGCCAAAATTCAAGAACACGAACCAAAGCATAAAGTTCCTTGTCATATATAGAATAGTTGAGGCGTGCGCCGTCCAACTTCTTGCTATAGTATGCCACGGGTTTTCCATCTTGCATAAGGACTCCACCAATACCGAGTCCACTCGCATCACACTCAATCTCGAAAGTTTTTGCAAAGTTCGGAAGAACGAGAAGTGGTGCCTCGGTAAGGCGTTTTTTCAGATCATCGAAAGCATTTTGTGGGGCCTTGCCCCACACAAATGCAACATTATTTTTCGTAAGCTCGTTCAAAGGGCAAGCGATGGTGCTAAAATCTTTCACAAAACGACGATAGAAGCCGACAAGTCCATGGAAACTTCGAACTTGACCAAAGGTGGTAGGAGTGGGCCAATTATGAATGGCCCCTGCCTTCGAAGAGTCCACTTCAATGCCATTGGAAGAAAGAACAAACCCAAGAAAAACCAACTTGTTTTGTGCAAAGGTGCATTTAGGAAGGTTTGCAAAGAGCTTCTCGCGGTGCAAGATGCATAAGACTTCTCTCACATGTTGCATATGGTCCTCGAGATTTTTGCTATAAATGAGAATATCATCGAAATAGGCAACCACACTCTTGCCAATGAGAGGTCTCAAGATATGGTTCATAAGACGCATGAAAGTTGATGGAGCATTTGAAAGACCAAATGGCATGACAAGCCATTCATAGAGACCAAGTTTGGTCTTGAAGGCTGTCTTCCATTCATCACCAATTGCCATGTGGATTTGGTGGTAGCCACTACGTAAATCTACTTTAGAGAAAATTGTGGCACCACTCAACTCATCAAGCATGTCATCTAAACGCGGAATGGGATGACGGTATCAAACAGTAATGGCATTGATGGGATGACAATCCATACACATTGTTTGCGACTCATCCGGTTTAGGAATGAGAATGACCGGTACCGCTCAAGGGCTAAGGCTTTCACGAACGTACCCTTTAGCGAGGAGATCTTGTATTTGGCGTTGTATCTCCTTTGTGTTTTCGGGGTTGGTGCGGTAGGTGGAGCGGTTTGGGAGTGGAGCGCCGGGTATGAGGTTGATGTGGTGTTCGATGCCTCGAAGAGGTGGTAGTCCATGAGATAGCTCGTCGGGGAAGAAGTCTTTAAACTCCTTCAAAAGAGACAACAAAGATGAAGGGATGTTGGTTAAGGTGTTAATCTCCGACGATGGCCCCTTGCAAATGAGCACATAGTGCAAAGTGGTGGATGGGTTTTCTTGCACTTCTCTCCACTCGCTTTTGGTGGCTAGGAGGACAATCTTTATCTCACTCATGTATGGCTTGTGGCGCTCACTCTCTTTTAGGTGGGTCGCTCCCTCTCCTCTCAACTCACTATGGTGGTTGTGTTGTTGTGCCTTGCTAAAACTTTTGCATTGTCCTCGATGATTTGGCTTGGGGTCGTCGGGCGAAGCTCGAAATTCTTGTCCTTGACCTTGAAGGTGTAGACATTTGAGTATCCATAATGTATAGCCTTCTTGTCATATTTCCATGGGCGGCCAAGCAACATGTGGCACACCGTCATGGGCACCACGTCACACTCAATGGTGTCTTCGTAAGGGACGATCTTGAAGTTGACGGTGACGGTGTGTTGTATCTTGACGTTGCCCTTGTCACTCAACCATTGGACATGGTATGGATGGGGATGCTTGCGGAGCGTGAGGTTGAGCTTCTCACACAACTTGGTGCTTGCTAGGTTGTGGCAACTTCCTCCGTCGACGATGACCTTGATTGACTTGCCACCAATACCGGCACGGGTTTGGAATATGTTGCACCGTTGGTCTTCCATAGCTTGTGGTTGAGTTGTTAGCACCCTTGTGACCACAAGTGAGGGGCTTGGGTCATGCACACATAAGAGGGGGTCTTCTTCGCTTTCTTCATTGTAATCTTCTTCATTGGCAATGGCGGCTTGGACAAGAGCTTCATATTCACCTTCACTTAGCGTCTCTATGTCACCATTCTCCATAGTAATCATAACTTTGTTATTCTTGCACTCAAAGGACTTGTGGCCTTGTGTGCCATACTTGAAGCAAGTGACATTGGAGGGTCCCGTAGAGGCCTTTGAGGAGGCGGTTGAGGTTATCGGTTGCTTCATGCGACTTTGTATAGTCGGTTGCTTGGATGGTGTGGAGGAAATGAAGGGCTTGGAACTTGTTGTATGAGCGGTTGTAGCTAGCTTGGAGGCAAAGCATGACTTGTACTTGGAGTACTTGATGTCCTCATTCACTTGGCGCTCGGCCTTGGAAGCTTGGTGAACCAACTCAGCCATGTTGTAGTATTGTTGGAACTCCACAATCCTCTTGATGGGGTAATTTAGGCCATTGAAGAACCTAGCAATAGTTTGGTTCTCGGACTCTTGTATGTTGGCTCGCATCATAGTTAACTCCATCTCCTTGTAGAACTCCTTAGCGGTCTTGGTGCCTTGCTTCAATTTTTGGAGTTTGTTGAAGAGGTTGGTCATGTAGTGTGCGGGCTCAAAGCGAGCTTGCATCTCCTCCTTCATCTCTTCCCAAGTGTCAATTGGAGGCTCACCCTTTTCTTCCCTTAGAGTGACTACTTGCTCCCACCAAGTGTTGGCATAGTATTCAAACTCAAGAGATGCCATGGCCACTTTCTTGGCACCGGAGTAGTTGTGTATGTGGAAGATCTTGTCAACCTTGAGTGCCCATGAGAGGTAGGCCTCGGCATCATCTTCACCCTTGAACTTGGGCATGTTGAACTTGAGCTTTCCATACATGTTCTCTTCATCTTCCAAGTTCCTTTGGCGAGGACGGATGCCTTCGTATCTTGCGGCTTGAGGTGGTTGAGGAGGTCTTCCACGGCCAACCATAGCATTGGGTTGGTGTTGTAGTTGAACACTAGCTTCACTTGGTTCGTGATGATGGTGTTGTCGAAGATCTTGACGAGGTTGTTACGACGTCCATTGTTGGCTATCTCATCTTGAGCTTTTGTCGGGTCTCCTCCTCCATGTTGGTTGTGGTGAGGGTGATTTCGGAAATCACGCCGAGGTTGATCTTGATGACCTTGGTCTTGAGCATCCTTGTGTGGCTCGCGATTAGGTGACGGGTCCATGTTGAGTATGACGTTTGTCGTGGGGTTGGTAGTCACGCCCATGGTGGGCATGGCCATCATGTGGATGGCGGTCATGGTGTGGTGCTTCGTCTCGTTGAGGATGCTCATGGGGACGAGCATGTCGATGAAATTCTCCTCGCGTTGAGTTGGAGCGTGAGTCTTCATGGCGATCATGATGTCGATGAGGTCGAAGAAGATCTCCACGCCTTGAGTTGGAGCTTGATGAAGTATGATGATCATGGGAGTAGTAATCTTGCGCCGAGCTTGATGATGAGGAAGTAGAGCGATGTCGGTGTCAGCGACCCAAGTTGTTGATGGCGCGCTCGAGACTATCCATGCGCCTCTCCATGTTCGTATCATTGGCCGCCATTTGGCCATTCAAGTTGTTTGTGGCTTCTCGAAGGAGGGTCATATCGTGGTTGACGATAGTGAAGTTGTGAGCCACTTCCTCATATTGCTCATCGATGCGCGTCTCGAACAATGCGAGTTGCTCCTTGAACTCTTGGCGTTGTGCCCATAGATTGTGTTGGGTAGCCAACCTCTCGGCATTGCGTAGGACTCCATCCTCCCTTGCTTCTTCTCCGTTCCTATCCATGATATGAAGACAAGAACTAGGTTGTGTATGCTAGTGGAAGGACACTACCTCGCAACCTTACCTTGGTGTAATAGTATCGAGGTGATCAACCAAACCGAGAGCAAAACCAATTGTATCGGGTACACACACAAAGGCACACGCAAAAGCTAGCAAATATGGTTGTAGGTGAGTATGGTGGAAAACCAAAGGACGAAATCTGAAATCAAATATATTGTTAAAAGTGGGTACTCCAAGAATCAAATGTCCAAATGGTGATCACGGAAACATGAATGATGTGGAACACACACACGAGATGAACGGGGTTAGTGCGACCAATGAATGAGCGGAAAAACAAGATGGCCTACAAGGACCGGCTCGGTGTCACACTAACACAAGAAGAGATCAAAGCTTGGTTGCAAACGGAGAGACAACAAGATTCACACGCGGCCTCTCTTCTCTTTTCTCTCTTTTGCTTAAAATCTTTTTACTCTTTTGTATATGGTGGCACTTTCACTCGTTTGCTCTTTTTGTGTTTTTCCGGCATTTTGTCACACTATGATGGTGTTAGCACTGCTTTTGCTATGTTTCCACACGAGTGTCTTGCTTATAAGCTTTACTCTACACTACAAACACAACCTCACAATCAGGGCCACGTGCAATGTCTCGCAACACTTGATAAGCAATGCTCGATAGGATAGGTCGCAAAAGGAACAGGGGCTACAAGGCTATGCAAGTTATACCTAGATGGTTTGTAGGCGGTGATGATCACTCAACTTGCGATGGTGGTGGTGGTAGGTGTCAAAGTATGTTTGGAGATCCGGGGTGCCGAGGTTGTCTTCGCGTTTGCGTCTTCGCTAGGGTGTTAGGGTATACAACTAAGGCACTCAAAACCAGAAACCAAACACAAATGTGAAGTCGTGGTCGAAATTGAGCTATTGGAGCTCTTCCTTGCTTCTGGTGGCAATGCCGGCCTGGATGTGGCGGCAGTGTCGGCCTGGCACGGGCGGCAGTGTCGGCCCTGGATGAACAACACGAACTAGTTCGTCTCGAGGCGGACCAAATTCGACTAAATCGACGAAAATCGAAGGGATTTGAGGCTAAAAAGTGGGGGAAAGAGTAGATCAACCGTAGGAACACGAAATCAATGGACCAAAACCACTCAAAACACAACCAAATCGCAGATCCGACCAAAAGCAAATTAGGGCTATTTTTTGGGGAATTTTTTGGAAAAAAAGTTAGAGGTGAAATTGGGTGGGTGGAGGGTCAAATCCGTGGTAACCGAAAGCTGCTGATACCATATGATGAGGCCTAAGGCCTTGGGGATGCCAAATCTCACGGATTGACCCAAAATCCAAAGGGGAAGAAGGGGGAGATGAAGAACAAGATGAACACAAGAACAACAACACACGCACACAAACCCGATACAACAAATTTCACTTTCGTGGCTCGATAAACCACGCCGATTGAATCACACGGGGAGAGACCGCGAGGTAGAATCCCGGTGTGAGAGATCGGTAAGGGAGATGAACAAAGTTGTGGGAGAGAGAGTGGGATGCACTAGAATCTCACACAAACATTATCCAAATCACATAAGAGGTAGCCTTGAGGAAACATAGGAGATCATCCTAGAGGTTTGTGAGCAAAGCTCTAATGATAATCCAAGTCTATGTCTAACCCTAATTCATGGCTGGAGGAGCCCTATATATAGTCCAGATCTGAAACGGGGGTAACTTAGTCATTTGCGAAATAAACACATCCACAGGATTCAAATGGACGGTTTTGATGTCGTTGACTTTGGTGGGTCCGGCAGTGCCGGTGGGTTTGGGGCGGCAGTGTCGGCCTTGTATTGTTCTGGGCGTCGGGGGCTTCAGGCGGCAGTGCCGGGCTGCCCTAGCCGGCGGTGACGGGGTGCTCCGGCCGGCATTGCCGGGGTGTCATGGCCGATAGTGCCGGGGTGCTCCGGGCGGCAGTGCCAGGGTGGCTCGGCCAGCAGTGTCGGGTGTTCCCAACGGCAGTGCCGGCCTGTCGGGGGCGGCAGTGCCGACCGTGGGCTGCAGTCTCCGGCTGAAGTGGTCCTTGCCCTCCTTCCTTGTCCGGTGCTAGGCCAACCTCGATGTACTCCTCTCGAGGCTTATATCTTATGACACATAGAACATCGGCATGAGGTAGCATTCCATCCAAACTAGTGTCGAGGTCGAGTGTCGAGAGGATTGAGTTCACCTTATCATGTAGAACTTTCACTCGGGCTCGAGTCATGGGTCCACTTGAGGGACTTGTTGGTCTTGGTGTAGTGTCGTCCTTGGGCGGGGCTACATCAGTACATATATTGTGGAGATTTATATGTAAAACTTTTTTTCAAAAAAAAATTGATACTTCAAAATATAATTTTGTGTTAGAGGGAGCATATACATCCAAAAGCCGAATTGAATTTCTAATCATTATCATTTATAATATTAACTTGTATTGCATTGATCAAATTTATGATCTAAGAATACAGGTCGGCCTTGTAATCACTGACGGAGGTAGGTGAACTGAGTGGAATAAGCAAAGCACGCATGGAAAGGCTCACGCTTCGGACTTGATACATATGTCGAGATAGTGCTATGTGTTATGTGTAGCGTGGTTTATTAATCGAGTTCCTTTGTGGTACCCAAAATGCAGCACCTCCAGCTGTGTCCCCCAAAGCGTTCTCAAACGGCGTCGGATCGAGCGTTTGAGGGACGTGTTTCCTTCGTGCCGCGTTTTCAGGACGTCGCTTCCGAGCCGCATTCCCCCAAAAAACGCACCCTAAATAAATAAATAAAAATGCACGAAAATAAAGGTTTTCATTCAAATTTGATTATATATATATTACAAAGTTCGAATGAAAACGATTAGATTTTATCTAACCCTAGCCTACTGGCCTCCCGGCGGTGCGTTCGATGGCCCCGCCCCGTCGTCGCCTCCCCTCCGCCGCAGCTCCTGCTACTCGCGCCGCCTCTCAATGCGTAGGGTGGAGGCCAGACGCCGTTGCTCCAGTAGCGCGTCCTCGCCTGCCCTCCCCCGTTGCACCACCGCTGCTCGATCGCCTCCCGACGTTCACGGTACTGGAGATCCCGCTCCATGTGCAGGCACTGCCGCTCTGCACACCACCGCTCGGCTATCTCCTCCGTCTGGCGCCGCTGCGCCCCTTCCGCCGTGGCGGCGTCGACCACCGCTATGGTGTCCACCAGTGCTGCCTCCTCGCACGCCTCGTTCTCCGCAGCTTCCGGGTCGATGTCGAACTGCGGTGTTGCAGGTGGTGGAGGTGGTTGTGGATGTTGGAGATATGACCGAGAGGCAATAATAAAGTGGTTATTGTTATATCTTAGTGTTCATGATAAATGTTTACATCCCATGTTATAATTGTATTAAGTGGAAACATTGATACATGTGTGTTTTGTAAATAAACCAGAGTTCCTATTAATCCTCTCGTTTAACTAGCTTGTTGATTAATAGATGATCATAATTTCCTGATCATGAACATTGGATGTTATTAATAACAAGACCATATCATTAGGAGAATAATGTGATGCACACACCCATAGTACGCATAGCATAAGATCAAGTCATTAAGTCCGTCTTGCTACAAGCTTTCAATACATAGTAACATAATCCTTCGACCATGATATCGTGTTAATCACTTACACCAGATAGATGCTTTGATGACATCAAATGCCACTTCATAAATGGGTGGTTATAAAGGTGGCATTAAGTATTCTGAGTGGATCAAGAGTGGGATTTGTCCATCCTGATGAGTGATAGATATACTCTGGGCCCTCTCGGTAGAATGTCATCCAATTAGGTTGCAAGCATATGACTAGGTCACAATGGATGTCATATCACGGTGCGAGTAAAGAGTACTTATTGGTAACGAGGTTGAACTAGGTATGGACATAACGATGATCGAACCTCGGATAAGTAAAGTATCGCGTGGAAAAGGGAATCGGTATCGTATGTTTATGGTTCTTTCGATCACGAAATCATTGTTGAATATGTAGGAGCCATTATGGATCTCCAGGTCTCGCTATTGGTTATTTGTTGGAGAGGTGTCTCGATCATGTCTACATAGTTTGCAAACCGTAGGGTGACACACTTAAGGTTCGATGTTATTTAAGTAGATATGGAATATGAGATGGAGACCAAATATTGTTCGGAGTATCGGATGGGATCCAGGACATCACGAGGAGGTCCAGAATAGTCCGGCGAATAAGATTCATATAAGGGAAGATATTTTCCGGGGTTCGTAAAAAGTTTCGGTGTTTGACCGGAGCTTTTAGAAGGTTCTAGAGGGCCACCGGTGGGCCCACCACCGCGGGAGGAGATACATGGGCCGAGGGAGTGCAGCTTGGCCTAATGGGCCAGGGGCACCAAGCCCTCAAGGCCCAGCCGGCCAGCCCTCCTAGGGATAAGATCAAATCCCGGAGGATAAGATCAAATCCCGGAGGATAAGATCAAATCCCTAAAATCGAGGGAGCAAATTTGGAAGGGGAATCAAACTGGGAAGGGATGATTTCTGTCCCCCCATCCTTCCGTGCACAGGTGGGGCCCAAGGGGCTGCCTTGGCCGCCTCTCCCTCTATAAATAGAGGTGAGGGGCATGCCGGCCAGCACACACCCAACCCTAGCCGCCCCTCTCTCCCTCCTCTCTCCTCCGCCGGCTTGGTGAAGCCCTGTGATACGTCTCCGACGTATCGATAATTTCTTATGTTCTATGCCATATTATTGATGATACCTACATGTTTTATGCACACTTTATGTCATATTCGTGCATTTTCTGGAACTAACCTACTAACAAGATGCCGAAGTGCCGATTCTTCGTTTTCTGCTGTTTTTGGTTTCAGAAATCCTAGTAACGAAATATTCTCGGAATTGGACGAAATCAAGACCCGGGGTCCTATTTTTCCCGGAGCCTTCCAGAACACCCGAGAGCCGCCAGAGGGAAGCCCCGGGGGCCCCACACCACACCCCGGCGCGGCCGGAGGGGGGCGCGCCGCCCTATGGTGTGGGCCCCCGGGCCCCCTCCGAGGCTGCCCTTCCGCCTATTTAAAGCCTCCGTCGCGAAAACCCTGATGCGAAAAACCACGATACGGAAAACCTTCCAGAGCCGCCGCCATCGCGAAGCCAAGATCTGGGGGACAAGAGTCTCTGTTCCGGCACCCTGCCGGAGCGGGGAAGTGCCCCGGAAGGCTTCTCCATCGACACCGCTGCCATCTCCACCGCCATCTTCATCACCGCTGCTGCTCCCATGAGGAGGGAGTAGTTCTCCATCGAGGCTCGGGGCTGTACCGGTAGCTATGTGGTTCATCTCTCTCCTATGTACTTCAATACAATAATCTCATGAGCTGCCTTACATGATTGAGATTCATATGATGATGCTTGTAATCTAGATGTCACTATGCTAGTCAAGTGAGTTTTACTTATGTGATCTCCGGAGACTCCTTGTCCCACGTGTGTAAAGGTGACAGTGTGTGCACCGTGTGGGTCTCTTAGGCTATATTTCACGGAATACTTACTCACTCGTTATGAATGGCATAGTGAAGTGCTTATTTATATCTCTTTATGATTGCAATGTATTTTGTATCACAATTTATCTATGCGCTACTCTAGCAATGTTATTAAAGTAGTTTTATTCCTCCCGCACGGTGTAATGGTGACAGGTGTGTGCATCCGTGTTAGTACTTGGTTTATGCTATGATTATGATCTCTTGTAGATTATGAAGTTAACTATTGCTATGATGGTATTGATGTGATCTATTCCTCCTACATAGCATGAAGGTGACGAGTGTGCATGCTATGTTAGTACTTGGTTTAGTCGAATTGATCTTTCATGCACTCTAAGGTTATTTAAATATGAACATTGAATTGTGGAGCTTGTTAACTCCGGCATTGAGGGTTCGTGTAATCCTACGCAATGTGTTCATCATCCAACAAGAGTGTAGAGTATGCATTTATCTATTCTGTTATGTGATCAATGTTGAGAGTGTCCACTAGTGAAAGTCTAATCCCTAGGCCTTGTTCCTAAATACTGCTATCGCTGCTTGTTTACTGTTTTACTGCGTTACTACTGCTGCGTTACTACTGCTGCGTTACTACTGCTGCGTTACTACTGCTTGTTTACTGTCCTGGGCAAAGCACTTTTCTGGTGCCGTTGCTACTACTTATTCATACCACCTGTATTTCACTATCTCTTCGCCGAACTAGTGCACCTATTAGGTGTGTTGGGGACACAAGAGACTTCTTGTTTTGTGGTTGCAGGGTTGCATGAGAGGGATATCTTTGACCTCTTCCTCCCCGAGTTCGATAAACCTTGGGTGATCCACTTAAGGGAAACTTGCTGCTGTTCTACAAACCTCTGCTCTTGGAGGCCCAACACTGTCTACAAGAATAGAAGCTCCCGTAGACATCAAGCACTTTTCTGGCGCCGTTGCCGGGGAGATCAAGACACGCTGCAAGGGGAGTCTCCACTTCTCAATCTCTTTACTTTGTTTTTGTCTTGCTTTGTTTTATTTACTACTTTGTTTGCTGCATTATATCAAAACACAAAAAAAAATTAGTTGCTAGCTTTACTTTATTTACTGTCTTGCACTCTATATCAAAAACACAAAAAAATTAGTTACTTGTTTTACTTTACTTAATATCATGCATGTTTTTATTTCACTAGTTAAGCATAATGGAAAACAACAAAAATATGAGAGATCTTTATGAACTTTATCTTGAATTAGGACATGATGTGTTTGAAGAGAGAATTAAAAAACCCATGGAACTTTATATGCATGCTAATGGGAATGTTATTACTATGGATGCTTTGAACACCATTGTTGCTAATGCTATGGAAAATTCTAAGCTTGGGGATGCTGGCTCTGATCTTTTTAGTCCCCCAAGCATTGAGGAGAAAATTTTCTTTTATGATTACAATATGCCTCCTATATATGATGATAGCCACTTTGTTGAATTTGCTCCCACTACAACTAATAAAATTGATTATGCTTACGTGGAGAGTAATAATTTTATGCATGAGACTCATGATAAGAATGCTTTATATGATAGTTACATTGTTGAGTTTGCTCATGATGCTACTGAAAATTATTATGAGAGAGGAAAATATGGTTGTAGAAATTTTCATGTTACTAAAACACCTCTCTATGTGCTGAAAATTTTGAAGCTACACTTGTTTTATCTTCCTATGCTTGTTACTTTGCTCTTCATGAACTTGTTTATTTACAAGATTCCTATGCATAGGAAGCATTTTAGACTTAAGTGCATCATTAAAACTGCTGAGCCCATCTTAATGGCTATAAAGAAAGAACTTCTTGGGAGATAACCCATGTGTTATTTTGCTACAGTACTTGGTTTTTATTTTGTGTCTTGGAAGTTTTTTACTACTGTAGCAACCTCTCCTTATCTTAGTTTTGAGTTTTGTTGTGCCAAGTAAAGTCTTTGATAGTAAAGTAAGTACTAGATTTGGATTACTGCGCAGTTCCAGATTTCTTTGCTGTCACGAATCTGGGTCTACCTCCCTGTAGGAAGCTCAGAAAATTAAGCCAATTTACGTGCATGATCCTCAGATATGTACGCAACTTTCATTCAATTTGAGCATTTTCATTTGAGCAAATCTGGACTCCTCTTTATAGCCATTAAGATGGGAAGTGGAGACTCCCCTTGCAGCGTGTCTTGATCTCCCCGGCAACGGCGCCAGAAAAGTGCTTGATGTCTACGGGAGCTTCTATTCTTGTAGACAGTGTTGGGCCTCCAAGAGCAGAGGTTTGTAGAACAGCAGCAAGTTTCCCTTAAGTGGATCACCCAAGGTTTATCGAACTCGGGAGGAAGAGGTCAAAGATATCCCTCTCAAGCAACCACCGCAACCACAAAGCAAGAAGTCTCTTGTGTCCCCAACACACCTAATAGGTGCACTAGTTCGGCGAAGAGATAGTGAAATACAGGTGGTATGAATAAGTAGTAGCAACGGCACCGGAAAAGTGCTTTGCCCGGGACGATAAACAAGCGATGAGTAACGCAGCGTAGTAACGCAGCAGAGTAACGCATGATAAAACAGTAAACAAGCAGCAATAACAGTATTTAGGAACAAGGCCTAGGGAATAGACTTTCACTAGTGGACACTCTCAACATTGATCACATAATAGAATAGATAAATGCATACTCTACACTCTTGTTTGATGATGAACACATTGCGTAGGATTACATGAACCCTCAATGTTGAGTTTTACTTATGTGATCTCCGGAGACTCCTTGTCCCACGTGTGTAAAGGTGACAATGTGTGCACCGTGTGGGTCTCTTAGGCTATATTTCACAGAATACTTACTCACTGTTATGAATGGCATAGTGAAGTGCTTATTTATATCTCTTTATGATTGCAATGTATTTTGTATCACAATTTATCTATGCGCTACTCTAGCAATGTTATTAAAGTAGTTTTATTCCTCCTGCACGGTGTAATGGTGACAGTGTGTGCATCCGTGTTAGTACTTGGTTTATGCTATGATTATGATCTCTTGTAGATTATGAAGTTAACTATTGCTATGATGGTATTGATGTGATCTATTCCTCCTACATAGCATGAAGGTGACAGTGTGCATGCTATGTTAGTACTTGGTTTAGTCGAATTGATCTTTCATGCACTCTAAGGTTATTTAAATATGAACATTGAATTGTGGAGCTTGTTAACTCCGGCATTGAGGGTTCGTGTAATCCTACGCAATGTGTTCATCATCCAACAAGAGTGTAGAGTATGCATTTATCTATTCTGTTATGTGATCAATGTTGAGAGTGTCCACTAGTGAAAGTCTAATCCCTAGGCCTTGATCCTAAATACTGCTATCGCTGCTTGTTTACTGTTTTACTGTGTTACTACTGCTGCGTTACTACTGCTGCGTTACTACTGCTTGTTTACTGTCCTGGGCAAAACACTTTTCTGGTGCCGTTGCTACTACTTATTCATACCACCTGTATTTCACTATCTCTTCGCCGAACTAGTGCACCTATTAGGTGTGTTGGGGACACAAGAGACTTCCTGTTTTGTGGTTGCAGGGTTGCATGAGAGGGATATCTTTGACCTCTTCCTCCCTGAGTTCGATAAACCTTGGGTGATCCACTTAAGGGAAACTTGCTGCTGTTCTACAAACCTCTGCTCTTGGAGGCCCAACACTGTCTACAAGAATAGAAGCTCCCGTAGACATCACCCTGCTGGAATTTCTCCTCCACCAACACCACCACGCCGTCGTGTTGTTGGGATTCCGAGGGGATCTACTACATCTGATGCCCCGATGGAACGGGGAGAGGGCGTCATCATCGACACCGTACGTGTGACCGAGTACGGAAGTGCTGCCCGATCGCAGCACTTGAAAGGACTGCAACACGAAGCGGAGTTTTTCAAGTGTACATCTACATCAACCACGAGATCCGATCTCGTTAACATTTTGGATCTACGATGGTTAGTTTCTCATCTATCTCGTTGCGTAGATCTCCTAGATTGGATCTTGGCTTTTCCATAGATTGGATCTTGGTTTTATTCATTCTTGCGGTAGAAAAAAATTGTTTTCTATGCTATGAACCCTACAGTGGTATCAGAGCCATGTCTATGCGTAAATCTATTGCATGAGTAGAACACAATAGTTTTGTGGGCGTTGATGCTCTTGTTGTCGTTTGGTTTTCATGTACTTTGCATCTTGCGGGATGGTGGGATGAAGCGGCCCGAGCTAACCATACATGTCTACGCACATGATACTTGCTCCACGCTTGACATGCGACTTGTATTGCATAAGTGGCTTTGCGGGTGTCTGTCTCTCACACAATAGTTAAGATCCAATTTACAATCTACACTTGACAACACTTGTCATCATTGTGGTTCTTGTTCGTAGGCAAGATCGGATCTTATTCGAAAACCCAAGCCACGTAAAACATACAAAGAAAATTAGAGGCGTCTAACTTGTTTTTGCAGGGGCATGTGATGTGATATGATCATTATGTGATTATGTTTATATTTGATGTAAGAGATGATCCTTATTGTAATATAGCAATCGGCAGGAGCCTAATGGTTGTCTTTATTGTTTCTTGACCAACGTGTCAATCACCATGTTATAGCTTTATTTCATTACTATGAGTTAGTAGCTGTAATAGTTGCTATGGGTGGTGGACAACCATGAAGCGGTGCCATGGACCTTGGCGCAATGCTGGTGATGATGAAGATCATGCTCGTGTGCTTTGGAGATGGAGATCAAAGGCACAAGAAGAAAATGTCATATCATATCACATTATCCATGTATGTGATGTTTATCCTTTTAGGCATCTTATTTTGCTTAGATCGCGACGGTAGCATTATAAGATGATCCCTCACATTAATATCAAGAAAATAAAGTATTAACCCCTCGTATGCATCATTGCAAAAGTTCATCGTTTTGAAGCATCTCGTGATGATCGGATGTGATAGACTCTACGTTCACATACAACGGGTGGAAGCCATGATGCACACGCGGAAATACTTGGGTTTGCTTGACGAGCCTAGCATGTACAGACATGGCCTCGGAACACAGGAAACTGAAAGGTTGAACACTTAGTGATCAACATGTTGATGTTCACCATTGAAACTACATCATCTCACGTGATGATCGGACTTGGTGTAGTGAATTTGGATCGTGTGCCACTAAACAACCATGAGGGATTTGTATTAAGTGGGAGTTCATTAGTAATTTGATTAAAACTTGAGCTAACTATCCTGAACATAGTCTGAATTGTATTTTGAATTAATTTTGTAGGATTGGCTTCCGTTATCTACCACGCGCTAGTCTTGTAATTGAGATAGAAACACTGTTAAATCTGACAAGTAACTTTACGAACTGGTACCACATTGTTAAAAATCAAGATATGATTAGGTCCTATTGCAAACATTTGGTAACCTCAAATTGCTAATTCGAAGAGCAATGGTTTCAATTAGTATCTAAAATTATCTTGTCTCCGTGAAACTTGATGTTCAAATCCGTTTGAAAAGTAAGGAGCTGAAAAGTTTGTTTCCATAAATAAGCCAGATGTGAGCTATGTGTGATATCTAAGACATTACTACAAGATGATATAATATGATTTAGTGAGACTACATAAACTCATAAGTTTTATGAGAATGTATGAAGGTTGAAGACGCTAGGCGTCCCGATCCTCCAAATAGTTGGGCACTAACGTTATTCACGTATCCACATATGAGCCATAGTGGCTTTATCATGAAGTTGTCATGATTTGATGGATAGAAATATGAGTGAAATTGTTCATCACATTAAAATATTGCTAATAGTGAAATCCGAAACACTTGTCATGTGATGATCAACTTCAAAGCACGAAACTCAAGGGTGTTGGTATTTGACCAACAAACCTAGAAGTTATTGATGTTGAGTGTTTTCTGAAATAAGAGGAAAACCGGAAGAGAAACTACAAAAGGTTTTGGTAGAAATAAAGAAAATACTAGAAAGTCTAGCTCATGTGTATATATATGATATACATGTTATGAATGTATTATTTGATTGGTCACACAATGCAATTCTTGGGTATTTACCATATTGGTTGGTATGAGATGTCATACAATACAAAACAATACAAGAATACAATGGCCTAACTGACTAACAAGGAATGTGGTAACAATGCACACCTGGAACAAAATAAATTGTTATTATGTTCATCGTTGGCATGCTACGTAGCCCTTGAGATTTATTATAAAGAAATTAATAATTGTTATTGCTCCGGTCAAATGAAAGCAATGATTTTTTCAAACTATGACCATACTCCATGTACGATGGATAAGTTATTATAAATCTTAATGGTGAAACACATATGCATAACACTGACGCTAAAATGCCATAAGGCAAATGATTAGAATTTCACTTATTTGTGGAACCGCCATTTAGGTCATGTTAGAAAGGAACGCATGAAGAAACTCCATGCAAATGAATTTTTGGAGTCATTCGACTTTGAATCGTTTGGCACTTGTAAATCTTTTCTAAAAAAACTGACCAAAATACCGTTCATAGGCGAAGAGTTGAACGGGCAACTAGCTTAGTGGAAACATACATGATGATGTATATGGTTCATTGAGCATAGTTGTGCGGGAGATTCTTCTACTTCCTGAAAACTTCCAACAATGAATTGAGTGTATATATATATATATATATATATATATATATATATATATATATATATATATATATATATGGACATCTTTATTCGATGAGGAAGAGGTCTGAAACATTTGAATAGATTCAAATAAATTTCAGAATGAAGTGGAAATCATCGTAATGGAAAAGTCAAATTTATCTATGATTGGATCATAGTGGAAATATTTGAATTACGAGTTTTAGCGAACATCTAAGAGAGTTGCGATATTGTTCCACAACTCACGTTTCTCAGAACACCATAGCTATGATGGAGTATTCGAGAGACGTATCCAAACCTTGTTGAATTATTGGTGAGATAAAATAAAATGATGCCATTATATTTTTGTGGATTATGCTTTAGAGACTACAGCTTTTACACTAAATAGAGAGTCATCATAATCCATTGAAATGACACCATACGAGTTATGACATGGGTATAAACCCTAATAGTCCATTCTTAAATTTTCGTATGCATAGTATAAGTAAATGAGTTTACAACCAAAATCAGATGAATGTCTTTGTTGGTTATCCCAGAGAACAAATTGGGAACTCTTTCCACTATGAAGTCAAAAACAAAAGTGTATGTCGATGTGATACGTCTCAAACATATCTATAATTTTTGATGCACCATGCTTGTTTTACACCAATTCATATATGTTTTGCTTACACTTCGTTGCACTTTTACATGATTTCCGGCACTAACCTATTAACAAGATGCCACAGTGCCAATTCCCTATTTTATGTTGTTTTGTATTTTGGAAAAGTTGTACAAGAAAAATTCTCGGAGTTGTACGAAACAAAAGCAAAAGTCAATATTTTACCGAGATGAAGACGAAGTCCAGAGGGGGGCCGAAGAGGCGCAGCAGGGCGCTCAACCCACCCCTAGGCGCGGCCTGGACCTGGCCCGAGCCTAGGATAGGTCTAGGCCCACCATGCACCCCACCGACCTAAATCCTCCGCCTATTTATACATCTTCTCGGGAAAACCCTAGAGACCCGAGCCTCCATCCACAAAAAGTTCTATCGCAGCCGCCATCGCAGAACCCATCTCGCTGGGTTCTGAAGCTCTTCCCGGCACCCTGCCGCAGGGGGAAATCATCGCCGGAGCCATCTACATCGCCATGACCGCCTCCGAAGTGATGCGTGAGTAGTTCATCCCTAGACTATGGGTGCATAGCAGTAGCTAGATGGTTGTCTTCTCCACTTTGTGCTTCATGTATAGATCTTGTGAGCTGCCCTACATGATCAAATAATCTTTATGTAATCCTATATGTTGTGTTTGCTAGGATCAGATAAATATTGTATTCTATGTTGAGATTGATTATATATTCATGTCATATGTTATTTGTGATCTTGCATGCTCTCAGCTGCTAGTAGAAACTCTGGCCAATTGGACACTTGTGACTCCAAGAGGGGGTATTTATGCTCGATAGTAGGTTCAGGTCTCTAGTTTTCTGGGAGAGTGACATTTAACTTCTAAGATTGTAGATGTGATGTTGCTACTAGGGAGAAAACAATAATATTTTATGAGGGTAATTCTATTGTTTACTTTACACACATTGCTTAATGCGATAGTCTGTTGCTTGCAACTTAATACTGAAAGGGGTTCGGACGATAACCTGAAGGTGGATTTTTAATCATAGACGCAGTTGGATTACGGTCTATGTATTATGTTGTAATGCCCATATCAAATCTCATAGTAATCATCTTGTCATGTATTGGTCTATATTCTATCAATTGCCCAGCTGTACTTTGTTCACCCAACATGCTATTTATCTTTATGGAGAGACACCTCTAGTGAATTGTGGACCCCGGTCCTATTTCCTTTACTGATAAATTCTACTGCAATCTTGTTCTGTTTACTTTCTGCAAACATCTCTTTCCACTCGATACGTCTAATCTTTTGTGTTCAGCAAACCAGTGAGATTGACAACCTCACAGCAAGTTGGGGCAAAGTACTTTGGTTGTGTTGTGTGCAGGTTCCACGTTATTGTTGAGGCCGGTAGTGCACCCTGCCACTAGTCAACCAGCAACACCTTCAGAAGTCACGCCTTTCTCCTACTGGTCGATTAAACCTTGGTTTCGTACGGAGGAAAAACTTGCTGCTGTGCTCATCACACCTTTCTCTTGGGGTTTCCCAACCGCTTCCACAACAACTGCCAACAAGATTATCTGGCGCCATCACCGGAGCAACAACCGCTTCCACAACAACTGCCAACAAGATTGTCTAACTTGTTTTTGCAATGGCATGTGATGTGATATGGTCATTATGTGATTATGTTTATATTGATGTAAGAGATGATCCTTATTGTAATATGGCAACCGACAGGAGCCTAATGGTTGTCTTTATTGTTTCTTGACATGCGTGTCAATCGCCATGTTATAGCTTTATTTCATTACTATGAGTTAGTAGTTGTAATATTTCCTATGGATGGTGGACAACTATGAAGCAGCACCATGGACCTTGGCGCAATGCTGGTGATGATGGAGATCATGCTCATGTGCTTTGGAGATGAAGATCAAAGGCACAAGAAGAAAAGACCATATCATATCACATTATCCATGCATGTGATGTTTATCCTTTTATGCATATTATTTTGCTTAGATCGCGACGGTAGCATTATAAGATGATCCCTCACATTAATATCAAGATAATAAAGTATTCTCCCATCATATGCACCATTGCAAAGGTTCATCGTTTTGAAGCATCTCGTGATGATCCGATGTGATAGACTCTACGTTCACATACAACGGGTGTAAGCGCGCCATGTTGCACATGCGGAAATACTTGGGTTTGCTTGACAAGCCTAGCATGTACATACATGCCCTCGGAACACAGGAAACCGAAAGGTTGAACACGAGTCATATAGATGATATGATCAACATGTTGATGTTCATCATTGAAACTACATCATCTCACGTGATGATCGGACTTGGTGTAGTGAATTTTGATCGTGTGCCACTAAACAACTATGAGGGATGTTGTATTAAGTGGGAGTTTATTAGTAATTTGATTAAAACTTGAACTGATTATCCTGAACATAGTCTGAATTGTATTTTGAATTAATTCTGTAGGATTGACATCTGTTATCTACCATGCGCTAGTCTTGTAATTGAGATAGAAACACTATTAAATCTCACAAGTAAAAAATCAAGATATGATTAAGTCCTATTGCAAACTTTTGGTAATACTCAAATTGCTAATTCGAAGAACAATGGTTTCAATTAGTATCTAAAATTATCTTGTCTCCGTGAAACTTGATGTTCAAACCCGTTTGAAAAGTAAGGAGCTAAATTTTTTGTTTCAGATATAAGCGAGGTGTGAGATGTGTGTGATATCTAAGACATTACTACAAGATGATAGATTATATGATTTAGTGAGACTACATAAACTTGTAAGTTTTATGAGAATGTACGAAGGTTGAAGACGCTAGGCGTCCCGATCCTCCAACTAGTTGGGAACTAACGTTATTCACATATCCACATATGATCCATAGTGGCTTTATCATGAAGTTGTCATGATTTGATGGATAGAAATATGAGTAAAATTGTTCATCACATTAAAAGATTACTAATAGTGAAATCCGAAACACTTGTCATGTGATGATCAACTTCAAAGCACGAAACTCAAGGGTGTTGGTATTTGACCAACAAACCTAGAAGTTGTTAATGTTGAGTGTTTTCTGAAATAAGAGGAAAACCGGAAGAGAAACTACAAAAGATTTTGGCAGAAAGAAAAAAAGGACTAGAAAGTGTAGGTCATGTGTATATATATGATATACATGTTATGAATGTATTATTTGATTGGTCACACAATAAAATTCTTGGGTATTTGTACCATATTGGTTGGTATGAGATGTCATACAATACAACACAATACAAGAATACAATTGTCTAACTGACTGACAAAGAATGTGGTAACAATGCACGTCTGGAACAAAATAAATTGTTATTATGTTCGTCGTTGGCATTCTACCTAGCCCTTGAAATTTATTATAAAGAAATTAATAATTTTTATATTGCTCCGGTCAAATGAAAGCAATGAGTTTTTCAAATTATTGATCGTGTGTAGCCTTTTCGATAAGTAAGAGTGTCGAACCCAACGAGGAGCTAAAGGTAGGATAAACATTCTCTCAAGTTCTATCAACCACTGATACAACTCTACGCACACTAAGCGTTGCAATATCTAGGAAATAAAACTAGAGCGATAACGGGTATGAGAGGTGACTTTGCAGAACAATAAAATACACGGAATAAATGTTAGTGCTGCAGCAATAAAACAAACTAAACTAATAGTACCATGAGTGTGGAAAGGCGGTGGTAATAGTGGTGGCTTTGTCCAAGATCAATTAGTGAAGATCTTGGGTTCAATGTCTTCGATGCAGCTTTCTATGTAGGAGAGGCTAAATATACATGCTCTCCCTCCGGGATTACAAGTACTATATGATTGGCTTGCTAGCACACATCCGTAAATACTAGCAAGCATTAAGGTTTCCCCAACCATAGCCTTAAGTAAATGCTCCTCTTACTCGCATACATGCAACTATCCGGTTCGCGTCCTTAGGTTTCTGTCACTCCGGCAGAACTTCCCCCTTCTAGTATACAAGTACTACCAACCCTATGGTGCTTGATCCATGCGCGCACAAATATAATGGGCACCAAGGACGGTAACATATCAACATACAACTCTAATGAACCAAAGAGAAACAACCAATCAATCAAAGAACAAATAAACTATGGCAACATGACATAGATCATAGGATTATAACTTATAGCATCAAACACCATGTTTACATAGGGCGGTACAGAGGTTTGTGAGAGGATGGACCACTGAATACAATGAGGAGTTGGTGATGGAGATGGCGGTGAAGACGTTGGAGGGCTCAGCGAGGAGCGCCGGGAGGCGGATGCGTGGGCGGCGCCGACGGCGGCGCGGGGGACTCCTTCCCCGCCGCCGGCATCATGGGGGAGCGCCGCCCCTTAGCCTTCTTCTTCCTTGAGTTGGTGCTGGTGTAGATGAGTGTTTCCCCCTCCTTGGCTGCTGCCAAGGAGGAGGATTTTCGTGACAATGCTTGGGGGCCTCCAAAAATAGGGTTTCCCATCAATATATAGTGTTGGAGATGCAATCTAGGCCATGGGATGGATGCCCCTTTGATCCAAGGGCTCTTGGGAACCTCTAGAACCTTCGTAGGACTCCCCTTTATCCTTCATGAGCCTCACAACTCGTGGCTGGGCCGAAATATCCAGGTATGGAAAGAGTTTGTGTCAAATACGTCACCAACTTTCGGAGTCCCGAGACTACAAGAACCTCCGCAGTAATTCTGCTCTTCTGGATGCATCCGTTGTCCATGCTGGACGAATAAGATGTCCAAATTGTTCGGCTTGAAATTCTCTACAACTTTGTAGTTTACGACTTTTCCATTGGACGTCGTTTCGATTGAGTTTCGAAGCGATCTTTGAAAAGTGTTCAGCAGGGACAGATTCCGGGAAATTCCAGATTTCACCATAATGAGCTATTTCCTTGCATATTTGCCTATTTCCTGCACAACAAAGTTGAAACCAAGAACTTGTGCACTTTTTCAACAATTGATAGGTTAGTCCCTTAAAACATATAGTAATTGGTGTAAAACAAGTATGGAACATCAAAAATTATAGATACGTTTGCGACGTATCAACATCCACAAGCTTAACTCCTGCTCGTCCTCGAGTAGGTAACCGATAAAAAGAATAATTTTTGAGGTGACATGCACCTTCAAAGTTCAAAGGATGACTAGATACAAATATTTAAGAACAATTAATAACACATTCATGATTCAATCAATAATGATTTTGGGACCATGCACATAGAACTAAGAATGACAACTATGCTCTCACAAGACGGTGCATATAACTTAGAAGATGAAGACTCAACATAAAAGTAAAAGAATGGCCCTTCGCAGAGGGGAGCAGAGATTAAACATGTGCTAGAGCTTTTTATTTTGAAAACATAGAGATATAAAATTTGAAGAGAGGCAATTGTGTCAACGGTAGCAATAAGTAATATAGGTTATGTATAAAACTTCCTATAAGTTGCAAGCCTCATGCATCGAATACTAATAGTGCCCGCACCTTGTCCTAATTAGCTCGGATTTCCATGGATTATCATCGCATTACATATGTTTCAACCAAGTTTCACAAAGGGGTACCTCCATGCCACCTGTACAAAGGTCTAAGGAGAAAGTTCGCATTGGATTTCTCGCTTTTGATTATTCTCAACTTAGACATCCATACCGGGATAACATGGACAACAGACAAATGGACTCCTCTTTAAGCTTAAAGCTTATGGCAACATAAATTTCTCATAAGAGATTTTTAAGGTTTTAATGTCCATGCTGAAACTTCCACCATGTAAACATGGCTTTGGTTAGCGGCCCAATGTTCTTCTCTAACAATATGCATACTCTAACCTTTTATCATGGTTATCTCCTTTACTTCGGACAAGACGGACATGCATAGTAACTCACATGATATTTATCAAAAATATGATGATGGTGTCCCCATGTCAGCATGGTTGCCACACAACAAGCAGCTTATAAGAACTAAGATACATAAGTGAGATATTCCTCACCACAATATTTTTTTAGGCTACTTTCCCATGAGCTATGTATTGCAAAAAACAAGGAATTATTTTGAAGGTTTTAAAGGTAGCACATGTAAATTTACTTGGAGTGGCGGTGAAATACCACATATAGGTAGGTATGGTGGACACTTTTGGCATATTTTGGTTTTTTGGTGGTTGGATGCACGAGTAGAGATCATACTCAGTACAGAATGAAGGCTAGCAAAAAGAAAGATAGCGACCAACTAAGAGAGCAATAATGATCATAATCATGCATAGCGACAAAACTTATTAATTAAAGCATACAGTGATATTAAAAGTCTAAACTAAATGATCAATTCAACCCAATTGAAACATCAGAGGAGATCTTCCATTTGCATCACTATTAATATGAAACCTTTTTACTCGTATCCAACACCAATCAACTTATTTGAAACAACTCTCATTTATAATATTCATTAAAGATCAGAGAACTAATCATATATAACTGAAGCATACTAACAAGCTCTGAACAAAATAGGAGTGAAAAACCAGAGCTAAACGCAGTACTAGCAAAAATAAAACGCTCGTTGAACAATAAGAGTGAAAACTAGAGCGCTCATACAATTAAAACGGAGCGTGTCTCTCTCCCAAACAAACATGGTATGATGGTGCGCACTTTATTGAAAATAAAATACACAACAGAAAATAAAGACGCTCCAAGAATAACACATAGTATATGAAGCAATAAAAATATAGTGAACAGAAACAGGACCTGATATTTTTATTGATGAAGAAGGGGATGCCTTGGGCATTGATGACCCACAAGTATAGGGGGTGTATCGTAGTATCTTCGATAAGTAAGAATGTCGATCCCAACGAGGAGCAGAAGGTGTTGACAAGCAGTTTTGATGAAGGATTCACTGTAAATGCTCACAGACAAGTATTCGGGGGTTTTGATGTAACGGATGAATAAAGTACGAGTAAGTAAAGTGCGAGAGTAATAATTGCAGCGAGTGGCCCAATCCTTTTTAGCACAAAGGACAAGCCGGTTTGTTTACTTATAATGACCAAACGTTCTCGAGGACACACGGGATTTTAGTCTAGTGCTTTCGCTACATACGGCTAATTAATCTTCATTGTTTTGATAAGTGTTGTGTGGGTGAA
>NC_061513.1:201252161-201327723 GCF_022539505.1 Lolium rigidum
CTTTGATAATCTCTATTTCCAACCTTTCCATGAACTTCAAAGGTGCCCGAGCATTTATGTTTTGCTGTACAAATACGGGCAAGCGAGATACCACTTTATCATTGATACGTCTCCGACGTATCGATAATTTCTTGTGTTCCATGCCACATTATTGATGATATCTATTATACACACTTTATGTCATTATCATGCGTTTTCTGGAACTAACCTATTAACAAGATGCCGAAGTGCCAGTTCCTGTTTTCTGCTGTTTTTGGTTTCAGAAATCCTAGTAACGAAATATTCTCGGAATCGGACGAAATCAACGCCCAGGTTCCTATTTTGCCCGGAAGCATCAGAACACACGAGAGCCGCCAGAGGAGGGCCCTGTGGGCCCCAGACGACAGGGTGGCGCGGCCAGGGCCTGGGCCGCGCCCCCTATGGTGTCACCGCCTCGTCGCCCCTCCGACTCCGCCTCTTCGCCTATATAAAGGTCCCAGACCTAAAACCTCGAGACGAAAAAGCCACAGTACGAGAAACCTTCAAGAGCCGCCACCATCGCGAAGCCAAGATCTGGGGGACAGGAGTCTCTGTTCCGGCACGCCGCCGGGACGGGGAAGTGCCCCCGGAAGGCTCCTCCATCGACACCACCGCCATCTTCATCAACGCTGCTATCTCCCATGAGGAGGGAGTAGTTCTCCATCGAGGCTCGGGGCTGTACCGGTAGCTATGTGGTTCATCTCTCTCCTATGTACTTCAATACAATAATCTCATGAGCTGCCTTACATGATTGAGATTCATATGATGATGCTTGTAATCTAGTTATCATTATGCTAGTCAAGTGGGTTTTACTTATGTGATCTCCGGAGACTCCTTGTCCCACGTGTGTAAAGGTGACAAGTGTGTGCACCGTGTGGGTCTCTTAGGCTATATTTCACAGAATACTTATTCACTCGTTATGAATGGCGTAGTGAAGTGCTTATTTATATCTCTTTATGATTGCAATGTGTTTTGTGTCACAATTTATCTATGTGCTACTCTAGTGATGTTATTAAAGTAGTTTTATTCCTCCTGCACGGTGTAATGGTGACAGTGTGCGCATCCGTGTTAGTACTTGGCGTAGGCTATGATTGTGATCTCTTGTTGATTATGAAGTTAACTATTGATATGATGGTATTGATGTGATCTATTCCTCCTACATAGTGTGAAGGTGACAGTGTGCATGCTGTGTTAGTACTTGGTTTAGTCGTGTTGATCTTTCATGCACTCTAAGGTTATTTAAATATGAACATTGAATTGTGGAGCTTGTTAACTCCGACATTTAGGGTTCGTGTAATCCTACGCAATGTGTTCATCATCCAACAAAAGAGTGTAGAGTATGCATCTATCTATTCTGTTATGTGATCAAAGTTGAGAGTGTCCACTAGTGAAAGTCTATTCCCTAGGCCTTGTTCTTAAATACTGCTATCGCTGCTTGTTTACTGTTTTAGTGCGTTACTACTGCTACCATATTACCACCATCAACTACACGCCAGCAAGCTATTTTCTGGCGCCGTTACTACTGCTGCGTTACAACTGGTCATACTTATTTATACCACCTGTATTTCACTATCTCTTCGCCGAACTAGTGCACCTATTAGGTGTGTTGGGGACACAAGAGACTTCTTGCTTTGTGGTTGCAGGGTTGCATGAGAGGGATATCTTTGACCTCTTCCTCCCTGAGATCGATAAACCTTGGGTGATCCACTTAAGGGAAACTTGCTCGCTGTTCTACAAACCTCTGCTCTTGGAGGCCCAACACTGTCTACAAGAATAGAAGCTCCCGTAGACATCAAGTTATTTTCTGGCGCCGTTGCCGGGGAGGAAAGATAAAAGGTACTCACACTCCGGATCTCGGCTACTAAGCTATTTTCGCCGTTGTAAGTACTCGAAGCTATTTCCTTTAGATCCTGCAATTGCATCTTTTTATTTCTTGTTTACACTAGTTTGGCATAATGGACAAAAATGAGCTTCTTATTCTATTTCCTGATTTAAGACATGGATGGTTTGATGCGAAAATTAAAAAACCTATGGAACCTTATTTGCATGCTGGTAGTAATATTAGTATGAACGCTTTGAACACCATTGTTAATAATAATATAGAAAGTTCTAAGCTTGGGGAAGCTGGTTTTCATGATATTTTTAGTCCCCCAAGCATTGAGGAGAAAATTTTCTTTGATGATACTTTGCCTCCTATTTATGATGATTATAATGATAGTGGTCTTTTGGTGCCACCTACTATGGAGAGTAAATTTTGTTATGATTATACTATGCCTCCTATATTTGATGATGAAAATAATAATAGCTACTTTGTTGAATTTGCTCCCACTATAACTAATAAAATTGATTATGCTTATGTGGAGAGTAATAATTTTATGCATGAGACTCATGATAAGAATGCTTTATGTGATAGTTATATTGTTGAGTTTTCTCATGATGCTACTGAAAGTTATTATGAGAGAGGAAAATATGGTTGTAGAAATTTTCATGTTACTAAAATACCTCTCTATGTGCTGAAATTTTTGAAGCTACACTTGTTTTATCTTCCTATGCTTGCTACTTTGCTATTCATGAACTTGTTTATTTACAAGATTCCTATGCATAGGAAGCATGTTAGACTTAAATGTGTTTTGAATTTGCTTCTTGATGCTCTCTTTTGCTCCAAATACTATTTCCTGCGAGCGCAACATTAAAACTGCTGAGCCCATCTTAATGGCTAAAAAGAAAGAACTTCTTGGGAGATAACCCATGTGTTATTTTGCTACAGTACTTTGTTTTATATTTGTGTCTTGGAAGTTGTTTACTACTGTAGCAACCTCTCCTTATCTTATTTTATTGCATTGTTGTGCCAAGTAAAGTCTTTGATAGTAAAGTGAATACTAGATTTGGATTGCTGCGCAGATAGCATTTCTTTTGTCGTCACGAATTCCGGTCTGCCTCTCTGAAGGTAGCTCAGAAAATTATGCCAATTTACGTGCGTGATCCTCAGATATGTACGCAACTTTCATTCAGTTTGAGAATTTTCATTTGAGCAAGTCTTGTGCCTCAATAAAATCCATCTTTACGGACTGTTCTGTTTTGACAGATTCTGCCTTTTATTTCGCATTGCCTCTTTTGCTATGTTGGATGAATTTCTTTGATCCATTAATGTCCAGTAGCTTTATGCAATGTCCAGAAGTGTTAAGAATGATTGTGTCACCTCTGAACATGTTAATTTTTATTGTCCACTAACCCTCTAATGAGTTGTTTCGAGTTTGGTGTGGAGGAAGTTTTTCAAGGGTCAAGAGAGGAGGATGATATACTATGATCAAGGAGAGTGAAAGATCTAACCTTGGGGATGCCCCGGTGGTTCACCCCTGCATATTCTAAGAAGACTCAAGCGTCTAAGCTTGGGGATGCCCAAGGCATCCCCTTCTTCATCGACAAATTATCAGGTTCCTTCTCTTGAAACTATATTTTTATTCGGTCACATCTTATGTACTTTACTTGGAGCATCTGTTTGTTTTTGTTTTTGTTTTTGTTTGTGTTTGAATAAATGCTTGTGTGGGAGAGAGACACGCTCCGCTGGTTCATATGAACACATGTGTTCTTAGCTTTTAATGTTCATGGTGAAGGTTGAAACTGCTTCGTTAATTGTTATATGGTTGGAAACGGAAAATGCTACATGTAGTAATTGATAAAATGTCTTGGATAATTTGATACTTAGCAATTGTTGTGCTCATGTTTAAGCTCTTGCATCATATACTTTGCACCCATTAATGAAGAAATACATAGAGCTTGCTAAAATTTGGTTTGCATAATTGGTCTCTCTAAAGTCTAGATAATTTCTAGTATTGAGTTTTGAACAACAAGGAAGACGGTGTAGAGTCTTATAATGTTTACAATATGTCTTTTATGTGAGTTTTGCTGCACCGGTTCATCCTTGTGTTTGTTTCAAATAACCTTGCTAGCCTAAACCTTGTATCGAGAGGGAATACTTCTCATGCATCCAAAATCCTTGAGCCAACCACTATGCCATTTGTGTCCACCATACCTACCTACTACATGGTATTTCTCCGCCATTCCAAAGTAAATTGCTTGAGTGCTACCTTTAAATAATTCAAAATTTATCACCTCTTATTTGTGTCAATGTTTTATAGCTCATGAGGAAGTATGTGGTGTTTTATCTTTCGATCTTGTCATTTACTTCTGACAGACTTTCATAATGGACTAGTGGCTTCATCCGCTTATCCAATAATTTTGCAAAAAGAGCTGGCAATGGGGTTCCCAGCCCCGATTAATTAACTTGCATTGATAATTGTCTTCACATGTTTTGCTCTGATTCATCAGTAAGCAACTTAATTTTGCAAATAGACACTCCTCCATGGTATGTGAATGTTGGAAGGCACCCGAGGATTCGGTTAGCCATGGCTTGTGTAAGCAAAAGGTTGGGAGGAGTGTCATCCATAAATAATGAAACTAAAGTACATGTGTAAACAAAAGAGAAGAGGGATGATCTACCTTGCTGGTGGAGATAACGTCCTTCGTGGGAGCCGCTCTTGAAAGTCTGGTTGATAAGGTAGTTAGAGTACCCGCTACCATTCGTTGACAACAACAAACACCTCTCAAAACTTTACTTTTATGCTCTCTTTATGTTTTCAAAACCAAAGCTCTAGCACAAATATAGCAATCGATGCTTTCCTCTTTGAAGGACCATTCTTTTACTTTTATGTTGAGTCAGTTCACCTATTTCTCGCCATCCCAAGAAGCAAACACTTGTGTGAACTGTGCATTGATTCTTACATACTTGCTTATTGCACTTGTTATATTACTCTATGTTGACAATTATCCATGAGATATACATGTTATAAGTTGAAAGCAACCGCTGAAACTTAATCTTCCTTTGTGTTGCTTCAATACCTTTACTTTGATTTATTGCTTTATGACTTAACTCTTATGCAAGACTTATTGATGCTTGTCTTGAAGTGCTATTCATGAAAAGTCTTTGCTTTATGATTCAGTTGTTTACTCATGTCATTACTATTGTTTTGATCGCTGCATTCATTACATATGTTTACAAATAGTATGATCAAGGTTATGATGGCATGTCACTTCAGAAATTATCTTTGTTTATCGTTTACCTGCTCGGGACGAGCATGAACTAAGCTTGGGGATGCTGATACGTCTCCGACGTATCGATAATTTCTTGTGTTCCATGCCACATTATTGATGATATCTACATGTTTTATACACACTTTATGTCATTATCATGCGTTTTCCGGAACTAACCTATTAACAAGATGCCGAAGTGCCAGTTCCTGTTTTCTGCTGTTTTTGGTTTCAGAAATCCTAGTAACGAAATATTGTCGGAATCGGACGAAATCAACGCCCAGGTTCCTATTTTGCCCGGAAGCATCCAGAACACCCGAGAGCCGCCAGAGGAGGGCCCTGTGGGCCCCAGACGACAGGGTGGCGCGGCCTGGGCCCTGGCCGCGCCCCCCTATGGTGTCACCGCCTCGTCGCCCCTCCGACTCCGCCTCTTCGCCTATATAAAGGTCCCTGACCTAAAACCTCGATACGAAAAAAGCCACGGTACGAGAAACCTTCCAGAGCCGCCGCCATCGCGAAGCCAAGATCTGGGGGACAGGAGTCTCTGTTCCGGCACGCCGCCGGGACGGGGAAGTGCCCCCCGGAAGGCTCCTCCATCGACACCACCTCCATCTTCATCAACGCTGCTATCTCCCATGAGGAGGGAGTAGTTCTCCATCGAGGCTCGGGGCTGTACCGGTAGCTATGTGGTTCATCTCTCTCCTATGTACTTCAATACAATAATCTCATGAGCTGCCTTACATGATTGAGATTCATATGATGATGCTTGTAATCTAGATGTCATTATGCTAGTCAAGTGGGTTTTACTTATGTGATCTCCGGAGACTCCTTGTCCCACGTGTGTAAAGGTGACAAGTGTGTGCACCGTGTGGGTCTCTTAGGCTATATTTCACGGAATACTTATTCACCGTTATGAATGGCGTAGTGAAGTGCTTATTTATATCTCTTTATGATTGCAATGTGTTTTGTGTCACAATTTATCTATGTGCTACTCTAGTGATGTTATTAAAGTAGTTTTATTCCTCCCGCACGGTGTAATGGTGACGAGTGTGTGCATCCGTGTTAGTACTTGGCGTAGGCTATGATTGTGATCTCTTGTAGATTATGAAGTTAACTATTGCTATGATGGTAATGATGTGATCTATTCCTCCTACATAGTGTGAAGGTGACAGTGTGCATGCTGTGTTAGTACTTGGTTTAGTCGTGTTGATCTTTCATGCACTCTAAGGTTATTTAAATATGAACATTGAATTGTGGAGCTTGTTAACTCCGGCATTGAGGGTTCGTGTAATCCTACGCAATGTGTTCATCATCCAACAAAAGAGTGTAGAGTATGCATCTATCTATTCTGTTATATGATCAAAGTTGAGAGTGTCCACTAGTGAAAGTCTATTCCCTAGGCCTTGTTCTTAAATACTGCTATCGCTGCTTGTTTACTGTTTTATTGCGTTACTACTGCTACCATATTACCACCATCAACTACACGCCAGCAAGCTATTTTCTGGCGCCGTTACTACTGCTGCATTACAACTGGTCATACTTATTTATACCACCTGTATATCACTATCTCTTCGCCGAACTAGTGCACCTATTAGGTGTGTTGGGGACACAAGAGACTTCTTGCTTTGTGGTTGCAGAGTTGCATGAGAGGGATATCTTTGACCTCTTCCTCCCTGAGATCGATAAACCTTGGGTGATCCACTTAAGGGAAACTTGCTGCTGTTCTACAAACCTCTGCTCTTGGAGGCCCAACACTGTCTACAAGAATAGAAGCTCCCGTAGACATCAATCATATCCTCTTATGAACATTGCAATCCTGCTGATAGACATGATTCATGATGCTTATTGTTAATTTGTTGGTACCTTTTCCATGATTGACATAGCTATTAGATGATTTTATTTGCATGTATCTTATTATGAATTGCTTAAGTACTTGCCATATCATGAGAATATTTACATCATATGAACAAATGTGTTCGTGAAAGTTCTTTTATCGCACTCGGTTGTTAACCGAATTGCTTGAGGACAAGCAATAAGCTAAGCATGGGGGGAGTTGATACGTCCAAAATGTATCTACTTTCCCGAACACTTTTGCTATTGTTTTGCCTCTAATTTGTGTATTTTGGATACAACTAACACGGACTAACGCTGTTTTCAGCAGAACTGCTCTGGTGTCTCGTTTTTGTGCGAAATCCAACTTTCGAGGAAAATCCTCGGAATTTTTGCCAAAGGTCTTATTTTTCCAGAAGACTGACGGAGCCAGAAGGGCAAGCCAGGTGGAGGCCCGAGGCCCCCACACACTAGGCCGGCGCGGTCCAGGAGGGGGGCGCGCGTCCCTAGCGTGTGGCCCCCTCGGCCGGCCTCCGACGCACTCCTTTGGACTACTTAACGCCTTCGACCTAAAAACGCACGGGGGTGAGAAGAAATCGCCAGAAACCATCCAGTACGCCGCCACCGTCGCGAAACTCCGTCTCGGGACCAGAAACTCCGTTCTGGCACTCCGCCGGGACGGGGAATTGGAGGAGATCATCGCCATCATCACCACCGACGCCTCTCCATCGACCAGCCATGTTTCCCCCATCCATGTGTGAGTAATTCCCACGCTGTAGGCTGAAGGGGATGGTAGGGATTGGATGAGATTGGTCATGTAATAGCATAAGATTGTTAGGGCATAGTGCCTAGTGTCCGTAATTGGTACTTTTATGATATTGTTGCAACTTGCTATGCTTAATGCTTATCACTAGGGCCCGAGTGCCATGATCTCAGATCTGAACATGTTATCAATTCATGATGATATTCATTTCTTTATGATCTTACCTGCAAGTTGTATACACGTATTGTTGTCCGGAACCCGAGGCCCCAAAGTGACAGAAATTGGGACAACCGAAGGGGAAGGCGGTGATATGAGGATCACATGTGTTCACGGAGTGTTAATGCTTTGCTCCGGTGCTCTATTAAAAGGAGTGCCTTAATTTCCAATAGATTCCCTAGAGGCCCGGCTGCCACCGGCTGGTAGGACAAAAGATGTTGTGCAAGTTTCTCATTGCGAGCACGTACGACTAAATATGGAACACATGCCTATTGATTGATTAGTACTTGGATACCGTTTTATTATTATCTCGCAAATGCCCCGCCTTGATTGTTACATGAGTTTCTCTCATCCATGCAACGCCCGTTCATCCATCCCCGTGCCTACGGTATTTTAATCCTGCTGTTTACTATAATCACTACTGCTGTCTTTGTTACTCTGCTGCTGTTATTTCACTACTGCTACTGCTATAAAACTGTTACTACTGATAAACTCTTGCGAATAAGTCTGTTTCCAGGTGCAGCTGAATTGACAACTCCGCTGTTAAGGCTTACAAGTATTCTTTGTCTCCCCTTGTGTCGAATCAATAAATTGGGTTTTACTTCCCGCGAAGACTGTTGCGATCCCCTATACTTGTGGGTTATCACACTCCAGCCGCCGGGCGACGCAAACCACGCCGGACTCAGAGGCGGCGGACCTCTGCTCGCCGAGGCTCTCCCCGGCCGAGCTTCTCCGCGCCACCACCTCCCGCACCGGCCGTGCCCAGAGCCTCCCGACGGCGCCTCTGCTCCGCTCCGCCGCCAGCTTCCGCTGCAGGCCTCGCCGGCCTCCGCCATGGCACCGCTCCGCAACCCCTCCCCGGATCTCCGCCATGCGTCGCAGGGCCCGCGAAGCCCCCGCGCCGCCGACCGCACTTACCCGCCGCGCCGCCCATGGCGTCTCGCCTGCGCACGTAGGGGATCCGCCGGAGTACTAGTCTAACTAGCAAGAATCTATCTAAGCTTTTAAATGCACTTCATCACAGATGGGTCTTTATTGCATCATGTGATATTTTCCTTGTGGTCTTCTAGTGTGATCCATAAAATTTCTGCAATAAGACTTTCTGCAAAAACAAACTCAAAAAATCCTTGCATTTCTTCAAAAAGGATTATTCATTTAATGAGTCTTTCAAACTCAAGGAGCATGCCAAAGAATTTGGAGTAATTGTTCAAAGTTGGCCAAAATATGTACCTTCTTAGCATCAGGGTATCTAGCAATCATCATAACTCTGCATAAACCAATCTAACACAGGTTAGAAAAAAACCAAAGAAAATAAAGTACACCAGTTTATAATATTTTGCACAACTGATACCGTGCTTATACTAAAAATGGTTGTAGCATTGCTGGGATATATTTTTCTAAAATTACATACTTACAATACTTATTAGCTTTAACAAATAAGTACTGCTAGCCTGATGCAGCAACATCCTTCTGACGCATCTTCAGAACATTTCTCTTATGGGCAGTAGACAAACTTGAAGCTTTGATGCATTTTTGTTGAAGCCATTAACAAAGAAGGGTTAGGGTTAGTTACGCTGATTGGAGACAATTTAAAAAATGATGAAAGATGATTAAGAACCTGAGATATATAATATATTCATAAGCGATGTAACTTACATCTCTAACTAGACTTGAAAAGTTGAAGCAAAGTCAAGGCTATATTAACCTGAAAATGCTAGCTACAGAAATGGCCATCACTTCGTTACTTGAATATACTGTAGCTGTAGTGGACTTCTGAGTGTTGTTCAGGAAGGCTCCTCAAAGTTCATATAGACTAGATTTAAATGTGCGCCTTGGCGCACGATCCCGTGAAATCCACACTGCTTTGAACTTTATACAACAGCGATAAAAAATGTAGTAACTGTTAGTTCAGTTGAGTTTGCAGTTTCTGTTCAAAAGCTGCAAAGATAAAAGAAACAACTCACGGATTTTAGAAAAATATCCTCTTGGATACATGCCTCAAACCTGATATTTTAAGCAATAATTTCAAATGTATGTGCGAGTAATATCCTAATTTATACTCTCATGCAAAACACTATATAATATAAATAGATAGTGGAACTTTAAAATTCCCTACAATAATAAAACCACCATCAAAACTAATCAATTATGGTCAGACATAAAAATTATTAACCCATATATTGAAACCCTATAACAGTTTTATATTATAATTCAGACAGAATGTACAGTTATATAATTCATTCATCATCATAGAAAAAAAATCCTTTGCTATGTTGTACCACAAACACTTCTTTATACATATGGCAGATGTACAGTTATTTCTAGATATCCTATAAAGCTTGCCCAACATCAGATTCATTTTTAGACTTCTCACTTTAGATAGGATCCCTTCCATCTGCAGAGAGCACGTATGAAAAACTGTAGATCATATGCCTTCGTAATTTCGTAAAGAACCAACCACAAGCTTGCATTCAAAGTATCCATATTTCTAGATATCGACAAAAATATTTAAGGGGATAAAAAATGTACACTAAATTTAGGAAAGAATAACACCCCGAGAAAGAAAAACATAAACCTCTTGGGGTTGGGGGTGCTTCACCATACTCAGGTAGAGCAGAATGGCGAAGAGCTATTTTTGATATCACCTCCAACGAGTAGCCACAACTGAATATAATTATTTGGTGGAGGTGCGCCTTGGCGCACCATCCCCTGGATCTCAAGCCAATGTTCATTTTGTATAACAAAGGAAAATTTAACTGCCAACATGATAATATGTTTTTTTAGGTTCCATGTACTATTGTGTTACGATAAAATTTCGATAAAGCACACGAAACTACAAACGGAGCAACAAACACTTACATACAAACAGGCTAAAGGGCAATATATTGTAGTAAATAACAGTTAAAGAGTGACAAAAGTATGAAAAGAAAAGGAAAAGCAACATCTACATAAGTTGCTATGTTGCAGCATGGCCCTCAGAGGGCAGGGCGCAATGGAAACGTAGCCCTAATAGGTACTTGCACCACCAAAAGTTGACACGCTGAAAATAAGAAGATAAATTAACCAGCGGCTAAAATCGGGGCAAATGAAAGAAGTGTTAAAAACCAAAGGTTAACTCATTTTAGATACAATAAACATGACAATGTACCTTGGTTCCAGAACTAAGAGAAGTAATTCTCTCTCAATTTTCGAAACACTTTTCTAGGGTGGAACTTGCATGTTTCTAAAAGTCGATCGTAGCTTAAATCACTGATGATTGTATTGGTCACCTGCTGAACGTATGTGATAGCTTTTTCGCATGCAGAATCTTGGTCATTTCATAGCTCTTGAACTTTCTGCCAGACATTGAGAGATAGACAGGACAACATTCGTACTTGGGGCTTGGAAGTTGCAGCTTCTGCAACATAGCTTCCAAACAAAACAACACTGGAATTAAACCAGTATTAAGGACACCACAGTAAAAAAAAATGCTACAGAACAATGGAAAGTTACAGTAATACTGTAATTAAAGCAGAGTATTTGTAAACCAGGAGTATTATTTCCATTTGGATATAGCATAACAGGAAAACCAAGTCACGGATTTGCCTCCATTGGTGAACAAATGAAATGTAGGTAGCTTTAGACAGAAATTAACTGATTTATCATTACAAAAAAGTCGATCTACCAATTTAACAGATGACAAAGTATTTGTGTCCTACGAGAGACCAATAAATTGATAAATATATGTTCATTCCTAGGACGGACCAAAAAAACTTATGCATATTATTGCCCTACTTAAAAATGATGTCACCAAACATAGATAGACGATGCATTTACCAAATGAGCTATCAACAAACATTTAGTGTGACACATACTAATAATTATGCTCCAACGTTATGTTGGTATTAAAAAGATTCAAATCTCACAAAAAATAAATCTGAATAGCAGAGCTGGCTACCACGTGGAGGACAAATAAAGAAATACGCACCTCCTACCACGGGTCTAAATCTTTACTGGCCCAACCATGGTGATTTGAGACATTATTATATTAAATTATAAAACTCTCATTCCACTGTAGTTACTGAATTTTCTCGATACGGTTACACAGTCTGTCTTGGAGGGTTGCTTTTGTAAGAAATAGTCTGACAAACATACGATGACTTACAATTTCACGGAACAAGTGATGTAATGTCATGTATAATATTTTATGTGTTGATAATAACTTAAAAGATGAACCAGAAATACAAGAGCGATATATACCAACCATCTGAAGTGATTTTTTTTAGGAAGGTGTAAAGCGTACGTCTTACCAATACGGCCAGCAATCAAGAGAGAAATAGAAGCTTGCCTGCCAAGCCTTCTGGGACACCTTTCTTTCCTCTATCGGTCTGATCATTTCTCTCATTCCCTTTTGTTTGTTTGGGCTTGGAACATTCGAGCTCCACACGTTGGGCATATGATTTTACACCGAAGAAGAGGCTGGCGAAGAATAGTTGGAGACAAACCACAGCCAGGCTGCAGGAAGATTGGCACATTAGGCGTAGAAGCTATGTGTCGCTGCTGAGCGGGAGGAAGGGAACTTCAGACCTTTGCACTATCTAATACAGTATAATTTATGAGCTTCAATAGTTCGTCACTGTTGGAGAAGATATTCTTTCATCCATTATTTACAACTAATCCTACCAAGAAGGGTAAAACAAGTTACAACAAGTAGAAAATACATGAGTGGACAATCTAATAGACGATCAAGAATTTAACTAAGTTCAATTAATCGACTAAAAATCCAGTTGGATAAATTGTATAATAATGGAAGTGTGTGATTTAATTGATAATATGAAAGGCAGAATAAATGGATTGCATCTAATCAACAAAAAATAGTTGAGATTGCTATGCGAGTGACATAAATGACATGACAAAGGGCGCGAAAGATAATGTAAACATAAACAACAGCCTATAATTATAGAGGACATGCTGCGAAGTATTTTTAACAATAGGTGTGGTAAACTAAATAGTCACCAATCCTGGATACCATGTAGGAAAGATGCATGAAAAAATCACAGTGATACTAAGTGGCATAGTAATAGATGTGCAAGAATAGACGATAGATCATTGCTCAAAATGCAAGTCTTGTAGTCAGATAAGGTGAAACCCCATCTCCTGCAGTGATAATGTCCCAAGCCGGATGTGGATAACAACCAGATTGAATTAATTACGTTTGTCGAAAGGGAATGAGAGCTTACCATGGGAGGGGAAGAATACATTGAGGAATAGTGAGCTGGTGAAGGGGGCATGGAGGTTGCCGAGGGCCATATCTAGAAACCCTCCTCGTCATGCAACGGCAGGAACACACATGATCTGTAGCATGTGCATGAAAAAATCAATGTGTGAAGTTGGGAATACAATTCAACCAGATGCTTACAAAGAAGAAGCAGTCGAAGCCCACACCTAGCACTGGATGAGTGCACCCGCTCCCGCGTGATGGTATATTGGTATCTCGACGACCACCATGATTACACTCATCGGGCTGGCACCCCCAATCTCCAATGATGGTTGTTCCACCGCTGCCACAAGCATATGTCCTCCAATTGAAAGTGTTGGACGACCTGGCAATGACCACAAAGATGCGGGCCTAACTATGCCATTCATCATATCCTCACAATTGACCTGCAGTTATCACATAGAGTTGTTATTATCGGTAAGTACAAATGAAAAAACTATATCATTGGTAACTCCCCAAACTTGCATTTCTTTTTTTCATATCGACCACAAAACAACAATCTAGAAAGGTAATGGCATAGAGAACATGCCCCTGTGAAGCTACATTTGAAACAAGAATACATAGAACAACCGGGGTAGCCGTAAGAGAAACAAAGAGTTTTACCTCGGTGTTTATGGCTCCAGGAATACAGTCGAAGGGGGGCACCCTCCAGACAGAACCAAACGGCTCTGGAACTGAACCTGAAACGATGAAGAAACTAAATTCCATAAAGAATAGACCAAATAAATGCTAAGTAGGTGCTGCAATACATTTTCGTTATCAAATACGTATGCAGTATGGTGGGTCTCCCTCTCCTAAAAAACAACAGAACTGTTGCATGGCAATAGATTACATCAAGTTAGCATTTTATTTTGCATTCACTGAAGCATAGTAATAAAACAATCAGTCTGTAGACTGGACACATTTTAGTATGCTGGAAAACAGACTGGCATTAAAAAGATCCAACAACTCTATAGGCTAAACACGGAGGTGGTGTTTTGGCTCATAGGAGCAAATGCTCCCATTATACAAAATAATTAAAAATTAATTTTTAAAATGTCAAAAAAAATTGACATAAATCTTTGGGTGTACATCGGGACATTCTACGTTCATACATAAGTTTTCTTGGAAAAACAACATTTTGTGTGGTGTGCACAAAAAAGATAAAAAAAATGTGCTATACGTAGTCGTGTTACAGCATCAAAACTTGTTTATTTTACAGGAGCCACCAATTTGTTTTTTTTTTTTTTAAAAAATTTGTGTGCCAACATAAAATGTTAGATATACATGTAAAAATTTAGTTTATAATTTTTTGACACTTCGAAATGTAGATTAACATAATAGGAGCAAATGCTCCTATGAGCCAAAGTGCATTTCCCGCTAAACACGGCTTTCATACATTAGAAAAGGAGGGTTTCAAGTAGAAAGTTACATGATAAAGTGAACAAACTTACTAAAGAAAATGTTTCCATCGTTACTTACAATGTGAAGTGCTTGTTCTCAAAGGTCCCTACTTCTTTCAAAGATGTTTCTCAACGGCGCCTTCTTCTCTCAAAGATGTTGTTGTCCCTCCTCTGTCTGAGGAAAAATCAGAGCAACCAACAAGCATTATCAAATGTGCGATCGATTAAACAAATTAACAAGAATTGGAAAAGAGGGATATATAAATAAGTGAGGAAGCGGGGAGACGGGAGCACCTGTCTAAATTTTCTGAAGCACAAGCATACATAGCACTGATGGCCAAATTATATGCATACCTTGCAAATAATGAAGACATTAAACTCCTAGTCATGACAACTCAATTTCTCTTGCATACTGAACTGCAGAAAAAAAGGGATCAGAACTGAGAAAGAGATAAAAGTGTGTGCAACCATATCAACGCTAGGACAACAGAAAGCTGAGGAACAGAACTACACCAGGTAGTTAAGAAGCTTGAGAAGAAGCATGTTGCCATCAGGTGAAGGCTCACTCGAAACCCCGTAAGGCAGGTAGACACAGTGTCTCTAAGCTTCGAACGACATTGAGAGCTTAGTTTCGATGTTACTTCCACTGGTCCTTCACATCACGATGATTCGCCCCTGCAGTTTTGGAACCATGCCAGTTAGCACATTAGTACAGCGTATCCAACAAATGTTATATTGCGAGACCGAAAAGAGGCAATTACTAAATAACCTGAATTGTAGGTACAACACAAAGAGCGTGATCAAAAAATTGCTAATTCAGTAAAAATGAAAAAAATACAATGACAACAGAAGTATTGGTACAATCCTCAAACCTTGTTATTCGAGTGTAAACATGAATTGACATTGATATTTCTTTACAATAGAATAAGTCCATTTTAGAAATCAGTGACCACCAAGAATTAATACATGAATAGTATGCAGTTTTGATTCTTAAAATGATTGCTTCACAACGCCAAATTAATTAGTTCCATTATCCATAACAAGACGATATTACCTGAAAAACTATTTCTATTTCTGCATACAGTGACTTGCAAACAATGGACATCTAGTCAAGATGAAGATAAAATGATCGAACTGTGCAAGCACACAATGTATATTAGAAGGTGATGTAGCTTCATGTTCTATTCCAAAGGATGTAGAAATTAAGGATAAATCACCTATACTACCTAGACACACGGAAGTACATTTGTGTTTTTAAAGCATATCATGGAGCAACTGCAAGGAATAACTTAGGTCCAACTATTATTTTGGAGATAAATGGTAGTTCAACCTTGATATATTACTAAGAGGATAGGGTGTCATTGACCTATGAACAGACGAGGGATGGCGTGGGAAACAAACCTTGGTGGCACATACTTTATAACAAGCACAGAAATATGGGTGCTGAAACACCGACTTTTCCCAACAGTCCAATAAAATCCAATTTCCAATTCATAGTATAATCAGAAGAATCTAAATATTTTGTATAACAGAATAACACCGAAAAATCATAAACGCCAGTCAAAGTTAACATGAAATGAAGAAATATTTTCTATGATTTAACTATCCATAAACAGTAAGATTGCTATGTGCTCTTGTAACTTTATATAATGAGTTAAAAATAAATACAGCAGAAACACCCAATATATGGCTATATGGTTTGCATGGCACTGAATCTTATCTCAGATTTTTTCTGTCATACACCAAGGAACATAACAGAACTGAGATATTGTATAGCTAAGTGATCGTTGACTGCAACTAAATTTCAGAAGTTAGGAATTATCCAGTAGATAGCAGACAATAAAAAGGATATAATCTTCCTCTGCAGACTGATTGAATATTTCATCGAACATATTATAGGAATAGATACAAAAGCATCTACACAAACAAATATGAGAAATTATGGGGACTGTGGCTGACCCATGGATTCATGATTGGGGGAAACCTACTTTACACTTTACATCATGAGAGGAACCTGGACAAAAACATGATCAAAATAAATTAAATCTAGTGGTGATATGTACATACAGGCAGAGCTATAGATCAACAAAGTGGAGGAGGACATGACTTTTAACAAACAAAGCAAAAAAAATTACAACAATCCTTGGAAAGTCCACCCTGGCTAAGAAAACCACAAACACTTATCAACAAACTGAAGACATTTAAACATAGCAAATCCAGCCCAATTTGGGAGCATCATTTGCTGAATAAAAGATCACAAAGATAAAATAATATATTATTATTCTTCCGACAAAACCCTCATGGCAATAACAACTAAATAAATACCAAGAATCTGAAATGCCATTTTTCCCAGGCAACCAGTTGAACCTGTCTATTCAACAATATTAGCTAGATGGGTGACAGTTTAGCAGCTGGACATGCATTCATAAGCTAGTGTAACTGAAAAAGGGCAACCAAACCAAGCTGAAATCGTAGAAATCGAGTACATGAGTATTCTTATAGTACACAAGAGACCTCCTGGTGGGTATGTCATCAATGCTATACTCAACTCAGTATTTCATTAGTAAGCAAACGAGAAGAATGAAACTTACTGTAAATAGTCAGATTCCAGCTTGCTTGTAACTGAAACAATGTTAGTGCAGGTTCTTCTGTGAATTGCCAGTGATTTACACAATTTTAGAACATGTTACTGAAGAAAACTGGACTATCGAATAGAATTAAGAAATCAGTAATACTTACTTCAACAATGGCTACTATCTTATAAGTTGTGTGAAATTATAAGATTGTTGCTTCTAGAAACCTAGAACAAACTACAATGTGAAACATGCAAAGTGGATCCAACAAGCTTAAGAATGATTGTTTTGGCCAACCTGAGACAAAATACAATCATGAATATGTGATAATGTACTTGAGAACAACTAATCTTGTCTCCTCGAGCAATCGGCTAGGTGACCTGCAGTAACACAAATTAGCAAATAACAACAACCACCTTAGTTGTTAGCTAGTACTAAAGGTAGAACTGGAAATGACGGGGTCACAGGTTACAACTACTTGAGTACGGTATGAAAGCTACGACTATATGATCGAAATGGCTACCTGATCCTTTGGATCCGGCAATGAATCATGTGGCATCCTTCTCTTCTTGGAGTTAGTATTGTAGGTGACAACGCAAAGACGCGTGATTCCTCTCCACTTATCTTGTTCCTCTGAAAATAAAAAATGAGATAACTGAAAGAAAACAAGAAAAACATATTTTGGTGAAGACCACCAATTTGGGTAGACTATAGATATTATTCATTGATGAGGTTTAGAAAGAGTATATTTTTTAATTATAATATTTTTCTAAAGTTGAGCTTTAGGACAAAATATAATAACAGACAACTATTCTTTCTTTGGACACCAACGCTCTGTTAAGAAGAAAATTAAAGTTCAAGAAGGCTTTCGACACAAAACATGAAAGACAAACAAATTTTGCTTACAAGATACCATACCTTCTATCTTATTAATACAGTTTTAAAAACTGAGCTCCATGCTTCTACACATTTATCTAAGAAAATTAGAATGAGGCATCACAATTTTCAGGCTTCAGGAGCCAATGCGAGGTGTTAAACCACTACCACCTAATCAGTTGTGGTCAGGACCATCCACTACTCATGAGCTCTGCCTCACCGCTGCAGCCACACACCACTCACATCGGAACCCACAAAGCGATAAAATGGATTGAAACAAATATATAGAAGAACTAAGAGAGGATTTTCCTGATGTTGTGTGAACCACTAAAGAGCACTCCGTAGTTTGCTCACAAACAGAAAATGATATTGCTTCATAAAATGCAAAGTGTGAAGTCTTTGCTTCACAATAACATAATTAAACAAGTAGGGGCACAAATAGTATTATTCGCATGTTCAGACCTCCATCTCAATGCAGAAACTTAGAAGAGGGCAAGAATACAACAGAGTTGTGCTTCATGGAAAACAAAGAAATGTTCAGACCTCCATGTCAATGCAGAAACTTAGAAGAGGGCAAGAATACAACAGAGTTGTGCTTCATGGCAAACAAAGAAGAGGAGCTCACAGCGGGTTTAGGCATGTCAATCTGGACAGGTAAATCGGCGACCGAGGCGACTTCCTGCCATTCGCGCGGCCCATCCATACCAAGCCCAAAGCCATGAGCAAAGACGGAGTTGAAGATACAGGGCGGACATAGCGCGCCACCGAGGAGGCCGGCGAAACACATCTCGAAACGACTCGAAACGACGCACTGCGCCGACGCCAGGGACGCCACTACCGCGCCGCCGCTGTCCTCCTGTCCGACTCCTGCAGCGCCTCCTCCTACCCACCAACCGACGGATTACCAGCGGAGTGCAGCGATGTACTCGTGGAGGTCTTCGAGGATGCAGCGGTTACCTTAGTTGGATTTGTGCTTGTCGAGGATGGGCTTGGTGGCCTAGCGCTAGAGGATGATGGAGAGGGCCTTCCACTGCTATTTCACCTTCTCTGCCTCCACCTGCTTCTCCTCCCTACACCATCCTCTCTCTCCCGCATCGGGCCGATTGCGTGCTACAGCGTTCGTCGCTGTGACGACTGGCGCTTGGACACGCTGAGGGGGAGAGTGAGGGACGCGAGGAGGAGGAAGAGGTCAGCGGGAGGAGGCGGCGCATGAGGGTAAAGGAGGCAGGGATTGGGAGAGGAGGAGGAGGAGGCAGGGAGCTGGGAGAGGAAGAAGAGAGGGGATTGGGAGAGGAGTGGACCGAACCCGACGCGAGGAAACCCCAAACTATCCAGCCATGAAGAGATCTTTTCCATGGACCGAAGTGATGCGTGACCAACCCAAAACCCACCTCCAGCAACCGACGAGTGGATCTGGCCAATCGTGGGACCCATACGCAGAGACATATGGGTAAAAAACGGCCGTTCCATGGCTTTGCCTAGCAGGGAACCAATGGGGAAAAGGGAAAATCGCCCACGCACCCAACCACAAGGCGTGTTGTTGCCCAGAATGAAGGGACAAGATCCACCACCAGACAAGATCCAACGATCCAGAATCGTAAATCGTTGTAAGACACCCTATGGGGGGCATCAATTATACCTTTAGACTAGATTTTTATGTGCGCCTTGGCGCACGATCCCGTGAGACTCATGTGTAGATAGAAAAATAATAATAATCTGCTTAGGGTTTACAAAACGTGTAGCGAACTATAGAAAAAACATTTATATACAACCAGGAAAATATATTATAGAAACTAACAATTCTTGGGTGTTTAAGCAGATCCCTCATATCTGTTTGAAAAGAAGCCACATATATTAAATGTATACTATTAATCTAAGATCTACATACACTCTACAACACTCACAAGTACATAAATAGACGGTCGGCCACCAAAAGAAGACCATATTGGGTGTTTAAGCAGATCCCTCATATCACACGCAAAAAGATTGGACTCTAAAACAAATGAATAAATCAAATATTTGGATCTCTGAGAAAATTCAAATCTACGACCAAATGTAAAACGGTACACTGCATGAATTACATTAGTACTTATACAAGTTGATAATATTAGCAGTCCATATACATTAAAAAGCATTTGCATATGTATATATAATACAATATGAATCCATTATCCAAAGTTCAAAAAATCTTTGATTGAGACTGGAATTATTTAAGTAATCAATTTTCTATGAATCAGTGTAAAATTGTAATATGGATCTTGTTCGGATATATATACAAGTAGAGCTCTATCCTAATTTGCATCCAAAAAATCCTTGGGAATATATGCGGTTGCAATATGAATCTTGGTGCACGGCTTGCCACATGATCCCTTCCTGTTGTCTCGCTGCTCAGCAGGTGAACTCAACATCAAGCAATCCGCATCGACGACCACTCATGATGAAATAAAATGGTTGGACATTTGATACTTAACATTAGGATTTTGAAGCACAAAAATATATCTAGTTAAATACTTAACATTAGGATCAACAGTAAGCATAAAACATCTAGCTATTTCTAACATTTTCCACTTTAAGCTGAAAATGGTATCTAATTAGCTTATGAAAGATAAGATCAACTAATATTTTTTCAGGGTTGATCTTGTACATGGTATAAGAAATATCAGTGGAGTCTACATATAGAATACATCTGCCATACACCGTTATACTTTGCACAAATTTAAACGTCGTCCATATTACTATCAAGATTAAATGCAATGCCAGTAGACAAAAGGTGATAGTTCTGTAATTTAGTCATTTGCTAGGTAAATGTAGAGAAAATAATGGTGTGCATGTTAAGCACTAACACAGCTAATCAAGTAAATAAAACAAGCAATCTTTGTTGCAAATTAAGTGATGCTCCGCCATTAGGTACAAGCTAACAGTTATTTACACTTCTATTTTGTGTATAGAAATTAAGGAGCAAACTTTTAGTGTATGTAGATGCCACTAATCACACATGCATCTTACACACGGCCCAGCAGCACACAACCGCAGAAACCGATAACAAGCCTCCCGAGCAATGGCGCCTTGGCGCACGATCCCGTGAAGCTCGTGTCGTTGTACTTTTTGAATAACAGTGATAAAAAATAATTACCAACATAGTAATACATTTCTTAGATTTCAGAAAACAATGTCGCTAGGAGGAAATTATGATAAATCACACGGAACTACAAACGGAGCATCATACATGGGCAGAACCATTACGTAGCTGGGAGTTGTAGCAGAAAATAAACATTAAAATATTGCAAAGTAGATGTAAAAGTATGAGGAGCTCAGTGGCTGTGTGCAATCAAAATATAGTAAAAAGCATAAGATCAACATATCATGCCTTTTACTATGATGGCAGGCTCTATCAGATTTAGGGGCACACCTTCGCGCGGCCTCGCCTTTCACACTAACGAATATTATGTCAAACAATTTCTATTATTAACCTTTGAAAATAACAGTGGCACAAATCAATACAAATTCACCATTTGAGTAGAACTTATATACAACCAGCTATTCATTTGTAGATTATAAAAGCTTGTCGTTTCCTGGCAAGTGATATTTGTAAATTATACAAAAACTTCTAAATTTGTCTTTCCAATACGGGGAAATGTTGATATCACGTAACAGCTTATAAGCTTCTAAACAGAAACATTCAGACACCCCGTAATAGCTAATAAACTCTAGGCGCACGACCCCGACCTGCGGACTGATAAACGAATTATAAACCGCTATATTAAGTGAGAGTAGTGCTGGTCGACATATAAAGAAAATTACTGGAACAAGCGTGAAATACATCCAGACAGCAAAGCAGAAGAATGCACTACATATATGTAGAGAAAATAGCACAGCTTTCATGCTGGTGAAGCTTCTTCAGCATATGTTTCAGCATGACACTGGCCAAGATCACGACAGTTTCCATCAAGCTGCAACCATGGAGTGGAAAAATTATTATTTTTGTGTGAACCTAAACTGATGAAGGCAAAACAAATAAAGCAACAAGGAGAATTGAACGATAGTAAACCTTTGATAAACCTACGATTGGCAAACAGCTATAAAAGATTAGAAAAGTAAGCACACTATAAGATCTCCAATCCTTTCTAGTCATAAAGGAAGCAAACAGATTGCATCATACATAATTATATTTAAGCAGAGAAATACCATGAAGCAACTTTAAAATAACTGGTACAGAAAGGAGGATAATACTACTGAACCACAACAATGAGGCATCAGGAAAGAAGACATATTAGATACTGTACGGAATACACAAGAATAAACAAATTGTTGTTATCTCCACATGCATCAGAAACGGAAGCAAGAGCTTGAAAAAGAGGCTAGCAGCAGAATTATGTGCATACGCCCAGGTTGACATTTGTAACAGTAATAAAGAAGAATTATATTACATTAGCTAAATGCATTTGGAAAATCTAAATATAATAGCCTTGATACCATCTAATTAACTTTGAATTTTTATGACAAAAGGAAATCTATATAGCGTTGTCTTGATGTAGCAAATCTTTTGAAAGCTAGAATCTGCTATTTATATTGGAACCAATGTACAATCTGGCAGGCATGTAAAGCATTAGAAACAGTGGTAATTGGTAGAGTAATAGAACTGATAGTTATTCAAGACCGATATCACCCAAATAAAACCAAGATAAAAGATAATCATCCATTTGAATTGTGAAGAAGCCAACATCAAGGAATAATGTTCTTAGAAAATAGTCGTTGGCACATCTGGCTATGGAAAGAGTAAAACTGAAAAAATGCAGCCAAGGCATGAGATGTCGGAAGCAAAGAAGAGAAGTATCATATGAACATAACCTGTTTGTTGCACTTTAGAACGGAAATAACATTTTTTTAAGAATGTAATACGCCATTTTTTAGATCCTAACCCTCATTTCCACAACCATATATGTGTACATCCAGAAAAAAGGAGCATGCCAATACCATGCCACAAGTGAAAAACAACAAAATGGTTGTTAGCTAGCTACTGGAAGCACAATGATTGATAATTCATGAAATTGTAAGGCATATGAAGGTTCCGACGTGTCTTGCTATCAACTGATTATTAGATGGAAAATATGCAGATAAACCATGAAACTGAAAGCCAAAAGAAAGCAATTAAATTCACTTATGCAGATAAACGATAAAACTGAAAGCCAAAAGAAATCAAGTAAATTTACTTGTGGCAGTGATTAAACTTCCAGCAATAACTCAAAAGGATAGGCACAGTAAAATAGCCTCTGATTCGTGTCTTCTTGTCAGCACTGCAAAATTCAGAGAGCAAACTTCTGTACTAATCACAACCCTCCTCCAAAAACAACCCATGGAAGTTTCCTCCAAAAACAATTATTGACCCCATATGCAAGTACAATGACAGAAAAATTTGAATAGAAAGGGATGAGAATAATAAAGAACTCATGAGGGAAAGATAAGAAATGTAAACCTGCACCAAACGCTCTGCACTGCTGCATGGCATCTCCAGCGATAGGAGAAGAGGCAGAGGAGGCCAAGCAGTTGCTGACCTGGGGCAGAAGCTGCACTCCATGCGAATTCATCACATCTGCAAATCAGCCAGTAGGTCTCACACTCGTTTCTGTTCAATGAATGGCAAATATAGTATTGGACACTGCTGGGTACAAAAAACAAAATCAAATATACACACTGATTTAGCTACTAATCTAACATCTTTATTCACCTAAATGAAAGATATGCTTGTAGCTGGAGTTCTAAACCAAAATGTCGAATGTGAATCTCCAAAATGAATTGATAACAAAAATATATGAGGACCACAACAGAAGAAGCGAGCTCGCCTTCCGGCTCAGCCAGGTACTGCTAAACAAACTAACCTTACACTAACGCTTGATCAAGTAGATTATTAGGTTGGGAAAAATCCATTAAGAAAAATCACTACACTATGAAACCATGTAACAGAAATTAGAGGCTTGCATATAAAGGACTATAATTGGCCAACGTCAAGGAATTTCCTGAAACACGAGAATTTGTATATTAATTAAAAGAGAAATAATCTGCTATTCAGGCATATGAAAATTGCAAGCTTGAAAGACATACCAAAATATGTAGCAAAAAGGCCCAACAGCCTCAAGTGTCCTCGTCTCCTCGCCTAGCTTAGAAGCACCATAGATGCATACAGTGCAAGAAAATGACATAAATGGAGGCATCGAACGGCGCGATCTGAGAAAGGCTGTACAAGGTGTGAGGCCAATACTGGTGGCAACCAGTCCCAATCTGAATAAGACAAACTCAACTATTATGTATTGAAATTCAAATGTAAATAAAGTGTCTGAATAGTAGCTTCTGAAGCCCAATCATCATGGTGAAGATCTAGCCAATTAATGCATAGGGCATCTGAAACCAAGATTTCTGATCGGACAACATGGCATTGATAATAAGAAGATCTACTTATCTTTGCAAAGGAACAGTTCACATAAATGTTCATTTAGTGAATTGTATTTTCAAGGCTACTATTGCAAGAAAAACCAAAGAGAAGCAATGTGATGTACCTCGGTATCCTTTGGACTGCATATGATTTGCTGTGGTATACTCTTTCTAGCAAGACAAGTTAGCTATAGTTCATTTTTACTAAAGTTCATTTTTACTGAAGATCTACATATCTATTTCTTTTACTAAAGTTCATTTTTAATCTATAGCCAGCCTATTTGCCCCAAGCTTGTGGTCGACATATCACTTTCCTATGCCCATAAGATATACTGATGTCGGTAAAGGTTGAGAAAAATATTTGTAGAGATATGGAGCAGAGGACAAACCTGATGAAATTCAGAAACTTAAGTAAGTCCAAATGACAAGAAGCTAAAGAAGTGCATTTTCTGAATAGACATAGTGACATACAAAGTAAGCATTTACCTCTCATGGTCAGAGTAGCCATGCTAAAATGAGAACGAAATGTTTCAGCCATAAGGGGAAATGTTTAACACTCTGATTAAGTACACTGAAAAGCACATTGAAATCTAACGCATATGTTTAGATTTTTTGGAGGCCAACAATAACATTCTAAGTACCAGGACAACACAACACATTATATAATGCCCACACCTAAGATAGAAGAAAAACATCTAGGAGATAAATAAGACCAGTGACCTGATTTTCTAGAGGGATGTAGTACAAAAAAGGAATGGATGCATGAATTGAATGATTGGTGACCTGATTTTTCATTCCATGGGCATCACAAAATTGAGAAGAATCACCCAGTTTTCACTACCGAACTCGCCCATGGATCAAATAAAGTGAGGGGCAATTGTCACCTCAGAACAACACAGGATTACCCGATGAACAAGGGTAACTAACCAAACAAATTGGGGGCATGAACAACCAGCAGGAGAGAAGCCATGACAGGTCCAGATTTGCTAACAAAATTGAACCGATGCATCCATGGCTCAGATAAATAACCAAGACTCAGATAAAAAAATTCAAGTTAATTACTCCAAAGAAAATTAATTGGTGAACTCAGTGCTTCCTTTCATTGATAAATTTATGTCAGAAAGAGAAAAATATATAACAACTTTGTACAAAGAAATTAGACAAGTGTGAAAGAAAAAAAGATACTCGGATAGCTACTTGATGTACTGCAGCACCTCCCGCACACGGTAAAGGAAGAAACGGCAAGAGCCAAACATAACAACAGCCTGCAAAACAAACGCAAGGCAAACTGAAGCCAGCATAAGTAGGAGCAAAAATAGTGCCCAACACCAACGGACCTATTTTTTCAAATAAGAAAACTACCTTGGATGGTCTAGGATGTATTCAGTAGTGGACCACCCTTACATATCCTTACCCAATAAATCGCCAAAAGAAATCAAATCTCAACAAAAGTATAGTAAGAGGCTGCGGGATAATTAGAGTTCCCAAGTAGCATAACTTTTTCTTTGTACATATATTGTATGGTAGACATCTTATCTGAGTTTTAAAATCAGTCCTAACAAATAGAAGGTTTAGATATTTTCCTTCTTAGATGAGCAATGGAATTGTAGATGACAAGCTACTTAATATTGGAAGAATGCAACCGATGCAAATTTGCAGCAAGTTCTCTATATAATTCAACCCATTAGCTTCCTGGACAAAACAAATACAAAACCCATTCTTAAGAAACGAATATATACCTGTCGCTCAAGAATTTCTTTTTATAGTAGGAACAATTTTCCATAGAAAACTGCAACTATCTAGCATCTGCTTCAAGCAGCCCTTCCACCATGAACAGAAAATCGACTTTTTGAGCCTGTTATGATGAAGGAAAACAGGTTGTAACTTAGATTAGATACAAAAATATTTATATTAAAAGGTAAACTTGGTAAACTGCAGATAGGAATTAGACGGTTTAAGAAGTTTAACACCTCTCTTGCGGGCACATCATTAATCATGTGGAAGCATACATATGCAATTGATTCCAAAGCAATTCAGAAGCAACCTGTACATAACTAAAAGAGCATCAAATCAAACAAGGAAAAGTCGGCCTTACCAAGGGAATGAAGAGAAGGGGATAAAAATGGCCTGCGCAAAGGTGATGGATTACTACAAATAAGCGAAAATAGATGGCCATGAATGAGAAAGAACTAAGGGAAGATCAAACAATGAACTTGCTTCAGAAACCATGTAGAATCACATGCAGAGACGCTATATTTGGCCAACCAGAATCTAACCTCCTTGCCCCCCCTGCAGGCGTCCTAATTCTTTGCGGCTAACATCGATTTCTTGGCATTTCCACCTCTTGGCCTACCATCTAGCACCAGGCAGCCTAACCAACAAATAGCAACTGCAAATAACTGAAATAAATCGAGTCAGACTTCATTCTCACGCATAGGCACATATTTTTTAAAAGCATACGCACTTCTAAGTGTCGCATATAAATAAAGGCAGATAATGCAAATCTGAAAAAGATAAATAAACTCTTATGTAAACATTTGACAAGTAGACAGTGAACTTATGCGGCTATGTGTTTGATATAGTTGAAAAGTACCAGATGCATCGTAATAAGTTACCCAGAGATAATTTATTGGCATCCTAAAGGACTCATGCTCTTGCTCTTGATCAGCACCCACCCCTGCTCTTGATCAGCAAAAAAGACACTGAAATTATATAGTACTTCTCAAACAGCTGAGAGAGTTGTACATGGGCTTCCAATTAGAGATATATTAATTGATTCTACTCCTATCTGATTAGTGATGTTTCTACCCGAGAGTTGATATGGAATTTTAATGGCAGGTGGGTCAGGCATCTCAGCGGCAAAACGTACAAACGTACAAACAAGGAAGCAGACCACACGCATACGTAGAAACAAGGAAGAAGAGGAAATAAACCTGCATCGCGCTGACGAGGTCGATGCGCTTGCCACAGTCAAGCCCCTTCTAGCAGGATGACCTGCGTTGCTGGCATTGAGGAGCCCTCCCAGCGGTGTTGGGGCCGGAGAACACGACGGCGACGGCAGCAGCGCGACAGACGAGGATGACGGTCTCCTTGGTGATATGTGGGGGTCGCTCGGGCTTGGCCAGGGTCGGAGAGATGGAGCTCGACCATCTGTTGAACCCACCGAAGATGAGACAGGGATAGAGTGAGATGCACTGGCGGCGCGCGCGAAGAAGAGGGCGGATAGGAGGAGCTGCGGCGCTCCACCGGCGGCTCCGCTTCCGTGGAGGATCCAGAAGAGAATGAGGTCAAGGGGAGGGAGTGGAGGCGGCGCTAGGGATTCACACTCCAGCACTGGCCTTGATGGCGCCTCGAGGTCGCAGCATCGCGAATCAGGAGGAAGAGGCGGGGAGAGGGGAGACGGCTGAAGAAGGTGCCGGCGGCGACGCGAGTGGCGGTGGAGGCGGCCGAGCAGGAGGCTTCGGGGAGGAGACGACGGGGGGAGGTTTGGTGGTTTGGGGCTCCTCCTCTTCCTCTCAACAGCGACGAGAACGGGGGCCTTGATGAGCGGGAGGACACAGCTGACAACGCTCGCCGGAGAGGAGAGCGGCGGCGGCTCGCCGGAGAGGAGAGCGGCAGCAGGGAGAGGGAGCTGGGGAGGCGGCGGCTGCATCTGCGGGATTGGAAGGGGAGAGGGAGCGACGGGATTGGAGAGGAGGCAGCCACACGCGACGCGAGAGGCTGGGCCGAGCGGGCTTTTCGTGACCCATGGATAAAAAGTGGGTCTGCGGGAGGGCCTCAACGCCCTGGACGGAATGACGGCCGAGATCGCGCCACGTCTGCTCGATCGGACGGCCGAAAATCCAAAGCGTTGTGAGAGCTCCATGGGGGTGCAGCAATCATACCGTGGGATACTCTTTAAAACACAAAACTAGTTCGAGGTTAGTAACTGGTGCGTCTACTTTGTATAAGTAAATCACAGCAAATGAACATAAGATGGCATAATTGCTCACAAAATTTCATCGGTGCAAGTTCAAGTTCGAATTCAAGAATATATTTGCCTACCAAAATAACAAATTGTGATATAAATCTGGGGCGACCTAATCCAATTTTGTATTAGGTTGTTATATCATCAAATTTTTGTTTGATCGTGCTTATATATACCATTTTTCGCGAATCGATTCATTGATAGAAAAAGAAGTTTACATTACAAGCCTAAGAAAAGGCCGAACACCCACAGTACACACCCGACACTCAAACTAGACTACGCCAAAAAGGTCGAAATCCATCGATTGCTCCTTCAAGACGCTGCAGAGTGAGCTCCTCCGCAAGACAGAACCCTTGCCGATGAATGTCGCAGTGCTTGTGCATCGTCGAAATTACCAAGAGCCTGCCAGCCGCAGCCAAGACGCGTACCACCTGAATCCCGCGAGCCCACCACGGCTCAGCTGGGAGCATTGCTGATCCGGCCTCGACCCAAATCCAAGAAACACCGTCGGCGCAGCGGCTAGCTCCCGGCAACCTCGACAGACGTGCAAGCGTGCAGTCTTCAGCAGCCCGCCAACAAACACAGAGGCCAACCCACCACTGCTCATCCAGAGGCATGCTCGTGCTGTTCGAGGAAGATCCTCGTCGCGCAAGCCACCGCGATACTACTCGAGAGGCCGGCGTGCTACCTGCATCGCAAGACACCTCCCATGTGGTCAGCGCTCAGATCCACGAGGAAGAACTACGGCCCAAACTCAAGTTCCCAAGACGACGCCTCCATGGAGGGTACGACGTCCAAGACGCCGTCGTCGCCTGATTTGGCTAGCCAAATCTGAGGTTTTCACCTGGAACATGAGACCCTAGGCAAGGGAGGTGCCGAAACTCCTCGGTGATGCCACAAGAGGAAAACGGCGCCCTCAGGCGTCGCCGTCACCGGCCCCGAAAGGCAAGGCTTTCGCCCAGAGCATGGTTCCTCACCACTGCAGGCACTGTCCATTCTTCGCCAAGACCTCCTGCGCTGACCCTTTTCTCTCAAAGCGCTAGCCTTGGCAGCGCAACCCGCCGGCAGCACATCCAGCGCGCTAGGTCGGGGGCAGGCACAGGCTGCCTAAGAGGGGCACTACCAAGCCGCAAGCGGCGCAGGTGCAACCATGGGGTGGGTCGCTGCGGGACTGCGCACATCCACCTCAGAGAGCATTGCCGGCCACCCAGCACCGTCCACCTTGTCGCCAGCGCCGCACGGACGCCACTAGCCGCCACGCCAAGATGGCGTAGGTTTCGCTCAACCCAGCCAGAGCAGCAGCACCATGCGCTCGGAGCCGAGGAGGACGGACAAGGAGGAGGTGCCTGGCCGCACCCAGGCGCAGGAGGGCGGGACGGCCGGGGCCCACCAAACCCAGATCGGGCCCAAAGGGCCCAAACCCGAGCCAGCAAGCCCGCGCCGCCATGGCGCCATCTCCAGCCGCCCAGCACCACCTGCCGCCAGCGCCGTCGGCGTCGTCCCAGCACCGTCGCCGCCATCCCCAGCGCTGCCGTCGTCGTTGGCCACCCGAGAAGCTTGGCTGCGCCGCCCGCCGTCGCCTCCAGCACGGGGACACCGCCACGCCACTGCTGAGGCAGCCACGCCGCCGCGCCCCTCGTCAAGCGCGCCGCCCTCACCGGCCCCGTCGGCCCGCGCCAAGTCTTCCGCGCGAGGGGGAGAGGAGTCCCCGCCGCCGCCAGCGCCCGGGCTTTGCCCAGCGACGCCCTCCGGCGGCGGCGAGGGGAGGGAGGAGCGGGGGGGGGGGTCTGAGCCGGTGGCGGCTAGGGTTCCCTCCCGTTGCCCACGGGAGCGACGAGGGGGAACGAGCGGATATTTGTATAATCTTATATACTAGCTGAATGCCCGTGCGTTGCCACGGCCTCTCAGTAAGTACGTTGCACATGTGTAGTTACAAATATTAAAAATTCGAAATATTTAAATTTCCAGTTAGCATAATTCATCATCATCATTGCATAGAAAGCAAGAATTTTATTTTTGAGGACTCCAATGGCCTCTTCAAGTATCACCACACAAATTTCAACATATGTTTTTCTCTAATTTCAACATTTATACTGCAACACCAATAAAAACTATTTAATAATTGATATAACACCAATCAAAAATCAATGAATATTTTATTGCTGATTTTATAATCAAATTTGAATAGCTAATTGTTATATATCTGACAATAGCCCCAGTACATTTAGATATAAAATGCCATTCGGGTGATGTAAATCCTCGTGACTTAGTTTAAAACATAATACTTGCAAATTGAGAAAAAAAAATGTTTGACATAGTGGTCAGTCAGAGATAATTCTATCAATCAAAAAGACAGAATTCAAAGTTTAGACTTGTTTTCTGATATGAAATATTGGAATGGCAACTTCGTGAGTGAGAATTTGATTCAATTCAGGCTTTTCTTAGGATGTCATTGGCATTTTGACATGTAGAATATGTATTGTCTTTTGTGTTTTTTTCTCACTCTCTATTCTCTCTCCTATTTATTTTCTATCTCTCCACCCATGTTTTGTATCCTTTTATGTCCCAATTTCTCATTTCTTCCTCGCCGAGCTCCCCATGGCAACATTGTCCTACCTCAACTCTGGCTAGTTGATATACTGCTGCCCCACAACGGCGCCCTGCGTCTTCCCTCGTCCAGCTCCCCCACTTAACATCGTTCTCCTTCCTTCCCTCACGTACATCCCCACATCACCTCCCCCATGATATTGCCACTTCCATGTCTATCTCCCCTCCGAGATCCCTCCCATTGTTCATCTTGGTCAAGAACAGTGAGGCCGCCTCTCCCTATTGTTGTCACCACTCCTCCCCACATCCTTTTCCCAGTAGCACCACCGTCGTGACACGATAGTCGACTCCTTCCCCTTCTATCGTGTTTTGCGCTGTTGGGGAAGACTACAGGTTTTCAGCTCCTCGGGCTGACCGAAACCCACAACCACCAGCAGTGCGTCTTGTCCTTCGTCCACCATCATCTGTGCCTTCTACTCATGTACGTTTGCCGGAGGAGGATGAATCTGGCACAATGAGGGTTTTGGGTTGCCAACAACGGCGGAGTATGGGATCGGTGATGGTGAAGGCATGGGGTTTTGACAGCTAGCTTTCGACGCGCTCTTGGAGGTCCTCAATGGGCGTTGTTGTGCTCCGCGAGCTGCCCTCGTATCCCCTTTTTGGGAGAAAAAAAATCCCGGATCTCTGGTCAATTAATCTTGTATTATACTGCAGTTTATCATATTTTTTCTGAAATACTTCCATGTTTTCATGCAGTTCTTATATTATGAAATGAAACTTACAAAACACAAGGATAATCAGATAAATAATAGGTAAACAAATAAATAAATAAATAATACAGTAGCAGTATATAGCCTGAACTTCCCTGTCGAGAACCTCATAACCCCTAGAAGCATACAAATTCTGACTTATCCGAAAACAAATAATCAGACTATGGGATGCTGAAGGTTTATCCTCATCTGTCGTATGCAGTGTCTTGAGGTAGTGAATCTGAAGTTAAAACAGTTGCGCAATGGAGGCGTAGCCAAATATCAGAGTATATTGGGTGTGGTTGAAATAGATTTTCATGGTAGTGCAGAAGATTTTGATGAAGTCCGAGAATTTGCAAAGCACTTGGCCTGACCCTGCACTTGATCGTGCTCGTGCAGACCACTTGTTCCCTTAGTGATCGAGTTCTGCTATATATGTCCAAATACTCAGCTACAGTACTTCGGGCAGATCATCTCCACGGGGACGCGAGTTTCTTCGTCAGCTTCCCTCCGACCGGTACTGAAGGCGGAGCTTATATGGCAGTCGTAGGAGGAAGGGGAACACGGCCAATCGATGGGCAGCAACAAGGTCGGCTTCTGGGAGGACTTGACGGGATCCTTGCGGCCTCCAAGAAGATTTGCCAGGCTCCTTTTATGGCTGGTGATGATTTCTCGATGACCAGCGGACCAGGACGCAAGACGGTTTTTTCTCAGATCGCGGTTTTCTTCAGATTGCGGCAGGAAGCGTGCGGTTTATTTGACGTACGATGGTTATTTTACGTACGGACACCACCGTTCCCAATTTAATAGTAAAGATACCATGAAACTGAAAGTTCCAAATATTTAATTAGCTCGCACATTTGGCCACCATAAACTGTAGACTAGTCCACGATCTAGCAAAATAGTTGAGTGATGCTGATATCAAAACTTTGTGAATAAAACTACCTAGATTGACTGAACCAGAAAGGAATGAAATACAGTACTAATTTCATGGCTAGAAACCGCTTTTTCGAGTCACACTGCAGTGACGTACCAATCAAATAGAGATACAGGATGCACTCCCTCTCTCCCCCGGCTGACAGCGGGGCCCACCCGCCAAGCTTCTTCCCCAACCGCTCCCCCACGATCTCCCTGCACGCGCACGCCACGCCTCGGCCACCTCGCCACGAACTCCACTCCCCCGCGCGCCCCCCTCTCTGTCGAGCTCTCCCCCTTCTAAAGCCCCTACCCCTCCTCCTTTTCCCCCACCCCGCGCCCCAAAACCTGACGCCAGGCCGCCGGAATCACTCGCCGTAGCGGCCGCTCCTCGACGCCGTTCCAGGGAGGGCAGCTCGACGCCGCCGCCACTTCCCAAACCGCATCGACGCGCCGTGTCCCGTCCGCCTCTTCCCCGGCCGAAAGACCGCCGGAATCGTCGCCGACGAGCACCGCCAGGCCGCAGCCACCATCGGACCATCGACGCCGCCACGTCACGTCCACATCAGCGCCGCGTTAGCGCCACCTCAGCGCCACATAGGTGTCCCCTTTTTCTTTTTCTTCTTTCCCATTTCTGTCAAATAATCTCGGCCGTTCCTTTCAAGTAAATCTGAGGGCTTAGAAGCCTGATCCGTGTGACAGGGGTAACAACGAATAGCAAAGCGCCACTTGTCCAGTGACAGCCCTATATCTCGTTTAAACAGGATTTCGTTAGTTCGTGCTTTGTAAAAATCATATCTAGAGATCCGCTTGTCCAAAATTTACAAATTATATACCATTGGAATCCTAAAAATATAAGGAACATTTTGGAAGAATAAAATATGGACTTACAGAACTTTGAAAAATCATTCATATTTATATGCCTAAACGGAGTACTATACCCGTAAAATGAGATCTACACACTCTTTTCGAGTGATTCCTTGTGCGTATACTCGCAAATAGAACCCTCTGAACAGTAGCACAAAAACCATATTTGCCTACTGTACCAAAACACATTTTACAATTAATGGTAATTGCTCTTTGCTAGTGCGACATAGACGGTTTGCAATAATTCAACCAAACGTAAAACTTGACCATGACATCATGTATAGTAACAACCAGAGAACAATGAATTGAGTGTGTAAACCTCATATGCATCTCATGTCTATGGTTGTGCATTTGTGTCTTTGCATTGTGCTTATGGTGCAATGTTATCGGATTGTAGATTGTGATTGTGCCGACTGCAACGGTTGTTCTTGTGAAGATTGTACCAACACTCCACCTTATCCACGCAAATGACACACCCTCACAAATGTCCCAGTTTTTATCTATGCACAGTAGAGATTTTTGTAGTATACATGTGTAGGGTTTTATTCTTGCTATGCAATCCCAGTAGTCTAGCTACCTGATACGGGGTGGCTTTTGGACACCTCCGCCTCAAGACCGAGAAGCCCTCCTCGTGGACCAATGACACGAGCTCGCGCCAAAGCTATACGCCAAGAGGTGAATTCGCTCCTTTCCACGTGTGTATTTGATACCTCATTGGATGGCATGCTACTTCATGCAAATACCCTGTGTTCAATCAGGTACATCGATCAAGACGTAAGCCATGGAGACCCAGCCAATGGAGAGGGAGCTGAAGATGGAGAAGATGGAGACCTAGCGCTCCAGCCGGAACTTCCGCCCCCCAAGACCGAAACTTCCGGCAAGATGTCTCCCAGATGCCGTCCAGCGCCCATGAAAGAGAATCCAGCCGGAACTTCCTCCCTCAAGGACCGGAACTTCCGCCTGCACGACTTTCAGCTCAAAGCTGCACATTTCAGCATGTGACTTATCCCCTCGCCCCACCAACTATAAATAGCCTGTTGGCTCAGATCTGAGACCTCAGACTTGTTGTGAGATTAAACCTGAGCTTTGCTATTGCCCCCATGTGGGAACCCCTACCATAGATCCTAGATCTTGTACCACGTGATCTCCTTGTTGAATCCTTGTGATCTATTTGGTGACTTCTATCAATCGTTGGTCTTTTTCTTGCACTTCTACCTTTGGGTCTTTTGCTTGCACTTCTATCAACCTTTGTCTTTTCATCCTTCTAGATCTATCGGATTCGATTCGTCGATCTTTTTGCGGGACTTCTACCAAAAGGTCTTTTCCTGCAACTTCTATCGAGTTGGTGGTTCGGGCAAACGAGGACAACCCGATTTGTTTGCGTGTGTGAGTTTGTATCTCCGAACCCCTTCGTGTTCTTCGTGTTCTACCACCTCCCCCACGAATCCCACCCAAATCCGTGAAGATCGGGCCTCCCCTAGGGCTTAGCCCTTATCATATGGTATCAAGAGCTCCTTGGTTGCCACGGATTTGACCCCCACACCCCCAAAAAAATTCTTTAGAAAATTTCCGAAAATCCCAAAAAATAGCCACAAATTGGCCTTGGTTGGATCTCGCGATTTGTTGAGTTTTTGGTGGTTTTGTTCAAATATAAACTTGTCTTTGGTGTTCATCTACAACTCCCCCACCTTCCCACAGCTTTTAGTACCAAATTTTCCGCGAATTCGGAGATTTTCGGACCGGATTTCCGCCTAAATCGACGAACAGCCCATAGATCTGTTGCGACCAGAAGTATCGCCCGGGACCGGAAGTACCGCCCCCAGACACCGGAAGTTCCGCCCGGCCGAAAATTTGACAGCTAACTTCGTTTTTTGTGTTGGTACTACCCCTTTTGTGTTTGGACTTCGGTTTTGAGTGCCATTTCAGCTACCACAAGCTTCTGCAACATCGACAACGACGATGGCACCCCGAGGATCCAATTGGTTCACTTGACACCTTCCACCACCATAGCAAGTTCGAGATTATCGGCCACCATCATCAAGTGGTATAACTTGCCTTTTCATTATAGCCCTTTTCTCCTTTGCGTACCTTTTCCATCGAGAGTGGCTTTCTAGTGTTGGGAAGCATTGTGCAAGCGTCCCGACCGTGAGGGTGTGCGTGTGTTGAGCAAAGCTGCGAATCAAGCTCATTGTGGAAAGATAAGCAAAATAAGTGTGACATACTTACATAGATAGTAGTATCCTTACATAGTGAGAAAAATAAAGAAAAATACAAAAAGAAAAAAAAGAGTGTGAGTGACACCTATATACAAAAGAGTCCAAAGCTTATAAGCAAAAGAGAGAAAAGAGAAGAGAGGCGTCTTGCGCAAATCTAGTTGCTTCTCAATTTTGCAACCAAGCCACGGTCTCTCTTGCGTTAGCGTGACACCGAGCTAGTAGTCTTCGTTAGGACCAATTTTGTTCGTGCTCATTTTCCTTGGTCGCGCTAACCCCATTTTGTCACGTGCGTGTGTTCCACCTTGTGTATGCCTTTTGTGATCACCGTTGTTGACTTGTAACTTTTGGATCTTACCCACTTTTGACAATAGACTTTTCGTTTGGTTCTTACATTTGGCTTTCCACATCCATACGTAACACCATATACAGTTTTTTTCTTGTGTGAGTGCATACATATCGGCTGTCCTCCGACTTGAAACACCTTTTCGATTTTGGTTTGCAAGTTTTGACATTTTTGGTAGTTTTTCCTAACCACCCACAACATAGTTCTTGTTTTAGTTGTAACCATGTCTAGTGGAGAAGGGAACCAACTACCGATGACGTGACACCAACATTGGATAGCTATTCAAGCCGTCCACTCCAAGCTCAATGAACTAGAGGCAATGATGGACGATACCACCTTACGCTATGAGAAAGAGCTCAAGTGCAAAGGAGAGACCTCAATAACCAAGTTCAAGACCTCCATGAGAAGATTGATGCTCAAGGCCAAGAGTTGAAAGCAACACTCGCCATACAAGGTCAAGAAACAAGAGAGATGAAGTCGGTGTTGGACACTATCATTCAACAACTCAACTGGCGAGACAATAGGAGACACACTCAAGGTCTTCGCACTCTCATAGCTCGAGGTCACGAACTCCTACACCGTCTCATCATGATTCCAATGAAAACCGACGTCCCAATAATGTGGATGACCAAGTGCATCAACAATAAGCTCAAGAAGCAGAGCAAGCACGACTTCAACTTGACCAAGAACGTCAACGCCTTGAAGAAAAAAGCCTTCAACAAGAGACTCTCCATGCTCAATTCCAACAAGAGCAAGAACGCCTACGACATGATCAAGAGCTAGTTCATGCAAGGGAACAAGAACGCATACGCACTGAACAACAAGCACTTCAAGAACAAGAACGGCAACGACAAGTACAAGAAGCTCAAGCTAGAAGGCAACACCTTCATGAAGAGGAACAAAGGCAAGCGCAACAAGAGCGCTAAATCATCAATGTTGTTCAACCTCAACGTGATGGGGCACCACGCCCTCAAGGTCAAGATAATCGCCGCCATCAGGATGATCGACCTCATGGTCGAAGACCACATCATCAAGCACGAGAGGTTGAGAGACATGAGGAATCAAGTCATCACCAAGCATCAAGCGAAGAAAGTGTGATGCCTCGACACCGCCGCAACAATGAAGATCAAGATCAAGGTAATGGAAGACCACCTCCTCGTTAACAAAATAGAAACTACAATCAAGATGCTCAAGGTTCACAACTGCAACCTCAAGGAGGGAAGGTGTATGTGTGAGCTTGTCTAATACGAGAATATGAGTCAGTTTGGTCGAATAAGACGACTATGCAAATTGCGATCCTCAGTAGCTCAATCAATGTTTCTATCTATTCTCTTACTTTGTGCTAAATTTATTTTTTCTAATAATCTTATAAATAGTTTTGGTTAATTAGTTCGTAAAAAACAGTCAGTGTTCAAGTAGCCTGATCACACGTACGCTTGACGAAAATGTGAACGGCAAATTAAATTGAGCCTAGCGAAGTACAACAACTCCAACAACTCGTGTACATATATGATATTGTTTTCATAGATTTGATGGACAAATCTTCTAATCCTTGAAGCAATACAAATTGGGGTAGGCGTGAATAAGATGTTGAGTTGTGTGATGCATATATGATGCATATATTCAGGTTTAGGTGTAACAAAGGTACATATTATTGAGTTATATTTTTCAGCTTTTATAGTGGATAAATTATACTAAGTTCAACGGCAAAGAATGTTTAGACATGTTTAGTGAAGTTCCAAAGTTGTTTTTTTATTGCTTGGGTAAAGGGAAGTTCCAAATCTGTTGGATGCTCTTGATTCATCATCACAGTTATTCTTTCCGAACATGTGTGGTTATAATTCTTACTTTCTCCCGCTGCAATGCACGGGTATTTGTACTAGTCTATATATATACCTACTAATAAAGGAAGTAATGTTTCTCCCCTTTTTTCGGCCGTTTTAAACTTGCCCCTAACTGTAAAAAAAAATTGTTCTGAGACCTTCGGGTCCCTTCCCCCGTTCAAAAAGAAAATAAAAGAAGAGAGTAGTATGGCGAATTTGGCAACTTGCTAATAGCATGTGAAGATTAAGGTTACTAATTTTCCTGGTTCATGTGTTTACTAACATCTCTCTGTATATCTAGTCAATGAATTATTTTGAGCATATTTTTTCACTACTCCGTACTAAACTACTACCTCCATCCCAAATCTTAAGGCTTACAAAGTACTTTTTTGAATGTGTATTTTGTATGTTAATGCTTTTTGCTTAAACTTGGTCAAACTTGACATAGTTTGACTTTTTAGAATTACAATATAAACCTTAAGATTTGGGATAGAGGTATTACTACTCTACATTTGTACCAGTAGGTAAAATTTATGTACTCGCACAATCCAAATTTTGAAACCCATCACACCCCGCCACACACTCACCAGTTCTCGCACTTATCTATCTACCTCTAGAGCTCTCAGAACGGACACCCTAAGCACCCAATTAACGGCACAAAACACCAAACACAATTCCATTACGAGCTTACAAGCGTCCCGCCTACATCGCAAAACCCAAACTCACCTGCGCCGCCTACAATGACCCTGAACTTCAGCTCGCCTTACGATACGAAGAAGAGAACTCATCCATTACCAGCGCGGCCGCGATACGTTCCTATAGGAAGATTTTGGGATATCTTCTGAGGATGACGTTTATTGAGTCAGTTACGTGGTGTTGCTACTAGTGTGTAATATTGATCGCTGGGTTGTTCCATTATGACATAATGTTCGATCCATTTATATGATGATATTTTGCAACAATTGTATTTTATTTGTACTTGTGCTCTGTTGGCCGTGCTGCCTCATTTGACCAGAATGTCTTCTACGCATATACGACATACATTCCAAGGCTTAATGATTTATTATTTTTATAAAGTCAAATTATGTCAAGTTTGACTAATCTTTTACAAAAATATCAGTAACATGGAAAATACAAAATTAATATCATTAAGTAGATAATGAAATTATTTTATGTAAGGTATCTACAAAATATTATATTTTTTGATAGATTGTTCTAAAAGTTTGGTCAAACTTTACCTGGTTTGACTTTTAAAAAAATTAGCGTTAAACTTTGGGATGGAGGTATTACTACTATAAAAAGGACGTCCGCCGTGGTTCGCACCGTACCGTTGACCCTCTTTAAGCTGCCTTTTTGGGGTCGTGCCACAATCCTCCCCGCCGCGGTCCCCGACGCACCACTGTCACCGACCTTCGCATGTATGTACATCTCCAACCTCCGGCAAGTGGAGGTGCATACGTCATTTTGTTCGATATAACACCTTTATTTGGGGATTGCAGTGTAAGTAAGTCAGTGTTATTTCTAGGAAATGGAGACGATATTGCTCGATGCTGATCTTGAAGCGGCATTTTGTTCGAAAGTGTCGGTGCATGCTATATGAGAGTTTTTACAGCATTATTCCGATTTCCACATAATGAATTAAATTTGGACGCGATGCCACACTGACACGAGTGGTTTAAACAAGGCCATTATTTTTATTATATTATATTACTACAGTACTCCAAGTTAGTACTAGTAGCCTTCGGTTGTACTCTACCGGCCGCGCTGCCTCATTCGACCAGACTTTATTCTTCTTCTCATTTATATATACAAAATAATGTCCACCGAGGTTCGATGACCGCACCGTCGCCCCTCTCCGCGCCGCCATCTTGGGTCGCGCCACCATACTCCCCGCCGAGTTATACCCCGTCCCCGATGCACCACCGTCAAGCACCACCGCACCGATCTTCGCAGGTATGTAAATCTCCAACCTCCGGCGAGTAGAGAGGTCCATCGGTCATTTTGTTCGATATAACCTTAATTTGGGGATTGCAATATGAGTAAGTTACTGGGTTTTCTAGGAAATGAAAATGGCATTGCTCGATGTCTATACTGCATCGGCGGATACATGGAAAGCGGAGAAGGATGCTCTGCATGTATCGGCGGAGACATGTAAAGCGGAGGCAAAGGCGAAGGCGGTGGCTAGGCTGGGCCCGGGCGCTAGCAAATGCTCGTATTGAAGCGGCACTTTGTTGGAAAGTGTTGGCGCGTGCTTCGAGAGTTTTGGCGGCGCTGCCGAGAGAACCGTCGGAGGCTTCAAAGCTGGCTGCTTTGAACGCGTCGAGAGATTGGATGGAGACTTCATCTAAGGCGGCGCTTGTTGTATATGATCATGACTCGTCAACCCCTTTGTAAGTTCTACTTTTCCCAACTGCAATGAGGTTAGATCTAGTGGATTGGGGTTTTTGCCCAAACCACACGTGATGATGCATTGAGAAGTTTTTGCATTTTTGATGATGCATTATGCTTCTTATGTAATTTGGGTGATTCATTATGCTTTTTAGGTAGTAATTTTTCTGATGCACTGTCATGTTCAAGATTTTTTGATGGTGATTTTTTTGTTTTTTTTCTGTCAACCTAGGTAATGCTCTCTGTTGTTTAGCCAAAAGTTGGACGATGCATTGTACTGTTTACATATATTTTACTCTGATGATGCATTTTGCTCTTTTATCCTACTAGGTAATTTTATGATTCCTTGAGCAGTGTGAGAAATTTCGATGAAGAATTTTGTTGTCAACTTAGATGATGCATTGCGCTGTTTACATTATTATCTATATCAAAGCTAACCCCATCTGATGTTACCACGGTGTTTTGGGTCCTATAGATGTCTCCTTTTCCTCCAATCGTGTTGCACTACAAGAGAATTGGCATGTAGAGACACTATTTTGGTCCCTTAGAGACACTTAAATTGCTCCTACATAATTATAGAGGCACTTTCCATATTGTCTCACAACTGTCACTACGGGCGGTGTCTCTACATGGTAAGGACAATAGTAATAATGTCTCTACATTTTAGAAGACATAAAAGAAGCATTATATTGTGTCTCTAGAGTAAATAAATGAAAAGAAACCATGTGAAAAGTGATACTCGAACTCATGACCTTAGTGATTAAGACTTATTCCATTAACCATCTCACCCTTTCACAAGTATATGTTGATACATGGAAAAAAAATCTAATTAGTATTATCCACCATGACCCAAACATAGAACAAATGTCTCTAGAGAACAAGAAAAATGCCTCAAACAATGTCTCTAGATAAAAATTAAAGACATAGAACGAAGTGTCTCACGGGTTGCCTCTTGATAACTTATTTGTGACACTTTGGAGTGTCTCATTAGTTGTCTATAGAATGAAAACTGCAACCCCTTACAGAAATGTCTCAACTAACGTCTCTACATATGAGACTATTTCTGAAGTGTCTAAAAAAGTGCCACTACAACATGCAAAGTGTCTTAATGTGATTTTTAAATAGGCAAAGTAGGAAGTGTCTCTAGTAAAATGTCTCTATGGAAGGTTTTTCTTGTAGTGTTGACACGTTAGCAATTTTTACTGTAGATGCGAGATTGCCTTCTGTTGGTGTGTCCTATTTTTGTGGTGTTTTTGCATTGTCATGTTTACATTATTTTGATTTTGCTGATGCATTGTGTTGTTTACATTATTTTGATTTTGCTGATGCATTGTCCTGTTTACATTATTTTGATTTTGTTGATGCATTGGGTTGTTTACACTATTTTGATTTTGCTGATGAACTGTGCAGTTTAGGAAATTGATGATCAATTAGATGATGCATTTTGCTATTTAGTAAAATTAGATGTTGCATTTTGTTTGAAAAATTAGATGATGCTATGTGTTGTTTACATAATTTTGACGATGCATCATGCGATCTGCGTAATCCTACCAGCTTCAGTCGAAGGACACCCAGAACAATCAACGATCTGCCTGAAGATGTAGTCTCTCAGATTCTTGTCAGGCTTCCTCCCCATCAAACGTGCTTATTAGCTGCATCAGGCACCAAGAATGCATGGAGGCACTGTATGGGAAGCAATTATTTCAGAAAGCTAACTGTGTCACACAACGGACGAAACCCGTTGCTAGGGTTTTTCACCAACAACTCCGAGGACAATCGATTCATCACAGAGCATGATCTTCACCCGGCCATCTTGCAGAAGCTGGCAATCCCGTTGATGTCTACGGGAGCTTCTATTTTTGTAGACAGTGTTGGCACAACAAAACATAAAACTAAGATAAGGAGAGGTTGCTACAGTAGTAAACAACTTCCAAGACTCAAATATAAAACAAAGTACTGTAGCAAAATAACACATGGGTTATCTCCCAAGAAGTTCTTTCTTTATAGCCGTTAAGATGGGCTCAGCGAGTTTTTATGATGCACTCGCAAGAAATAGTAGTTGAAGCAAAAGAGAGCATCAAGAGGCAAATTCAAAACACATTTAAGCCTAACATGCTTCCTATGAAAAGGAATTTTGTAAATAAACAAGTTCATGAAGAGCAAAGTAACAAGCATAGGAAGATAGAACAAGTGTAGCTTCAAAAATTTCAGCACATAGAGAGGTGTTTTGGTAACATGAAAATTTCTACAACCATATTTTCCTCTCATAATAACTTTCAGTAGCAACATGAGCAAACTCAACAATATAACTATCACATAAAGCATTCTTATCATGAGTCTCATGCATAAAATTATTACTCTCCACATAAGCATAATCAATTTTATTAGTTGTAGTGGGAGCAGATTCGACAAAGTAGCTATCATTATTATTTTCATCAAGTGTAGGAGGCATAGTATAATCATAATAAAATTCACTCTCCATAGTAGGTGGCACCAAAAGACCACTATCATTATAATCATCATAAATAGGAGGCAAAGTATCATCAAAGTAAATTTTCTCCTCAATGCTTGGGGGACTAAAAATATCATGCTCAACAAAGCCAGCTTCCCCAAGCTTAGAATTTTCCATATCATTAGCAACAATGGTGTTCAAAGTGTTCATACTAATATGTTCCATGGTTTTTTTAATTTTCGGATCAAACCATCCATGTCTTAACTCAGGAAATAGAACAAGAAGCTCATTTTTGTCCATTATGCCAAACTAGTGTAAACAAGAAACAAAAAGATGCAATTGCAGGATCTAAAGGAAATAGCTTCGAGTACTTACAACGGCGAAAATAGCTTAGTAGCCGAGATCCGGAGTGTGAGTACCTTTTACCTTTCCTCCCCGGCAACGGCGCCGGAAAATAGCTTGATGTCTACGGGAGCTTCTATTCTTGTAGACAGTGTTGGGCCTCCAAGAGCGAGAGGTTTGTAGAACAGCAGCAAGTTTCCCTTAAGTGGATCACCCAAGGTTTATCGAACTCAGGGAGGAAGAGGTCAAAGATATGCCTCTCATGCAACCCTGCAACCACAAAGCAAGAAGTCTCTTGTGTCCCCAACACACCTAATAGGTGTACTAGTTCGGCGAAGAGATAGTGAAATACAGGTGGTATAAATAAGAATGAGCAGTGGTAACGCAGCAGTAGTAACGCAGTAAAACAGTAAACAAGCAGCGATAGCATTATTTAGGAACAAGGCCTAGGGATTACACTTTCACTAGTGGACACTCTCAACATTGATCACATAACAGAATAGATAAATGCATACTCTACACTCTCTTGTTGGATGATGAACACATTGCGTAGGATTACACGAACCCTCAATGCCGGAGTTAACAAGCTCCACAATTCAATGTTCATATTTAAATAACCTTAGAGTGCATGAAAGATCAACACGACTAAACCAAGTACTAACATAGCATGCACACTCGTCACCTTCACACCATGTAGGAGGAATAGATCACATCAATACCATCATAGCAATAGTTAACTTCATAATCTACAAGAGATCATAATCATAGCCTACGCCAAGTACTAACACGGATGCACACACTGTCACCATTACACCGTGCAGGAGGAATAAAACTACTTTAATAACATCACTAGAGTAGCACATAGATAAATTGTGATACAAAACACATTGCAATCATAAAGAGATATAAATAAGCACGTCACTATGCCATTCATAACAGTGAATAAGTATTCTGTGAAATATAGCCTAAGAGACCCACACGGTGCACACACTGTCACCTTTACACACGTGGGACAAGGATTCTCCGGAGATCACATAAGTAAAACCCACTTGACTAGCATAATGACATCTAGATTACAAGCATCATCATATGAATCTCAATCATGTAAGGCAGCTCATGAGATTATTGTATTGAAGTACATAGGAGAGAGATGAACCACATAGCTACCGGTACAGCCCCGAGCCTCGATGGAGAACTACTCCCTCCTCATGGGAGACGAGCAGCGTTGATGAAGATGGCGGTGGTGTCGATGGAGGAGCCTTCCGGGGGCACTTCCCCGTCCCGGCGGCGTGCCGGAACAGAGACTCCTGTCCCCCAGATCTTGGCTTCGCGATGGCGGCGGCTCTGGAAGGTTTCTCGTACCGTGGCTTTTTTCGTCTCGTGGTTTTAGGTCGAGGGGCTTCTTATAGGCGAAGAGGCTGCGTCGGAGGGTCAACGAGGTGGCGACACCATAGGGGGGCGCGGGCCACCCCCAGGCCGCGCCGGCCTATGGTCTGGTGGGCCTGTGCCCCCTCTCTGGCGGTTCTCGTGTGTTCTGGATGCTTCCGGGCAAAATAGGAACCTGGGCGTTGATTTCGTCCAATTCCGAGAATATTTCGTTACTAGGATTTCTGAAACCAAAAACAGCAGAAAACAGGAACTGGCACTTCGGCATCTTGTTAATAGGTTAGTTCCAAAAAACGCATGAATATGACATAAAATGTGCATATAACATGTAGATATCATCAATAATGTGGCATGGAACATAAGAAATTATCGATACGTCGGAGACGTATCACCCGTCTCAACTGAACAGTCCCAAAATATATGTCCTGGGATGCCACGATGGTATGGTGCTACTCCATTCTAATATATCCATAGGATATATATCAGTCTGGGATTCAATTAGGCAAGTTCTCACAGCGATACCAGAACCAGCATTGTGGCGCAATCATAGAATTGAAAGCGGCTCAATTCTCTGTTCGAGAAACAACTCCGAACCATTTACAGATTGTTGCAAGTTCTCGGTTGTTTGGATAACAACTAAAAGTTACGAAGCACATGCTCATATCTACTCATCAGATTCAAAAGAATGGGAGTTTCTAGCTCGATCAACTCCGATGCTATCAGAGATTGACCACATACCAGCAACTCTCATAGGGGGGTATATTGTACTGGCCAATGAAGTCTAGATATATCATTGCGCTTGACCATGCAAAGAAGGCTCTGAAATATATTCAGTGCCCTCATGAGACGCATGATATATTCAAGCTTAACATTCAGATCTTCAAGGGACATAATGGAGATGTTGCCCTTGCGGTTATAAGAGACTTCACCCTACAAACATGGGCCAGTACAAGATCATTAATAGGCGATCACGAGTCATGGACATGTCATATAAATTTTGAATTGGATACTTGTCTTGGCCTTGAGACATCATTTCCATACAATTGGAAACATGCAGTAAGGTTACTCTGCGTATTTGAGGACAAAAATGAGCTGGTTGTACGGGCAAAGGAGGGAGTATTCCAATTAGATATAAGCAACTGGCAGTGGAGAAAGTACAATTCTGCTAGACGTTGGTGCACTTTACATCCCTACTCAGTGTAATATCCCAGGTAATGGGGTTACAAAAATAGAGGAAACAGATGTGTGCATTGCATTCATGCATAGAAAATCTGGGGAATTTTCGCGCTTTAAAGTAAAACAGTCACCGTAACTGAAGTTTCACTTGACCTTGGTGGAATTGAAGTAGCTCATCAAGTCAAGCGCTATAAACCTCAATGTGACTTTGTTAAAACCTTGTTTTGGGTAGAGAGGATTTGATCTAAGGGGTTAGATCAAATGGAATTGATATTCAACACAACAACACTTTACTCAATGATCAATTGCTTGATCATACAAAAGATCACAACATGGTAATCCTTGCCATAACATATGAACATCCATTTAATTGGAAATCAAGTAACAATAATTGGAGAAACCATTCTTGACTTATCTTTTCCATGTCTTAAACTAATCCATGATCCTACCATGAACCTCATGGTATTCATTCTATTTCAATCTTGGGAACATAATAAGGAGATCAACTCTAGAAATATTTATCCTTCTCTATTCCATGTTATTATACATCAAACCTAGAGGGGTGTGAGTTCTATATTAATAATTAAAGAAGCAATAACAAACCTTGAGTTAAACCTTGGATATACATCCAAGTATTCAAATCATCACCCTTGAAGAGAAACCCTAGAATATTATTCCAGACTATCCCTAGAGAGAGAACCCATTTATATTAACCATAGATATTGGTGACCACATAATTATCTTTGGAGAATAACCTTAGGTTAGTATTGAAGTCCTTCCCAAGTGAGAGAGCCCATCCATATCAATTCCAGCTTTACCTATTAATGAATACAGGACAATCTTTGAACTAAAGTATTGGGTTGTAACCCATGTCATCTTGGAGTGGTGAGATAACCAAATACCAAGTGGAATAAGACTATATCCATGAATTAGTGAAATAAGGGTTGGACTAATCCAACTAAGTTAGACAATTGAATCTTTAGCTCAGCAACCTAAATAAATATTAAGAGTACACCATAAACCCTAGAATAAACCATTCCTATATGAGAGAACTCAAGCTATGGAGTACACTAAAAATAGATGAGGCAACATCTGGATTTGAGAGAGAGAACTATTCTTATAACCAGATGATCATATCATTATTGTTGAGTAGAACCCTAACATAATATCTCAGGCATTCTCCTGGGATATAAACTTTAGAGGCAACCATAGTAGTCCCATCCAAGAAAGTAAAGTATAAGTACTATACCTTAGCTGATCAAGACAATACTTGATCATGGAAGTGAGAACCCCATTTAATGAGAGATCCTTAGGAAGCCAAACCTTGATCATTATTAGTTAAGTGATGATCACAAACCCTAAGAACTTGAGGTATTGAGAATAAACCCTAATAGGATAAGTAGATCTCATCCCCACATAAAATTACTGGGAGATCACTAGTAAGCAACCATATGCTTATATTTCCACCTTAACTTGTGAATCACTTGGTGCTCATAAGTAGAATCCTACCATATTTATATTCCATAGATTTAAGAACCTAAGAAAACTTTAGAGTTAAACTCTATACTTTATATGGTGAGAAACCATACATCCATATGACCAAAGTTAACTATAAAAAGAACTATAACCAATTTAGTTACTTTAATGATGAATTAAGGATTCTAATAGAAGTCCAATGGAATAAGATAGAGCCCATTCTCAAATCCTTAGTGATTAGAGAAGCACATAAGATATGAAGCAAGTAACCATATTACCATGGTTAAGGGGAGACTAAACCCTAGCAAATGCAATATGGTGTCCCCTCATCTCTACAACCTATACTTAAATCCTAACTTTAGTTTATGTATCACTATGGTGATCATAATATAAAACCATGCCATAATTGAGATTCAAACCAAATGCCATTAGGTAAATATCATTAGAACCCTAATGGTTCATTAATTAAATACAATGTTTCAAATATAAAACATAAGAGCCACCTAATGCTAAATCCTATAAGTAAACCATATGTGTAGTGATCAACCATTTATCTTTGTAACCAAGATAAACCATGATGGAAACAATCCCTACTGAGATACTTTCAAATGTAGTGATAGTATTAACCTTAATAAGGGGGTTGTACTAGAAATGATAAAATCCTAATAAATAAGGTTCACATAAAATCATATGCAAGGGGCTAAATTCTCAATTGAGAGACCAAACCCTAATGATAAACTCTAAAACACTTAGAGTAGAAATTATCAATTCTAATAATTTAAACAGATGTGATTACACAAGAAAAAGGAAATTAAAATGAGTGCATAAAATCATGATTATTTACAATTTGTAATAAAGCCCACATATGTGAAATGTTTAATCAAAACAATGGAGTATTACACTAATACTTTTATTAGTCTGCATAAAAGACCAAATGTTTAACACCTGCAAAATAGAAAATAGTTAAAAAAAAATGAATTATAAACAGAATTCAACACAAAGAATAAAGCAGAAAATAGAAAAAAAATACAAAACAGAAAAGAATAAAAGAGATAAAGGAGATGGAGTTTACCTGGACCTTACCTGGCCGCAGGAGCCCAACAGCAGCCCATCGACGCAGCCCAAGCACCAGCCCAGCAGGAGCCCGTATACCTTTTCGTAAAAAAATACGATGAGGAGGTCGTCCTCATCTTCTTCCTCGCACGGTGGACAGCGCGACGCCGTGTCTCTCTTCTCCCTCTCGCCGGCAGCTTCCCCTTCCTCGGCGAGTGTGGCGTGGCGACCTCCACGGCGCCGTATAAAGGCCCCGAACGGAACCAGCTTCGAGCTCTTCTTCTTCCCCGCTCCAATTTTCACCAATGCCCGAAACCCTAGCCACAGACCTCCGCTCGCCGCCGGCGATAGAGGCATCCCCGATCCACGCCGTGACCACCACTATGACCACCGTCCTCGACTCAGTCACCGTGCACAAGGAATCGAGCCGGGAAGGTCCACAACACTCGCGCCGAGCCCGTCTTCTCCGACGCCGGTGATGACCCAATCCGGCGAACCACGCCATCTCCGACCACGCCGTCAAGCGCTACGTGCTCCTGGTGAGCTATTGAACCTCGTGGTATGCTTGGTTCGCTCGATTGCATCCCGTATCATACTTATCATCGTTGATCCGTGATATCTGCCGCTCGGCCTCGCCGGCGAGCGAGCTCCGGCGACCATTTCTGGGCGGCGCGGCCACCAGTAGATTCGCCTCATCGTCCTCGTTCCAACGCACACGCATATGCCCCCGCGGGAACTAAGAATCACCGGCGCCGTCGATCACTGGCCGCCGGCAGAGCCCATGGTTGCCACCTCGGCACCATGTGGCAGCCGGCGTGGCTAAGGCCCACCGGTCGGTGATCGTGTGGGTAGAGTCACCGGGTACATTTAGTAGATTCTGTTTAAATTTAAATCCGAGAAAATTGCTGCAACTTCAAACAAATCTAAAAAATTCAATTTAAGTCAGAAAAATGTAAATAAGATATTAAAATTCTTAGAAAAGAAAACTCCATCCAATAAAAATATAAAATGGAATTTTATTTTTAATAAAAATTCGATTATTTAATACTTGTTATTTAAGCCTTTCATTTTAATTCTAAATTCAAATAAAATTCAATAATTAAGAAAAACATTTAAATTTAATAAAAACTAGTAAGTAAATCAGGAAAATATTAAAACTAATTTTTCTTTACTTATTACTTATTAAATCCTTAATAGGAGGACTTAAACCCTAATTAATAATTACCTTAATTATTAAATTCATTAAAAATAATAAAATGTCAAATCCAATATTATTTTTATTTCAAACTCATTAATAACTTCAACTTTATAATGAAGTTATTAATCCAAGAATTATAGGGTAATTAGAAAACCCTAGTTCCATATGGAAGAAAAACATGAATTCATCATTTCATGTGTAATCCTAAACCCTAGGTTCATTTAGAAACCTAGCTTTATTATCACATGAGAACCTTAATTTGCCTCCAACCTAAACCCTAGGTTGGAACCTATGATCATAATACTTACTTTGTATCCAGAGATACATAGTAGCAACTAAATACTTGCCTTGCCACATAAAATGTAGAAGACCTAACACTAATATATGGGTATCCCATGTGTTCATTTTCATCAGACCTAAATAATCAAGTAGGGTTAATCAAGTAAAAACCCTAGATCCTATTACCAAAGCCACCATCATTATTTATCCCTATTTAGCATCACACCATTGTGATGAACCCTAATAGCAACCATACCCACTATTTTACATTACATAAACCTGTTCCATTAAACCCTACTAGTGTGAGATACTTATGAACCATCCTATTTAGGAACCAACTATTCTCTACTTAGAGATCCAATAGCTAATACAAGACAACCTCAACCTTAATTGATATACTTCTTATTATTTAAGAAGTATGTTCTTCAAAAGTTATTCTTTTGAAGAAAATAAAGAATCATCATCAACCACTGCTTATAAGAACCTATAAACCCTAGCTAGTCATCACCAACAAGATGAACCAATCCCGATAACAACCTTGTATGAATAATTACTTAGAATGTCGGGCTTAACTCAACCTTTCAAGCCCTTTGTATTGATGAATCCAACTAGGTCGTGATCCATCTAATACTTACTCTAGAAACTAAATGAAACCATCGTCAACCATAGAACCCCATCAACCTAATTATCATACTTGTTCTTTATTAAAGAACATGTTCTTCAAAAGTTATTCTTTTAAAGTATATGATAATCAATCATTAACCATGCCATATAGTACTAAAACTAACCACTGTTCTTTACTTGTTAACATTATGTCAATTATCATTCCTTGTGTGCTCAATTGATTACTATGCTTTATTATCCACCTGTTTATGATCCCAAGTAATCACACCTGAATAAGAACCTTGTATGTGAATCACTCTAAAAGTGCAACACACCCTGAACCAATCATTACAACTCACTGATCCTAAATCATCGGGGTTAGATCACGCTTAGAGCGATTGCATCTCATTCTTATGCATTATTGCATCCTTGCCAATCTTTTGAACATCGTCCTTACCGGACGATGATTGCTATTTCAGAATTTGGAGTTATTGCGTATCGAAGACCTTGCCTGCATAATCTTGCAGTCAAGAAAGGCAAGTTCATCGCTTGCTCATGTAATTTGAGTATTTCTATCAAATTACTTGCAAAGTACTATGGTTATCACTATTGCATAAAAACCAAAACCACTACTTTCATAACTATGAATATGACTATGTGGTGGGAAATGGAACCATGGATTGTGTTGATATGGTGGAGGTTCCATTGCACGGGCTTATATCCATCTAGGATTAAACAACAAATGTCGCCGAGTGATTCTTGTGCCGTAATACCCGTGTTAACCATAAGATCCGGAGTGGGACGGAGTAGTCAAAAGTGTTTCCACCTCTCGTTCAACAACGGATGCTCTTTACCGTAGACACTTGTATCTGTCAGGGCAAGCGGTTGGCTGGGGAAGCCTTAAGTCCCCACGGCATAGTCCGTAGACACTTGTCGCTCGAAGTGCAAGCGGTTGGCTGGGGAAGCCTTAAGTCCCCACGGTATTGCGGTCTATGATGGGTTGCAGCTACCGGCGAAGGAGTTTGGTTCGATCCCAAACTGTCGTCGTGGTCGGGGTCCACCCATGAGTGGGAATAATGGGACCGGCGAGGACCCAGGGTTGGGGCATGCAACAAAGGGTGGGTGTTCGAGGTAGCGGAGGAACATGATTGGCTAGACCTTATACCGGGCCTCACACCATAGGAAGTGTGGACGGGAAGATCACCCGGTTGGCACCAAGGTTAAGATCTCTTATGGGTAAAGCAACACACCTCTCGTAGAGTGTAAAGAACCGTGACCTGTCACTCCTCGTTCCGGGATATGGAAGCTGCGAACGCGGCGGAAAGGAGCTCCATGAAGTTCTAGTAAACCGGTGAAGGCCGACGGACATAGTTCTTCCGAATAAAATCAACCTTTGAAGAAATGGTTATGAAAACTTGCATTGGTATTAGACTTTCCGGTCTAATGCCGTAGCTAGTGCATTAAACACCTCTTTCCTATAATGAACTTGTTGAGTACGCTCGTACTCATCCCACTCTTAAATCCCCCGCTTAGATATGGAGGCATCGAAGGAGGATCTACAGTGCAACTCGAAGGCCGAGGAGTCAACAACTACTTCACGAGACAGGACCTTGTCAGAGGAGTCAGATACCACATCCAACAAGGAGAAAACCTAGTTTAGCCATAGAAGGGAACTAGCTTCCTAAACCTAGCTCCTATTTAGCTAGAGTCTATTCTTAGCCTCTGTAGTTAGTGTAATACTCTACAAATAGAGTTCGTGATAAGACTAGACTACGAGTCGTTCTTCCGGAGTTTATTTGCGGTTTTACCTCATTGTAAAGTAGGAGGCTGTGATGATCTTATGTAACGAGTCGATGTTGTAATTCTATAGACATGCCTTGGACCCGCATATGTTTACGTTGTACCACTGCGAGCGATATAATACTAGTGGAACGGTGTTTCATTGGTGTTATATCGGACTTGCATACTACACCATGCAGTGGTATGTCGGGTCACCACAGTTGGTATCAGAGCAAATGCTTTGACCCTAGGATTAAAACCCTTTAAAGGAGACCTATAGGATTGGTAGTGTCTATAGGAAGTTGTCCTAGGTAAACCAAATACTTTTTATGACTTGAGATGGATATTCACTTGGGAATAATCCTGACACACTTGAGTTAACCCTTTATATTTACCTTTCATAAGTTAAGTTATTTAGCTAATCCAAAACATGTAGCACATCAATAAGTCTTTAAAACAATAGATGAGTAGATCACAGTTGGTATACAATACATGGTAGTCCAAAGAGAGGATACAACCATAAGGAAGATATCCTATTGGAAGATGTGTACCAACACATGTTATGCTTAAGTAAGAAATATCCAGACCTGTAGTAGGAGTAATAGCAAGTGATGAAGATAATTAGGATATCCTAATAGAAGATGTAGACCAAGTTAAGTAATGAGTAAGGAAAATTATCTAGACATGTGAAACAATTGATAGTAAGTAATAACTATGAGTCATATGAGGTAGAAAAGACCATGATGAGTCAATCATGGGAAATAAGGAAGAGTGATAGGAAAAATATATGTCTACTACAAGTTAGAGTTGCTAATCATATATGATTCATCTGGGAATCATTATGTGATGGAATAGAACATCATAAACATTTAGGAGGAGAACAATAAGAAGTCAGGTCTTCAACAACAAAGCAAGAATTGTGTTCCAAAACCATGGGAACTGTGTCAAGTACATCAGAACCCTAGTTACATGGTAAGAACACATGGAAGTTATGTGTTTAGAGTAACCATACTAGAACTAGGGGTATCATACAAAATAGTCCTCAACAGCACTTATATAAGATATAATACTTTGTTGGTACTTCCAAACAAATTTAGGTTAACCTTAACCCTCCCAGACCACTCTGTTTCAAGTTTATCTCATTGCAAATGTGCAATTAAGGTAAATGTTGAGACAAATAGTAGAATCCCATATAATCGTGCTAAGTATCACGATATAAACCTATCTATGTGGTGTTATATACTACACATCAGAGCCTGATGTTTAGAGATGTATTACTCAACTAGTATATTCAGGCTTATGATGGTGTGTACTATAAACACAAAGCTGAATTTTCTTGGATTTATTTGGATTTTCATTGTTTGACTAGATCCATACTTGAAGTTTGACTCTGATATGCAAATGCATGTTGCAATATCAAGTTCTTACTTGATGCTATAGATCTAGAGGATAATGGTATTCGTGTGAGGAAGTGACGAATTCTGGAAGATTCTAAAGACAAGACGAAGGTTCATCAAAAGAAGGAAGTAAAATTGTGGGAAGAAACCACAATACTCTGAAGGAAGTGCCAATCAAAACTCATGCTTTGCCTCAACAGAGGAGTACTTTAGTACATGAGAAGCATGAAGATAAGAAATATGATGACTATGGAGAAGTAGAAGTAGAACCATAATCATTATGGAAGAGGGAATGCATGGGAAATCACTTAAGATACTATATTCATAGTGTCAGCTTGTGGTTTTCTTGCAAAATAAAACCGAATGAAGGGAGATGACTTATGAAACCATAGCAGATATAAGAAGACCATAGTTGGTATCAGAAGACCATAGTTGATATAGGATCAATACTGCGAGATAAAGTAGAAGATGTCTCGTCCAGTTGATCAGAACCTATAATAAGATCCAGTTCTAGATAACAAATAGCCATAATTGGTATCCAGTAGTCCATCATTGGATTATTTGTACCAAGAAGTTGTGAACAAATAAAATTTTGTTAGCCAAATAACAATGACCCATAATCATTTAGTCGATGGATTAATATTGGATGTCCACAATTGAGTGGATGCACCACGGATATTCTTCGCAAGAGCTACAAACCATAAACTAAATCTAGACCAATATTCTAATCATAAGTCCAATAGTTGGAAGAAAAGGAGTTGAAGACCATAAGAAAACTCTAAGGGGTAGAGTAAAGATTGAGTTGGATATACAATTACTCAATACTTTAAGCTAGATCGAAGCGAAAGTCCGAATCGAGAGGAAGTTCGATCTTATTTTTATAAGATTAACGAACCCTACTTTCAGAAAGATGTCAGACAGAAGCCGAGGTTCATACCTCAAGGAAGTAAGAATTGGACTATAACTTGAGAAAGTGAGTAATATCTACTCAAAAGTACGGAAGCTCAAGTAAGTCATGGATAAAGAAGTTGAATTAAGGTGATATCAGAGACCTAATAAAGCTCAAATAGGCCAAAGACCGAAGGAGATTGACTATACCAAAACTAAAGTCTATTTGAATGATTCCTTTCATGGAACCTAAATAACCCAAAATAGTTATAGGTATCAACTATAAACTATGATTGGATGGACTAAATGAGTCTAATCCATTCTTAGGAAAATAAACCATCACGACCATTCCATGTTAAGTACCTTACCAAGTACCATTATTGCAGTTTTGGTAGTAAGGGAAAACAAAGACCTATTTTATCAAATAGGAGAAAGTTATCCGATTAGTCCTCAATTAAGACTGTCAGGACAAGAAGAAGTCCTAATCATTGAATCTTCAATGAGAAAGGAAACAAGCTTATAGAGTTGGAAGAGATCAATGAATCAAAGTAAGAACCATGGTTCGGAAACAAACCCTAATGGATTCCAGGAAAAATCTGGACAGGGATATATTCAATTATATCCAGTGAGATCACTGTGGAGTTCTAGAAAAGTTTAAGTATGCATAAGTCAGAACCACACTTCGGAAACGTGAGAGAGTTCAAACTTCGAGGACGAAGTTTAGTTTAAGGGGTAGAGACTGTAATATCCCAGGTAATGGGGTTACAAAAATAGAGGAAACAGATGTGTGCATTGCATTCATGCATAGAAAATCTGGGGAATTTTCGCGCTTTAAAGTAAAACAGTCACCGTAACTGAAGTTTCACTTGACCTTGGTGGAATTGAAGTAGCTCATCAAGTCAAGAGCTATAAACCTCAATGTGACTTTGTTAAAACCTTGTTTTGGGTAGAGAGGATTTGATCTAAGGGGTTAGATCAAATGGAATTGATATTCAACACAACAACACTTTACTCAATGATCAATTGCTTGATCATACAAAAGATCACAACATGGTAATCCTTGCCATAACATATGAACATCCATTTAATTGGAAATCAAGTAACAATAATTGGAGAAACCATTCTTGACTTATCTTTTCCATGTCTTAAACTAATCCATGATCCTACCATGAACCTCATGGTATTCATTCTATTTCAATCTTGGGAACATAATAAGGAGATCAACTCTAGAAATATTTATCCTTCTCTATTCCATGTTATTATACATCAAACCTAGAGGGGTGTGAGTTCTATATTAATAATTAAAGAAGCAATAACAAACCTTGAGTTAAACCTTGGATATACATCCAAGTATTCAAATCATCACCCTTGAAGAGAAACCCTAGAATATTATTCCAGACTATCCCTAGAGAGAGAACCCATTTATATTAACCATAGATATTGGTGACCACATAATTATCTTTGGAGAATAACCTTAGGTTAGTATTGAAGTCCTTCCCAAGTGAGAGAGCCCATCCATATCAATTCCAGCTTTACCTATTAATGAATAGAGGACAATCTTTGAACTAAAGTATTGGGTTGTAACCCATGTCATCTTGGAGTGGTGAGATAACCAAATACCAAGTGGAATAAGACTATATCCATGAATTAGTGAAATAAGGGTTGGACTAATCCAACTAAGTTAGACAATTGAATCTTTAGCTCAGCAACCTAAATAAATATTAAGAGTACACCATAAACCCTAGAATAAACCATTCCTATATGAGAGAACTCAAGCTATGGAGTACACTAAAAATAGATGAGGCAACATCTGGATTTGAGAGAGAGAACTATTCTTATAACTAGATGATCATATCATTATTGTTGAGTAGAACCCTAACATAATATCTCAGGCATTCTCCTGGGATATAAACTTTAGAGGCAACCATAGTAGTCCCATCCAAGAAAGTAAAGTATAAGTACTATACCTTAGCTGATCAAGACAATACTTGATCATGGAAGTGAGAACCCCATTTAATGAGAGATCCTTAGGAAGCCAAACCTTGATCATTATTAGTTAAGTGATGATCACAAACCCTAAGAACTTGAGGTATTGAGAATAAACCCTAATAGGATAAGTAGATCTCATCCCCACATAAAATTACTGGGAGATCACTAGTAAGCAACCATATGCTTATATTTCCACCTTAACTTGTGAATCACTTGGTGCTCATAAGTAGAATCCTACCATATTTATATTCCATAGATTTAAGAACCTAAGAAAACTTTAGAGTTAAACTCTATACTTTATATGGTGAGAAACCATACATCCATATGACCAAAGTTAACTATAAAAAGAACTATAACCAATTTAGTTACTTTAATGATGAATTAAGGATTCTAATAGAAGTCCAATGGAATAAGATAGAGCCCATTCTCAAATCCTTAGTGATTAGAGAAGCACATAAGATATGAAGCAAGTAACCATATTACCATGGTTAAGGGGAGACTAAACCCTAGCAAATGCAATATGGTGTCCCCTCATCTCTACAACCTATACTTAAATCCTAACTTTAGTTTATGTATCACTATGGTGATCATAATATAAAACCATGCCATAATTGAGATTCAAACCAAATGCCATTAGGTAAATATCATTAGAACCCTAATGGTTCATTAATTAAATACAATGTTTCAAATATAAAACATAAGAGCCACCTAATGCTAAATCCTATAAGTAAACCATATGTGTAGTGATCAACCATTTATCTTTGTAACCAAGATAAACCATGATGGAAACAATCCCTACTGAGATACTTTCAAATGTAGTGATAGTATTAACCTTAATAAGGGGGTTGTACTAGAAATGATAAAATCCTAATAAATAAGGTTCACATAAAATCATATGCAAGGGGCTAAATTCTCAATTGAGAGACCAAACCCTAATGATAAACTCTAAAACACTTAGAGTAGAAATTATCAATTCTAATAATTTAAACAGATGTGATTACACAAGAAAAAGGAAATTAAAATGAGTGCATAAAATCATGATTATTTACAATTTGTAATAAAGCCCACATATGTGAAATGTTTAATCAAAACAATGGAGTATTACACTAATACTTTTATTAGTCTGCATAAAAGACCAAATGTTTAACACCTGCAAAATAGAAAATAGTTTAAAAAAATGAATTATAAACAGAATTCAACACAAAGAATAAAGCAGAAAATAGAAAAAAAATACAAAACGAGAAAAGAATAAAAGAGATAAAGGAGATGGAGTTTACCTGGACCTTACCTGGCCGCAGGAGCCCAACAGCAGCCCATCGACGCAGCCCAAGCACCAGCCCAGCAGGAGCCCGTATACCTTTTCGTAAAAAAATACGATGAGGAGGTCGTCCTCATCTTCTTCCTCGCACGGTGGACAGCGCGACGCCGTGTCTCTCTTCTCCCTCTCGCTGGCAGCTTCCCCTTCCTCGGCAGTGTGGCGTGGTGACCTCCACAGCGCCGTATAAAGGCCCCGAACGGAACCAGCTTCAAGCTCTTCTTCTTCCCCGCTCCAATTTTCACCAATGCCCGAAACCCTAGCCACAGACCTCCGCTCGCCGCCGGCGATAGAGGCATCCCCGATCCACGCCGTGACCACCACTATGACCACCGTCCTCGACTCAGTCACCGTGCACAAGGAATCGAGCTGGGAAGGTCCACAGCACCTGCGCCGAGCCCGTCTTCTCCGACGCCGGTGATGACCCAATCCGGCGAACCACGCCATCTCCGACCACGCCGTCAAGCGCTACGTGCTCCTGGTGAGCTATTGAACCTCGTGGTATGCTTGGTTCGCTCGATTGCATCCCGTATTATACTTATCATCGTTGATCCGTGATATCTGCCGCTCGGCCTCGCCGGCGAGCGAGCTCCGGCGACCATTTCTGGGCGGCGCGGCCACCAGTAGATTCGCCTCATCGTCCTCGTTCCAACGCACACGCATATGCCCCCGCGGGAACTAAGAATCACCGGCGCCGTCGATCACTGGCCGCCGGCAGAGCCCATGGTTGCCACCTCGGCACCATGTGGCAGCCAGCGTGGCTAAGGCCCACCAGTCAGTGATCGTGTGGGTAGAGTCACCGGGTACATTTAGTAGATTCCGTTTAAATTTAAATCCAGAAAATTGCTGCAACTTCAAACAAATCTAAAAAATTCAATTTAAGTCAGAAAAATGTAAATAAGATATTAAAATTCTTAGAAAAGAAAACTCCATCCAATAAAAATATAAAATGGAATTTTATTTTTAATAAAAATTCGATTATTTAATACTTGTTATTTAAGCCTTTCATTTTAATTCTAAATTCAAATAAAATTCAATAATTAAGAAAAACATTTAAATTTAATAAAAACTAGTAAGTAAATCAGGAAAATATTAAAACTAATTTTTCTTTACTTATTACTTATTAAATCCTTAATAGGAGGACTTAAACCCTAATTAATAATTACCTTAATTATTAAATTCATTAAAAATAATAAAATGTCAAATCCAATATTATTTTTATTTCAAACTCATTAATAACTTCAACTTTATAATGAAGTTATTAATCCAAGAATTATAGGGTAATTAGAAAACCCTAGTTCCATATGGAAGAAAAACATGAATTCATCATTTCATGTGTAATCCTAAACCCTAGGTTCATTTAGAAACCTAGCTTTATTATCACATGAGAACCTTAATTTGCCTCCAACCTAAACCCTAGGTTGGAACCTATGATCATAATACTTACTTTGTATCCAGAGATACATAGTAGCAACTAAATACTTGCCTTGCCACATAAAATGTAGAAGACCTAACACTAATATATGGGTATCCCATGTGTTCATTTTCATCGGACCTAAATAATCAAGTAGGGTTAATCAAGTAAAAACCCTAGATCCTATTACCAAAGCCACCATCATTATTTATCCCTATTTAGCATCACACCATTGTGATGAACCCTAATAGCAACCATACCCACTATTTTACATTACATAAACTTGTTCCATTAAACCCTACTAGTGTGAGATACTTATGAACCATCCTATTTAGGAACCAACTATTCTCTACTTAGAGATCCAATAGCTAATACAAGACAACCTCAACCTTAATTGATATACTTCTTATTATTTAAGAAGTATGTTCTTCAAAAGTTATTCTTTTGAAGAAAATAAAGAATCATCATCAACCCCGCTTATAAGAACCTATAAACCCTAGCTAGTCATCACCAACAAGATGAACCAATCCCGATAACAACCTTGTATGAATAATTACTTAGAATGTCGGGCTTAACTCAACCTTTCAAGCCCTTTGTATTGATGAATCCAACTAGGTCGTGATCCATCTAATACTTACTCTAGAAACTAAATGAAACCATCGTCAACCATAGAACCCCATCAACCTAATTATCATACTTGTTCTTTATTAAAGAACATGTTCTTCAAAAGTTATTCTTTTAAAGTATATGATAATCAATCATTAACCATGCCATATAGTACTAAAACTAACCACTGTTCTTTACTTGTTAACATTATGTCAATTATCATTCCTTGTGTGCTCAATTGATTACTATGCTTTATTATCCACCTGTTTATGATCCCAAGTAATCACACCCGAATAAGAACCTTGTATGTGAATCACTCTAAAAGTGCAACACACCCTGAACCAATCATTACAACTCACTGATCCTAAATCATCGGGGTTAGATCACGCTTAGAGCGATTGCATCTCATTCTTATGCATTATTGCATCCTTGCCAATCTTTTGAACATCGTCCTTACCGGACGATGATTGCTATTTCAGAATTTGGAGTTATTGCGTATCGAAGACCTTGCCCGCATAATCTTGCGATCAAGAAAGGCAAGTTCATCGCTTGCTCATGTAATTTGAGTATTTCTATCAAATTACTTGCAAAGTACTATGGTTATCACTATTGCATAAAAACCAAAACCACTACTTTCATAACTATGAATATGACTATGTGGTGGGAAATGGAACCATGGATTGTGTTGATATGGTGGAGGTTCCATTGCACGGGCTTATATCCATCTAGGATTAAACAACAAATGTCGCTAGATGATTCTTGTGCCGTAATACCCGTGTTAACCATAAGATCCGGAGTGGGACGGAGTAGTCAAAAGTGTTTCCACCTCTCGTTCAACAACGGATGCTCTTTACCGTAGACACTTGTATCTGTCAGGGCAAGCGGTTGGCTGGGGAAGCCTTAAGTCCCCACGGCATAGTCCGTAGACACTTGTCGCTCGAAGTGCAAGCGGTTGGCTGGGGAAGCCTTAAGTCCCCACGGTATTGCGGTCTATGATGGGTTGCAGCTACCGGCGAAGGAGCTTGGTTCGATCCCAAACTGTCATCGTGGTCGGGGTCCACCCATGAGTGGGAATAATGGGACCGGCGAGGACCCAGGGTCGGGGCATGCAACAAAGGGTGCGTGTTCGAGGTAGCGGAGGAACATGATTGGCTAGACCTTATACCGGGCCTCACACCATAGGAAGTGTGGACGGGAAGATCACCCGGTTGGCACCAAGGTTAAGATCTCTTATGGGTAAAGCAACACACCTCTCGTAGAGTGTAAAGAACCGTGACCTGTCACTCCTCGTTCCGGGATATGGAACTGCGAACGCGGCCGGAAAGGAGCTCCATGAAGTTCTAGTAAACCGGTGAAGGCCGACGGACATAGTTCTTCCGAATAAAATCAACCTTTTGAAGAAATGGTTATGAAAACTTGCATTGGTATTAGACTTTCTGGTCTAATGCCGTAGCTAGTGCATTAAACACCTCTTTCCTATAATGAACTTGTTGAGTACGCTCGTACTCATCCCACTCTTAAATCCCCCGCTTAGATATGGAGGCATCGAAGGAGGATCTACAGGTGCAACTCGAAGGCCGAGGAGTCAACAACTACTTCAAGAGACAGGACCTTGTCAGAGGAGTCAGATACCACATCCAACAAGGAGAAAACCTAGTTTAGCCATAGAAGGGAACTAGCTTCCTAAACCTAGCTCCTATTTAGCTAGAGTCTATTCTTAGCCTCTCGTAGTTAGTGTAATACTCTACAAATAGAGTTCGTGATAAGACTAGACTACGAGTCGTTCTTCCGGAGTTTATTTGCAGCTTTACCTCATTGTAAAGTAGGAGGCTGTGATGATCTTATGTAACGTAGTCGATGTTGTAATTCTATAGACATGCCTTGGACCCGCATATGTTTCGTTGTACCACTCGAGCGATATAATACTAGTGGAACGGTGTTTCATTGGTGTTATATCGGACTTGCATACTACACCATGCAAGTGGTATGTCGGGTCACCACAGCTTGGTATCGGAGCAAATGCTTTGACCCTAGGATTAAAACCCTTTAAAGGAGACCTATAGGATTGGTAGTGTCTATAGGAAGTTGTCCTAGGTAAACCAAATACTTTTTATGACTTGAGATGGATATTCACTTGGGAATAATCCTGACACACTTGAGTTAACCCTTTATATTTACCTTTCATAAGTTAAGTTATTTAGCTAATCCAAAACATGTAGCACATCAATAAGTCTTTAAAACAATAGATGAGTAGATCACAGTTGGTATACAATACATGGTAGTCCAAAGAGAGGATACAACCATAAGGAAGATATCCTATTGGAAGATGTGTACCAACACATGTTATGCTTAAGTAAGAATTATCCAGACCTGTAGTAGGAGTAATAGCAAGTGATGAAGATAATTAGGATATCCTAATAGAAGATGTAGACCAAGTTAAGTAATGAGTAAGGAAAATTATCTAGACATGTGAAACAATTGATAGTAAGTAATAACTATGAGTCATATGAGGTAGAAAAGACCATGATGAGTCAATCATGGGAAATAAGGAAGAGTGATAGGAAAAATATATGTCTACTACAAGTTAGAGTTGCTAATCATATATGATTCATCTGGGAATCATTATGTGATGGAATAGAACATCTTAAACATTTAGGAGGAGAACAATAAGAAGTCAGGTCTTCAACAACAAAGCAAGAATTGTGTTCCAAAACCATGGGAACTGTGTCAAGTACATCAGAACCCTAGTTACATGGTAAGAACACATGGAAGTTATGTGTTTAGAGTAACCATACTAGAACTAGGGGTATCATACAAAATAGTCCTCAACAAGCACTTATATAAGATATAATACTTTGTTGGTACTTCCAAACAAATTTAGGTTAACCTTAACCCTCCCAGACCACTCTGTTTCAAGTTTATCTCATTGCAAATGTGCAATTAAGGTAAATGTTGAGACAAATAGTAGAATCCCATATAATCATGCTAAGTATCACGATATAAACCTATCTATGTGGTGTTATATACTACACATCAGAGCCTGATGTTTAGAGATGTATTACTCAACTAGTATATTCGAGCTTATGATGGTGTGTACTATAAACACAAAGCTGAATTTTCTTGGATTTATTTGGATTTTCATTGTTTGACTAGATCCATACTTGAAGTTTGACTCTGATATGCAAATGCATGTTGCAATATCAAGTTCTTACTTGATGCTATAGATCTAGAGGATAATGGTATTCGTGTGAGGAAGTGACGAATTCTGGAAGATTCTAAAGACAAGACGAAGGTTCATCAAAAGAAGGAAGTAAAATTGTGGGAAGAAACCACAATACTCGAAGGAAGTGCCAATCAAAACTCATGCTTTGCCTCAACAGAGGAGTACTTTAGTACATGAGAAGCATGAAGATAAGAAATATGATGACTATGGAGAAGTAGAAGTACAACCATAATCATTATGGAAGAGGGAATGCATGGGAAATCACTTAAGATACTATATTCATAGTGTCAGCTTGTGGTTTTCTTGCAAAATAAAACCGAATGAAGGGAGATGACTTATGAAACCATAGCAGATATAAGAAGACCATAGTTGGTATCGGAAGACCATAGTTGATATAGGATCAATACTGCGAGATAAAGTAGAAGATGTCTCGTCCAGCTTGATCGTAACCTATAATAAGATCCAGTTCTAGATAACAAATAGCCATAATTGGTATCCAAGTAGTCCATCATTGGATTATTTGTACCAAGAAGTTGTGAACAAATAAAATTTTGTTAGCCAAATAACAATGACCCATAATCATTTAGTCGATGGATTAATATTGGATGTCCACAATTGAGTGGATGCACCACGGATATTCTTCGCAAGAGCTACAAACCATAAACTAAATCTAGACCAATATTCTAATCATAAGTCCAATAGTTGGAAGAAAAGGAGTTGAAGACCATAAGAAAACTCTAAGGGGTAGAGTAAAGATTGAGTTGGATATACAATTACTCAATACTTTAAGCTAGATCGAAGCGAAAGTCCGAATCGAGAGGAAGTTCGATCTTATTTTTATAAGATTAAAGAACCCTACTTTCAGAAAGATGTCAGACAGAAGCCGAGGTTCATACCTCGAGGAAGTAAGAATTGGACTATAACTTGAGAAAGTGAGTAATATCTACTCAAAAGTACGGAAGCTCAAGTAAGTCATGGATAAAGAAGTTGAATTAAGGTGATATCGTAGACCTAATAAAGCTCAAATAGGCCAAAGACCGAAGGAGATTGACTATACCAAAACTAAAGTCTATTTGAATGATTCCTTTCATGGAACCTAAATAACCCAAAATAGTTATAGGTATCAACTATAAACTATGATTGGATGGACTAAATGAGTCTAATCCATTCTTAGGAAAATAAACCATCACGACCATTCCATGTTAAGTACCTTACCAAGTACCATTATTGCAGTTTTGGTAGTAAGGGAAAACAAAGACCTATTTTATCAAATAGGAGAAAGTTATCCGATTAGTCCTCAATTAAGACTGTCAGGACAAGAAGAAGTCCTAATCATTGAATCTTCAATGAGAAAGGAAACAAGCTTATAGAGTTGGAAGAGATCAATGAATCAAAGTAAGAACCATGGTTCGGAAACAAACCCTAATGGATTCCAGGAAAAATCTGGACAGGGATATATTCAATTATATCCAGTGAGATCACCGTGGAGTTCTAGAAAAGTTTAAGTATGCATAAGTCGGAACCACACTTCGGAAACGTGAGAGAGTTCAAACTTCGAGGACGAAGTTTAGTTTAAGGGGTAGAGACCGTAATATCCCAGGTAATGGGGTTACAAAAATAGAGGAAACAGATGTGTGCATTGCATTCATGCATAGAAATCTGGGGAATTTTCGCGCTTTAAAGTAAAGCAATCACAGTAACTGAAGTTTCACTTGACCTTGGTGGAATTGAAGTAGCTCATCAAGTCAAGAGCTATAAACCTCAATGTGACTTTGTTAAAACCTTGTTTTGGGTAGAGAGGATTTGATCTAAGGGGTTAGATCAAATGGAATTGATATTCAACACAACAACACTTTACTCAATGATCAATTGCTTGATCATACAAAAGATCACAACATGGTAATCCTTGCCATAACATATGAACATCCATTTAATTGGAAATCAAGTAACAATAATTGGAGAAACCATTCTTGACTTATCTTTTCCATGTCTTAAACTAATCCATGATCCTACCATGAACCTCATGGTATTCATTCTATTTCAATCTTGGGAACATAATAAGGAGATCAACTCTAGAAATATTTATCCTTCTCTATTCCATGTTATTATACATCAAACCTAGAGGGGTGTGAGTTCTATATTAATAATTAAAGAAGCAATAACAAACCTTGAGTTAAACCTTGGATATACATCCAAGTATTCAAATCATCACCCTTGAAGAGAAACCCTAGAATATTATTCCGGACTATTCCTAGAGAGAGAACCCATTTATATTAACCATAGATATTGGTGACCACATAATTATCTTTGGAGAATAACCTTAGGTTAGTATTGAAGTCCTTCCCAAGTGAGAGAGCCCATCCATATCAATTCCAGCTTTACCTATTAATGAATAGAGGACAATCTTTGAACTAAAGTATTGGGTTGTAACCCATGTCATCTTGGAGTGGTGAGATAACCAAATACCAAGTGGAATAAGACTATATCCATGAATTAGTGAAATAAGGGTTGGACTAATCCAACTAAGTTAGACAATTGAATCTTTAGCTCAGCAACCTAAATAAATATTAAGAGTACACCATAAACCCTAGAATAAACCATTCCTATATGAGAGAACTCAAGCTATGGAGTACACTAAAAATAGATGAGGCAACATCTGGATTTGAGAGAGAGAACTATTCTTATAACCAGATGATCATATCATTATTGTTGAGTAGAACCCTAACATAATATCTCAGGCATTCTCCTGGGATATAAACTTTAGAGGCAACCATAGTAGTCCCATCCAAGAAAGTAAAGTATAAGTACTATACCTTAGCTGATCAAGACAATACTTGATCATGGAAGTGAGAACCCCATTTAATGAGAGATCCTTAGGAAGCCAAACCTTGATCATTATTAGTTAAGTGATGATCACAAACCCTAAGAACTTGAGGTATTGAGAATAAACCCTAATAGGATAAGTAGATCTCATCCCCACATAAAATTACTGGGAGATCACTAGTAAGCAACCATATGCTTATATTTCCACCTTAACTTGTGAATCACTTGGTGCTCATAAGTAGAATCCTACCATATTTATATTCCATAGATTTAAGAACCTAAGAAAACTTTAGAGTTAAACTCTATACTTTATATGGTGAGAAACCATACATCCATATGACCAAAGTTAACTATAAAAAGAACTATAACCAATTTAGTTACTTTAATGATGAATTAAGGATTCTAATAGAAGTCCAATGGAATAAGATAGAGCCCATTCTCAAATCCTTAGTGATTAGAGAAGCACATAAGATATGAAGCAAGTAACCATATTACAATGGTTAAGGGGAGACTAAACCCTAGCAAATGCAATATGGTGTCCCCTCATCTCTACAACCTATACTTAAATCCTAACTTTAGTTTATGTATCACTATGGTGATCATAATATAAAACCATGCCATAATTGAGATTCAAACCAAATGCCATTAGGTAAATATCATTAGAACCCTAATGGTTCATTAATTAAATACAATGTTTCAAATATAAAACATAAGAGCCACCTAATGCTAAATCCTATAAGTAAACCATATGTGTAGTGATCAACCATTTATCTTTGTAACCAAGATAAACCATGATGGAAACAATCCCTACTGAGATACTTTCAAATGTAGTGATAGTATTAACCTTAATAAGGGGGTTGTACTAGAAATGATAAAATCCTAATAAATAAGGTTCACATAAAATCATATGCAAGGGGCTAAATTCTCAATTGAGAGACCAAACCCTAATGATAAACTCTAAAACACTTAGAGTAGAAATTATCAATTCTAATAATTTAAACAGATGTGATTACACAAGAAAAAGGAAATTAAAATGAGTGCATAAAATCATGATTATTTACAATTTGTAATAAAGCCCACATATGTGAAATGTTTAATCAAAACAATGGAGTATTACACTAATACTTTTATTAGTCTGCATAAAAGACCAAATGTTTAACACCTGCAAAATAGAAAATAGTTAAAAAAAATGAATTATAAACAGAATTCAACACAAAGAATAAAGCAGAAAATAGAAAAAAAATACAAAACAGAAAAGAATAAAAGAGATAAAGGAGATGGAGTTTACCTGGACCTTACCCGGCCGCGAGGAGCCCAACAGCAGCCCATCGACGCAGCCCAAGCACCAGCCCAGCAGAGCCCGTATACCTTTTCGTAAAAAAATACGATGAGGAGGTCGTCCTCATCTTCTTCCTCGCACGGTGGACGGCGCGACGCCGTGTCTCTCTTCTCCCTCTCGCCGGCAGCTTCCCCTTCCTCGGCAGGTGTGGCGTGGCGACCTCCACAGCGCCGTATAAAGGCCCCGAACGGAACCAGCTTCAAGCTCTTCTTCTTCCCCGCTCCAATTTTCACCAATGCCCGAAACCCTAGCCACAGACCTCCGCTCGCCGCCGGCGATAGAGGCATCCCCGATCCACGCCGTGACCACCACTATGACCACCGTCCTCGACTCGACCACCGTGCACAAGGAATCGAGCCGGGAAGGTCCACGGCACCTGCGCCGAGCCCGTCTTCTCCGACGCCGGTGATGACCCAATCCGGCGAACCACGCCATCTCCGACCACGCCGTCAAGCGCTACGTGCTCCCGGTGAGCTATTGAACCTCGTGGTATGCTTGGTTCGCTCGATTGCATCCCGTATCATACTTATCATCGTTGATCCGTGATATCTGCCGCTCGGCCTCGCCGGCGAGCGAGCTCCGGCGACCATTTCTGGGCGGCGCGGCCACCGCAGATTCGCCTCATCGTCCTCGTTCCAACGCACACGCATATGCCCCCGCGGGAACTAAGAATCACCGGCGCCGTCGATCACCGGCCGCCGGCAGAGCCCATGGTTGCCACCTCGGCACCATGTGGCAGCCGGCGTGGCTAAGGCCCACCGGTCGGTGATCGTGTGGGTAGAGTCACCGGGTACATTTAGTAGATTCCGTTTAAATTTAAATCCGGAAAATTGCTGCAACTTCAAACAAATCTAAAAAATTCAATTTAAGTCAGAAAAATGTAAATAAGATATTAAAATTCTTAGAAAAGAAAACTCCATCCAATAAAAATATAAAATGGAATTTTATTTTTAATAAAAATTCGATTATTTAATACTTGTTATTTAAGCCTTTCATTTTAATTCTAAATTCAAATAAAATTCAATAATTAAGAAAAACATTTAAATTTAATAAAAACTAGTAAGTAAATCAGGAAAATATTAAAACTAATTTTTCTTTACTTATTACTTATTAAATCCTTAATAGGAGGACTTAAACCCTAATTAATAATTACCTTAATTATTAAATTCATTAAAAATAATAAAATGTCAAATCCAATATTATTTTTATTTCAAACTCATTAATAACTTCAACTTTATAATGAAGTTATTAATCCAAGAATTATAGGGTAATTAGAAAACCCTAGTTCCATATGGAAGAAAAACATGAATTCATCATTTCATGTGTAATCCTAAACCCTAGGTTCATTTAGAAACCTAGCTTTATTATCACATGAGAACCTTAATTTGCCTCCAACCTAAACCCTAGGTTGGAACCTATGATCATAATACTTACTTTGTATCCAGAGATACATAGTAGCAACTAAATACTTGCCTTGCCACATAAAATGTAGAAGACCTAACACTAATATATGGGTATCCCATGTGTTCATTTTCATCAGACCTAAATAATCAAGTAGGGTTAATCAAGTAAAAACCCTAGATCCTATTACCAAAGCCACCATCATTATTTATCCCTATTTAGCATCACACCATTGTGATGAACCCTAATAGCAACCATACCCACTATTTTACATTACATAAACCTGTTCCATTAAACCCTACTAGTGTGAGATACTTATGAACCATCCTATTTAGGAACCAACTATTCTCTACTTAGAGATCCAATAGCTAATACAAGACAACCTCAACCTTAATTGATATACTTCTTATTATTTAAGAAGTATGTTCTTCAAAAGTTATTCTTTTGAAGAAAATAAAGAATCATCATCAACCCTCGCTTATAAGAACCTATAAACCCTAGCTAGTCATCACCAACAAGATGAACCAATCCCGATAACAACCTTGTATGAATAATTACTTAGAATGTCGGGCTTAACTCAACCTTTCAAGCCCTTTGTATTGATGAATCCAACTAGGTCGTGATCCATCTAATACTTACTCTAGAAACTAAATGAAACCATCGTCAACCATAGAACCCCATCAACCTAATTATCATACTTGTTCTTTATTAAAGAACATGTTCTTCAAAAGTTATTCTTTTAAAGTATATGATAATCAATCATTAACCATGCCATATAGTACTAAAACTAACCACTGTTCTTTACTTGTTAACATTATGTCAATTATCATTCCTTGTGTGCTCAATTGATTACTATGCTTTATTATCCACCTGTTTATGATCCCAAGTAATCACACCCGAATAAGAACCTTGTTTGTGAATCACTCTAAAAGTGCAACACACCCTGAACCAATCATTACAACTCACTGATCCTAAATCATCGGGGTTAGATCACGCTTAGAGCGATTGCATCTCATTCTTATGCATTATTGCATCCTTGCCAATCTTTTGAACATCGTCCTTACCGGACGATGATTGCTATTTCAGAATTTGGAGTTATTGCGTATCGAAGACCTTGCTCGCATAATCTTGCAGTCAAGAAAGGCAAGTTCATCGCTTGCTCATGTAATTTGAGTATTTCTATCAAATTACTTGCAAAGTACTATGGTTATCACTATTGCATAAAAACCAAAACCACTACTTTCATAACTATGAATATGACTATGTGGTGGGAAATGGAACCATGGATTGTGTTGATATGGTGGAGGTTCCATTGCACGGGCTTATATCCATCTAGGATTAAACAACAAATGTCGCCAGTGATTCTTGTGCCGTAATACCCGTGTTAACCATAAGATCCGGAGTGGGACGGAGTAGTCAAAAGTGTTTCCACCTCTCGTTCAACAACGGATGCTCTTTACCGTAGACACTTGTATCTGTCAGGGCAAGCGGTTGGCTGGGGAAGCCTTAAGTCCCCACGGCATAGTCCGTAGACACTTGTCGCTCGAAGTGCAAGCGGTTGGCTGGGAAGCCTTAAGTCCCCACGGTATTGCGGTCTATGATGGGTTGCGGCTACCGGCGAAGGAGTTTGGTTCGATCCCAAACCGTCGTCGTGGTCGGGGTCCACCCATGAGTGGGAATAATGGGACCGGCGAGGACCCAGGGTCGGGGCATGCAACAAAGGGTGGGTGTTCGAGGTAGCGGAGGAACATGATTGGCTAGACCTTATACCGGGCCTCACACCATAGGAAGTGTGGACGGGAAGATCACTCGGTTGGCACCAAGGTTAAGATCTCTTATGGGTAAAGCAACACACCTCTGTAGAGTGTAAAGAACCGTGACCTGTCACTCCTCGTTCCGGGATATGGAATCTGCGAACGCGGCCGGAAAGGAGCTCCATGAAGTTCTAGTAAACCGGTGAAGGCCGACGGACATAGTTCTTCCGAATAAAATCAACCTTTTGAAGAAATGGTTATGAAAACTTGCATTGGTATTAGACTTTCTGGTCTAATGCCGTAGCTAGTGCATTAAACACCTCTTTCCTATAATGAACTTGTTGAGTACGCTCGTACTCATCCCACTCTTAAATCCCCTGCTTAGATATGGAGGCATCGAAGGAGGATCTACAGTGCAACTCGAAGGCCGAGGAGTCAACAACTACTTCACGAGACAGGACCTTGTCAGAGGAGTCAGATACCACATCCAACAAGGAGAAAACCTAGTTTAGCCATAGAAGGGAACTAGCTTCCTAAACCTAGCTCCTATTTAGCTAGAGTCTATTCTTAGCCTCTCGTAGTTAGTGTAATACTCTACAAATAGAGTTCGTGATAAGACTAGACTACGAGTCGTTCTTCCGGAGTTTATTTGCAGCTTTACCTCATTGTAAAGTAGGAGGCCGTGATGATCTTATGTAACGAGTCGATGTTGTAATTCTATAGACATGCCTTGGACCCGCATATGTTTCTGTTGTACCACTGCGAGCGATATAATACTAGTGGAACGGTGTTTCATTGGTGTTATATCGGACTTGCATACTACACCATGCAAGTGGTATGTCGGGTCACCACAGCTTGGTATCGGAGCAAATGCTTTGACCCTAGGATTAAAACCCTTTAAAGGAGACCTATAGGATTGGTAGTGTCTATAGGAAGTTGTCCTAGGTAAACCAAATACTTTTTATGACTTGAGATGGATATTCACTTGGGAATAATCCTGACACACTTGAGTTAACCCTTTATATTTACCTTTCATAAGTTAAGTTATTTAGCTAATCCAAAACATGTAGCACATCAATAAGTCTTTAAAACAATAGATGAGTAGATCACAGTTGGTATACAATACATGGTAGTCCAAAGAGAGGATACAACCATAAGGAAGATATCCTATTGGAAGATGTGTACCAACACATGTTATGCTTAAGTAAGAATTATCCGGACTCGTAGTAGGAGTAATAGCAAGTGATGAAGATAATTAGGATATCCTAATAGAAGATGTAGACCAAGTTAAGTAATGAGTAAGGAAAATTATCTAGACATGTGAAACAATTGATAGTAAGTAATAACTATGAGTCATATGAGGTAGAAAAGACCATGATGAGTCAATCATGGGAAATAAGGAAGAGTGATAGGAAAAATATATGTCTACTACAAGTTAGAGTTGCTAATCATATATGATTCATCTGGGAATCATTATGTGATGGAATAGAACATCATAAACATTTAGGAGGAGAACAATAAGAAGTCAGGTCTTCAACAACAAAGCAAGAATTGTGTTCCAAAACCATGGGAACTGTGTCAAGTACATCGTAACCCTAGTTACATGGTAAGAACACATGGAAGTTATGTGTTTAGAGTAACCATACTAGAACTAGGGGTATCATACAAAATAGTCCTCAACAGCACTTATATAAGATATAATACTTTGTTGGTACTTCCAAACAAATTTAGGTTAACCTTAACCCTCCCGCACCACTCGTTTCAAGTTTATCTCATTGCAAATGTGCAATTAAGGTAAATGTTGAGACAAATAGTAGAATCCCATATAATCGTGCTAAGTATCACGATATAAACCTATCTATGTGGTGTTATATACTACACATCGGAGCCCGATGTTTAGAGATGTATTACTCAACTAGTATATTCAGGCTTATGATGGTGTGTACTATAAACACAAAGCTGAATTTTCTTGGATTTATTTGGATTTTCATTGTTTGACTAGATCCATACTTGAAGTTTGACTCTGATATGCAAATGCATGTTGCAATATCAAGTTCTTACTTGATGCTATAGATCTAGAGGATAATGGTATTCGTGTGAGGAAGTGACGAATTCTGGAAGATTCGAAAGACAAGACGAAGGTTCATCAAAAGAAGGAAGTAAAATTGTGGGAAGAAACCACAATACTCTGAAGGAAGTGCCAATCAAAACTCATGCTTTGCCTCAACAGAGGAGTACTTTAGTACATGAGAAGCATGAAGATAAGAAATATGATGACTATGGAGAAGTAGAAGTAGAACCATAATCATTATGGAAGAGGGAATGCATGGGAAATCACTTAAGATACTATATTCATAGTGTCGACTTGTGGTTTTCTTGCAAAATAAAACCGAATGAAGGGAGATGACTTATGAAACCATAGCAGATATAAGAAGACCATAGTTGGTATCAGAAGACCATAGTTGATATAGGATCAATACTGCGAGATAAAGTAGAAGATGTCTCGTCCAGTTGATCAGAACCTATAATAAGATCCAGTTCTAGATAACAAATAGCCATAATTGGTATCCAGTAGTCCATCATTGGATTATTTGTACCAAGAAGTTGTGAACAAATAAAATTTTGTTAGCCAAATAACAATGACCCATAATCATTTAGTCGAAGGATTAATATTGGATGTCCACAATTGAGTGGATGCACCACGGATATTCTTCGCAAGAGCTACAAACCATAAACTAAATCTAGACCAATATTCTAATCATAAGTCCAATAGTTGGAAGAAAAGGAGTTGAAGACCATAAGAAAACTCTAAGGGGTAGAGTAAAGATTGAGTTGGATATACAATTACTCAATACTTTAAGCTAGATCGAAGCGGAAAGTCCGAATCGAGAGGAAGTTCGATCTTATTTTTATAAGATTAACGAACCCTACTTTCGTAAAGATGTCGGACCAGAAGCCGAGGTTCATACCTCGAGGAAGTAAGAATTGGACTATAACTTGAGAAAGTGAGTAATATCTACTCAAAAGTACGGAAGCTCAAGTAAGTCATGGATAAAGAAGTTGAATTAAGGTGATATCAGAGACCTAATAAAGCTCAAATAGGCCAAAGACCGAAGGAGATTGACTATACCAAAACTAAAGTCTATTTGAATGATTCCTTTCATGGAACCTAAATAACCCAAAATAGTTATAGGTATCAACTATAAACTATGATTGGATGGACTAAATGAGTCTAATCCATTCTTAGGAAAATAAACCATCACGACCATTCCATGTTAAGTACCTTACCAAGTACCATTATTGCAGTTTTGGTAGTAAGGGAAAACAAAGACCTATTTTATCAAATAGGAGAAAGTTATCCGATTAGTCCTCAATTAAGACTGTCAGGACAAGAAGAAGTCCTAATCATTGAATCTTCAATGAGAAAGGAAACAAGCTTATAGAGTTGGAAGAGATCAATGAATCAAAGTAAGAACCATGGTTCGGAAACAAACCCTAATGGATTCCAGGAAAAATCTGGACAAGGGATATATTCAATTATATCCAGTGAGATCACTGTGGAGTTCTAGAAAAGTTTAAGTCTGCATAAGTCAGAACCACACTTCGGAAACGTGAGAGAGTTCAAACTTCGAGGACGAAGTTTAGTTTAAGGGGTAGAGACTGTAATATCCCAGGTAATGGGGTTACAAAAATAGAGGAAACAGATGTGTGCATTGCATTCATGCATAGAAAATCTGGGGAATTTTCGCGCTTTAAAGTAAAACAGTCACCGTAACTAAAGTTTCACTTGACCTTGGTGGAATTGAAGTAGCTCATCAAGTCAAGCGCTATAAACCTCAATGTGACTTTGTTAAAACCTTGTTTTGGGTAGAGAGGATTTGATCTAAGGGGTTAGATCAAATGGAATTGATATTCAACACAACAACACTTTACTCAATGATCAATTGCTTGATCATACAAAAGATCACAACATGGTAATCCTTGCCATAACATATGAACATCCATTTAATTGGAAATCAAGTAACAATAATTGGAGAAACCATTCTTGACTTATCTTTTCCATGTCTTAAACTAATCCATGATCCTACCATGAACCTCATGGTATTCATTCTATTTCAATCTTGGGAACATAATAAGGAGATCAACTCTAGAAATATTTATCCTTCTCTATTCCATGTTATTATACATCAAACCTAGAGGGGTGTGAGTTCTATATTAATAATTAAAGAAGCAATAACAAACCTTGAGTTAAACCTTGGATATACATCCAAGTATTCAAATCATCACCCTTGAAGAGAAACCCTAGAATATTATTCCAGACTATCCCTAGAGAGAGAACCCATTTATATTAACCATAGATATTGGTGACCACATAATTATCTTTGGAGAATAATCTTAGGTTAGTATTGAAGTCCTTCCCAAGTGAGAGAGCCCATCCATATCAATTCCAGCTTTACCTATTAATGAATAGAGGACAATCTTTGAACTAAAGTATTGGGTTGTAACCCATTTCATCTTGGAGTGGTGAGATAACCAAATACCAAGTGGAATAAGACTATATCCATGAATTAGTGAAATAAGGGTTGGACTAATCCAACTAAGTTAGACAATTGAATCTTTAGCTCAGCAACCTAAATAAATATTAAGAGTACACCATAAACCCTAGAATAAACCATTCCTATATGAGAGAACTCAAGCTATGGAGTACACTAAAAATAGATGAGGCAACATCTGGATTTGAGAGAGAGAACTATTCTTATAACTAGATGATCATATCATTATTGTTGAGTAGAACCCTAACATAATATCTCGGGCATTCTCCTGGGATATAAACTTTAGAGGCAACCATAGTAGTCCCATCCAAGAAAGTAAAGTATAAGTACTATACCTTAGCTGATCAAGACAATACTTGATCATGGAAGTGAGAACCCCATTTAATGAGAGATCCTTAGGAAGCCAAACCTTGATCATTATTAGTTAAGTGATGATCACAAACCCTAAGAACTTGAGGTATTGAGAATAAACCCTAATAGGATAAGTAGATCTCATCCCCACATAAAATTACTCGGGAGATCACTAGTAAGCAACCATATGCTTATATTTCCACCTTAACTTGTGAATCACTTGGTGCTCATAAGTAGAATCCTACCATATTTATATTCCATAGATTTAAGAACCTAAGAAAACTTTAGAGTTAAACTCTATACTTTATATGGTGAGAAACCATACATCCATATGACCAAAGTTAACTATAAAAAGAACTATAACCAATTTAGTTACTTTAATGATGAATTAAGGATTCTAATAGAAGTCCAATGGAATAAGATAGAGCCCATTCTCAAATCCTTAGTGATTAGAGAAGCACATAAGATATGAAGCAAGTAACCATATTACCATGGTTAAGGGGAGACTAAACCCTAGCAAA
>NC_061513.1:201327823-201345332 GCF_022539505.1 Lolium rigidum
TTTCAAATGTAGTGATAGTATTAACCTTAATAAGGGGGTTGTACTAGAAATGATAAAATCCTAATAAATAAGGTTCACATAAAATCATATGCAAGGGGCTAAATTCTCAATTGAGAGACCAAACCCTAATGATAAACTCTAAAACACTTAGAGTAGAAATTATCAATTCTAATAATTTAAACAGATGTGATTACACAAGAAAAAGGAAATTAAAATGAGTGCATAAAATCATGATTATTTACAATTTGTAATAAAGCCCACATATGTGAAATGTTTAATCAAAACAATTGAGTATTACACTAATACTTTTATTAGTTTGCATAAAAGACCAAATGTTTAACACCTGCAAAATAGAAAATAGTTAAAAAAAATGAATTATAAACAGAATTCAACACAAAGAATAAAGCAGAAAATAGAAAAAAAATACAAAACAGAAAAGAATAAAAGAGATAAAGGAGATGGAGTTTACCTGGACCTTACCTGGCCGCAGGAGCCCAACAGCAGCCCATCGACGCAGCCCAAGCACCAGCCCAGCAAGAGCCCGTATACCTTTTCGTAAAAAAATACGATGAGGAGGTCGTCCTCATCTTCTTCCTCGCACGGTGGACGGCGCGACGCCGTGTCTCTCTTCTCCCTCTCGCCGGCAGCCTTCCTCTTCCTCGGCAGTGTGGCGTGGCGACCTCCACAGCGCCGTATAAAGGCCCCGAACGGAACCAGCTTCGAGCTCTTCTTCTTCCCCGCTCCAATTTTCACCAATGCCCGAAACCCTAGCCACAGACCTCCGCTCGCCGCCGGCGATAGAGGCATCCCCGATCCACGCCGTGACCACCACTATGACCACCGTCCTCGACTCGGCCACCGTGCACAAGGAATCGAGCCGGGAAGGTCCACAGCACCTGCGCCGAGCCCGTCTTCTCCGACGCCGGTGATGACCCAATCCGGCGAACCACGCCATCTCCGACCACACCGTCAAGCGCTACGTGCTCCTGGTGAGCTATTGAACCTCGTGGTATGCTTGGTTCGCTCGATTGCGTCCCGTATCATACTTATCATCGTTGATCCGTGATATCTGCCGCTCGGCCTCGCCGGCGAGCGAGCTCCGGCGACCATTTCTGGGCGGCGCGGCCACCGCAGATTCGCCTCATCGTCCTCGTTCCAACGCACACGCATATGCCCCCGCGGGAACTAAGAATCACCGGCGCCGTCGATCAGTGGCCGCCGGCAGAGCCCATGGTTTCCACCTCGGCACCATGTGGCAGCCAGCGTGGCTAAGGCCCACCAGTCAGTGACTGTGTGGGTAGAGTCACCGGGTACATTTAGTAGATTCTGTTTAAATTTAAATCCAGAAAATTGCTGCAACTTCAAACAAATCTAAAAAATTCAATTTAAGTCAGAAAAATGTAAATAAGATATTAAAATTCTTAGAAAAGAAAACTCCATCCAATAAAAATATAAAATGGAATTTTTATTTTTAATAAAAATTCAATTATTTAATACTTGTTATTTAAGCCTTTCATTTTAATTCTAAATTCAAATAAAATTCAGTAATTAAGAAAAACATTTAAATTTAATAAAAACTAGTAAGTAAATCAGGAAAATATTAAAACTAATTTTTCTTTACTTATTACTTATTAAATCCTTAATAGGAGGACTTAAACCCTAATTAATAATTACCTTAATTATTAAATTCATTAAAAATAATAAAATGTCAAATCCAATATTATTTTTATTTCAAACTCATTAATAACTTCAACTTTATAATGAAGTTATTAATCCAAGAATTATAGGGTAATTAGAAAACCCTAGTTCCATATGGAAGAAAAACAGGAATTCATCATTTCATGTGTAATCCTAAACCCTAGGTTCATTTAGAAACCTAGCTTTATTATCACATGAGAACCTTAATTTGCCTCCAACCTAAACCCTAGGTTGGAACCTATGATCATAATACTTACTTTGTATCCAGAGATACATAGTAGCAACTAAATACTTGCCTTGCCACATAAAATGTAGAAGACCTAACACTAATATATGGGTATCCCATGTGTTCATTTTCATCGGACCTAAATAATCAAGTAGGGTTAATCAAGTAAAAACCCTAGATCCTATTACCAAAGCCACCATCATTATTTATCCCTATTTAGCATCACACCATTGTGATGAACCCTAATAGCAACCATACCCACTATTTTACATTACATAAACCTGTTCCATTAAACCCTACTAGTGTGAGATACTTATGAACCATCCTATTTAGGAACCAACTATTCTCTACTTAGAGATCCAATAGCTAATACAAGACAACCTCAACCTTAATTGATATACTTCTTATTATTTAAGAAGTATGTTCTTCAAAAGTTATTCTTTTGAAGAAAATATAGAATCATCATCAACCCTGCTTATAAGAACCTATAAACCCTAGCTAGTCATCACCAACAAGATGAACCAATCCTGATAACAACCTTGTATGAATAATTACTTAGAATGTCAGGCTTAACTCAACCTTTCAAGCCCTTTGTATTGACGAATCCAACTAGGTCGTGATCCATCTAATACTTACTCTAGAAACTAAATGAAACCATCGTCAACCATAGAACCCCATCAACCTAATTATCATACTTGTTCTTTATTAAAGAACATGTTCTTCAAAAGTTATTCTTTTAAAGTATATGATAATCAATCATTAACCATGCCATATAGTACTAAAACTAACCACTCGTTCTTTACTTGTTAACATTATGTCAATTATCATTCCTTGTGTGCTCAATTGATTACTATGCTTTATTATCCACCTGTTTATGATCCCAAGTAATCACACCCGAATAAGAACCTTGTATGTGAATCACTCTAAAAGTGCAACACACCCTGAACCAATCATTACAACTCACTGATCCTAAATCATCGGGGTTAGATCACGCTTAGAGCGATTGCATCTCATTCTTATGCATTATTGCATCCTTGCCAATCTTTTAAACATCATCCTTACCGGACGATGATTGCTATTTCAGAATTTGGAGTTATTGCGTATCGAAGACCTTGCCTGCATAATCTTGCAGTCAAGAAAGGCAAGTTCATCGCTTGCTCATGTCATTTGAGTATTTCTATCAAATTACTTGCAAAGTACTATGGTTATCACTATTGCATAAAAACCAAAACCACTACTTTCATAACTATGAATATGACTATGTGGTGGGCAATGGAACCAAGGATTGTGTTGATATGGTGGAGGTTCCATTGCACGGGCTTATATCCATCTAGGATTAAACAACAAATGTCGCCAGTGATTCTTGTGCCGTAATACCCGTGTTAACCATAAGATCCGGAGTGGGACGGAGTAGTCAAAAGTGTTTCCACCTCTCGTTCATCAACGGATGCGCTTTACCGTAGACACTTGTATCTGTTAGGGCAAGCGGTTGGCTGGGGAAGCCTTAAGTCCCCACGGCATAGTCCGTAGACACTTGTCGCTCGAAGTGCAAGCGGTTGGTCGGGGAAGCCTTAAGTCCCCACGGTATTGCGGTCTATGATGGGTTGCAGCTACCGGCGAAGGAGTTTGGTTCGATCCCAAACTGTCGTCGTGGTCGGGGTCCACCCGTGAGTGGGAATAATGGGACCGGCGAGGACCTAGGGTCGGGGCATGCAACAAAGGGTGGGTGTTCGAGGTAGCGGAGGAACATGATTGGCTAGACCTTATACCGGGCCTCACACCATAGGAAGTGTGGACGGGAAGATCACCCGGTTGGCACCAAGGTTAAGATCTCTTATGGGTAAAGCAACACACTTCTGCAGAGTGTAAAGAACCGTGACCTGTCACTCCCTGTTCCGGGATATGGAATCTGCGAACGCGGCCGGAAAGGAGCTCCATGAAGTTCTAGTAAACCGGTGAAGGCTGACGGACATAGTTCTTCCGAATAAAATCAACTTTTTGAAGAAATGGTTATGAAAACTTGCATTGGTATTAGACTTTCTGGTCTAATGCCGTAGCTAGTGCATTAAACACCTCTTTCCTATAATGAACTTGTTGAGTACGCTCGTACTCATCCCACTCTTAAATACCCTCGCTTAGATATGGAGGCATCGAAGGAGGATCTACAAGTGCAACTCGAAGGCCGAGGAGTCAACAACTACTTCACGAGACAGGACCCCGTCGGAGGAGTCGAATACCACATCCAACAAGGAGAAAACCTAGTTTAGCCATAGAAGGGAACTAGCTTCCTAAACCTAGCTCCTATTTAGCTAGAGTCTATTCTTAGCCTCTCGTAGTTAGTGTAATACTCGTACAAATAGAGTTCGTGATAAGACTAGACTACGAGTCGTTCTTCCGGAGTTTATTTGCAGCTTTACCTCATTGTAAAGTAGGAGGCTGTGATGATCTTATGTAAAGAGTCGATGTTGTAATTCTATAGACATGCCTTGGACCCGCATATGTTTCTGTTGTACCACTCTGAGCGATATAATACTAGTGGAACGGTGTTTCATTGGTGTTATATCAGACTTGCATACTACACCATGCAGTGGTATGTCGGGTCACCACAAGCAACCAATGAAGCTAAAGGAACATTATTAGGATCAACATTAGATCTACCATTAACAAGCATAGACATAATAACATCAATCTTATCACTCAAGGAGGAGGTTTGTTCAACAGAATTTACCTTCTTACCTTGAGGAGTCCTTTCAGTGTGCCATTCAGAGTAGTTAATCATCATATCATCATGAAGCTTTGTTGCAGCACCCAAAGTGATGGACATAAAAGTACCTCCAGCAGCTGAATCCAATAGGTTCCTCGAAGAAAAATTTAATCCTGCATAAAAGGTTTGGATGATCATCCAAGTAGTTAGTCCATGGGTAGGGCAATTCTTTACCAAAGATTTCATTCTTTCCCATGCTTGGGCAACATGTTCATTATCCAATTGCTTAAAATTCATAATGCTACTTGATACGTCTCAAACGTATCTATAATTTCTTGTGTTCCATGCTACTTTTATGATGATACTCACATGTTTTATACACATTATATGTCATTATTATGCATTTTCCGGCACTAACCTATTGACGAGATGCCGAAGAGCCGATTGCTTTGTTTCTGCTGTTTTTGGTTTCAGAAATCCTAGTAAGGAAATATTCTCGAATTGGACGAAATCAATGCCCGGGGTCCTATTTTTCCACGAAGCTTCCGGAAGACCGAAGGAGATACGAAGTGGGGCCACGAGGTGGCGACACGACAGGGCGGCGCGGCCCGGGCCCCGGCCGCGCGGCCCCGGTGTGTGGGACCCTCGTGACGCCCTCGACTCTGCCCTTCCGCCTACTTAAAGCCTTCGTCGCGAATACCCCGATACCGAGAGCCACGATACGGAAAACCTTCCGGAGGCGCCGCCGCCAATCCCATCTCGGGGATTCAGGAGATCGCCTCCGGCACCCTGCCGGAGAGGGGAATCATCTCCCGGAGGGCTCTTCATCGCCATGATCGCCTCCGGATCGATGTGTGAGTAGTTCACCCTCGGACTATGGGTCCATAGCAGTAGCTAGATGGTTGTCTTCTCCTCATTGTGCTATCATGTTAGATCTTGTGAGCTGCCTATCATGATCAAGATCATCTATTTGTAATCCTACATGTTGTGTTTGTTCGGATCCGATGAATATTGAATACTATGTCAAGTTGATTATCAATCTATCATATATGTTCTTTATGTTCTTGCATGCTCTCCGTTGCTAGTAGAGGCTTTGGCCAAGTTGATATTTGTGACTCCAAGAGGGAGTATTTATGCTCGATAGTGGGTCCATGCCTCCATTGAATCTGGGATAGTGACAGAAAGTTCTAAGGTTGTGGATGTGCTGTTGCCACTAGGGATAAAACATCGATGCTTTGTCTAAGGATATTTGTGTTGATTACATTACGCACCATACTTAATGCAATTGTTCTGTTGTTTGCAACTTAATATCGGAAGGGGTTCGGATGATAACTCGAAGGTGGACTTTTTAGGCATAGATGCATGCTGGATAGCCGTCTATGTACTTTGTCATAATGCCCTGATTAAATCTCATAGTACTCATCATGATATATGTATGTGCATTGTTATGCCTTCTTTATTTGTCAATTGCCCAACTGTAATTTGTTCACCCAACATCTATTTATCTTATGGGAGAGACACCACTAGTGAACTGTGGACCCCGGTCCATTCTTTACATCCGAAATACAATCTATCGCAATTGTTCGTTATCGTTCTTCGCAAACAAACATCATCATCCACACTATACATCTAATCCTTTGTTTACAGCAAGCTCGGTGAGATTGACAACCTCACCGTTACGTTGGGGCAAAGTACTTTGATTGTGTTGTGCGGGTGATGCGTGTAGTTGACACGTCCGTTGGGAACCCCAAGAGGAAGGTGTGATGCGCACAGCGGCAAGTTTCCCTCGATAAGAAACCAAGGTTTAATCGAACCAGTAGGAGTCAAGAAGCACGTTGAAGGTTGATGGCGGCGGGATGTAGTGCGGCGCAACACCGCAGATTCCGGCGCCAACGTGGAACCCGCACAACACAACCAAAGTACTTTGCCCCAACGAAACAGGTGAGGTTGTCAATCTCACCGGCTTGCTGTAACAAAGGATTAACCGTATTGTGTGGAAGATGATTGTTTGCGGACAAAACAAGTAAAACAAGTATTGCAGACAGATTTGTATTTCAAGTATTAAAAGAATGGACCGGGGTCCACAGTTCACTAGAGGTGTCTCTCCCATAAGATAAAAGCATGTTGGGTGAACAAATTACAGTCGGGCAATTGACAAATAGAGAGGGCATAACAATGCACATACATGTCATGATAAGTATTGTGAGATTTAATTGGGCATTACGACAAAGTACATAGACCGCCATCCAACTGCATCTATGCCTAAAAAGTCCACCTTCAGGTTATCGTGCGAACCCCTTCCAGTATTAAGTTGCAAAGCAACAGACAATTGCATGAAGTATGGTGCGTAATGTAATCAATAACTACATCCTCGGACATAGCATCTATGTTTTATCCCTAATGGCAACAGCACAACACAACCTTAGGGGTTTCTGTCACTCCCCCAGGTGTCAATGCAGGCATGAACCCACTATCGAGCATAAATACTCCCTCTTGGAGTTACTAGCATCAACTTGGCCGAGCCTCTACTAATACCGGAGAGCATGCAAGATCATAAACAACACATATGAAATAACTTGATAATTAACATAACATGGTATTCTCTATCCATCGGATCCCGACAAACACAACATAGAGTATTACGGATAGATGATCTTGATCATGTTAGGCAGCTCACAAGATCCAACAATGAAGCACAATGAGGAGAAGACAACCATCTAGCTACTGCTATGGACCCATAGTCCAGGGGTGAACTACTCACTCATCACTCCGGAGGCGACCATGGCGGTGTAGAGTCCTCCGGGAGATGAATCCCCTCTCCGGCAGGGTGCCGGAGGAGATCTCCGGAATCCCCCGAGATGGGATCGGCGGCGGCGGCGTCTCGCAAGGTTTTCCGTATCGTGGTTTTTCGCCTCGGGGTTTCGTGACGGAGGCTTTAAGTAGGCGGAAGGGCGAGTCGGGGCCCGACGAGGGGCCCACACCATAGGCGGCGCGGGCCCCTCCTTGGCCGCGCCGCCATGTGGTGTCGCCACCTCGTGGCCCCACTTCGTATGGTCTTCGGTCTTCTGGAAGGTTCGTGGCAAAATAGGCCCCTGGGTCTTCGTTTCGTCCAATTCCGAGAATATTTCGTTACTAGGATTTCTGAAACCAAAAACAGCTAGAAACGAGAACTGGCACTTCGGCATCTTGTTAATAGGTTAGTTCCGTAAAATGCACGAATATGACATAAAGTGTGCATAAAACATGTAGGTATCATCAATAATATGGCATAGAACATAAGAAATTATCGATACGTCGGAGACGTATCAAGCATCCCCAAGCTTAGTTCTGCTCGTCCCAAGCAGGTAAAACGATAACAAAGATAATTTCTGAAGTGATATGCCATCATAACCTTGATCATACTATTTGTAAACATATGTAGTGAATGCAGCGATCAAAACAATGGTAATGACATGAGTAAACAAGTGAATCATAAAGCAAAGACTTTTCATGAATAGTACTTCAAGACAAGCATCAATAAGTCTTGCATAAGAGTTAACTCATAAAGCAATAAATCAAAGTAAAGGTATTGAAGCAACACAAAGGAAGATTAAGTTTCAGCGGTTGCTTTCAACTTGTAACATGTATATCTCATGGATAATTGTCAACATAGAGTAATATAACAAGTACAATATGCAAGTATGTAGGAATCAATGCACAGTTCACACAAGTGTTTGCTTCTTGAGGTGGAGAGAGATAGGTGAACTGACTCAACATAAAAGTAAAAGAATGGTCCTTCAAAGAGGAAAGCATCGATTGCTATATTTGTGCTAGAGATTTTATTTTGAAAACATGAAACAATTTTGTCAACGGTAGTAATAAAGCATATGAGTTATGAAAGTTATATCTTACAAGTTGCAAGCCTCATGCATAGTATACTAATAGTGCCCGCACCTTGTCCTAATTAGCTTGGACTACCGGATCTTTGCAATGCACATGTTTTAACCAAGTGTCACAATGGGGTACCTCCATGCCGCCTGTACAAAGGTCTAAGGAGAAAGCTCACATTTTGGATTTCTCGCTTTTGATTATTCTCAACTTAGACATCCATACCGGGACAACATGGACAACAGTATAATGGAATCCTCTTAAATGCATAAGCATGTGGCAACAATTATTATTCTCATATGAGATTGAGGATGTGTGTCCAAAACTGAAACTTCCACCATGATTCATGGCTTTAGTTAGCGGCCCAATGTTCTTCTCTAACAATATGCATGCTCCAACCATGAAGGTGGTAGATCTCTCTTACTTTAGACAAGACGGACATGCATAGCAACTCACATGATATCCAACAAAGAATAGTTGATGGCGTCCCCAGAAACATGGTTATCGCACAACAAGCAACTTAATAAGAGATAAAGTGCATAAGTACATATTCAATACCACAATAGTTTTTAAGCTATTTGTCCCATGAGCTATATATTGTAAAGGTGAATGATGGAATTTTAAAGGTAGCACTCAAGCAATTTACTTTGGAATGGCGGATAAATACCATGTAGTAGGTAGGTATGGTGGACACAAATGGCATAGTGGTTGGCTCAAGTATTTTGGATGCATGAGAAGTATTCCCTCTCGATACAAGGTTTAGGCTAGCAAGGTTATTTGAAACAAACACAAGGATGAACGGTACAGTAAAAACTCACATAAAAGACATATTGTAAACATTATAAGACTCCATACCGTCTTCCTTGTTGTTCAAAACTCAATACTAGATGTTATCTAGACTCTAGAGAAACCAAATATGCAAACCAAATTAGCAAGCTCTAAGTATTTCTTCATTAATGGGTGCAAAGTATATGATGCAAGAGCTTAAACATGAGCACAACAATTGCCAAGTATCAAATTATCCAAGACATTTTAGAGTCACTACATGTAGTATTTTCCAATTCCAACCATATAACAATTTAACGAAGAAGAAACTTCGCCATGAATACTATGAGTAGAGCCTAAGGACATACTTGTCCATATGCTACAGCGGAGCGTGTCTCTCTCCCATAAAGTGAATGCTAGGATCCATTTTATTCAAACAAAACAAAAAACAAAAACAAACCGACGCTCCAAGCAAAGTACATAAGATGTGATGGAATAAAAATATAGTTTCAGGGGATGAACCTCATAATGTTGTCGATGAAGAAGGGGATGCCTTGGGCATCCCCAAGCTTAGACGCTTGAGTCTTCTTAGAATATGCAGGGGTGAACCACCGGGGCATCCCCAAGCTTAGAGCTTTCACTCTCCTTGATCATATTGCATCATACTCCTCTCTTGATCCTTGAAAACTTCCTCCACACCAAACTCGAAACAACTCATTAGAGGGTTAGTGCATAATAAAAATTCACATGTTCAGAGGTGACACAATCATTCTTAACACTTCTGTACATTGCATAAAGCTACTGGACATTAATGGATCAAATAAATTCATCCAACATAGCAAAAGAGGCAATGCAAAATAAAAGGCAGAATCTGTCAAAACAGAATAGTCCGTAAAGATGGATTTTATTAGGCCACCAGACTTGCTCAAATGAAAATTCTCAAATTGAATGAAAGTTGCGTACATATCTGAGGATCATGCACGTAAATTGGCTTAATTTTCTGAGCTTCCTACAGGGAGGTAGACCCAGATTCGTGACAGCAAAGAAATCTGGAACTGCGCAGTAATCCAAATCTAGTACTTACTTTACTATCAAAGACTTTACTTGGCACAACAAAACATAAAACTAAGATAAGGAGAGGTTGCTACAGTAGTAAAAAACTTCCAAGACTCAAATATAAAACAAAGTACTGTAGCAAAATAACACATGGGTTATCTCCCAAGAAGTTCTTTCTTTATAGCCATTAAGATGGGCTCAAGCAGCTTTAATGATGCACTCGCAAGAAATAGTATTTGGAGCAAAAGAGAGCATCAAGAGGCAAATTCAAAACACATTTAAGTCTAAAATGCTTCCTATGCATAGGAATCTTGTAAATAAACAAGTTCATGAAGAGCAAAGTAACAAGCATAGGAAGATAAAACAAGTGTAGCTTCAAAAATTTCAGCACATAGAGAGGTGTTTTAGTAACATGAAAATTTCTACAACCATATTTTCCTCTCTCATAATAATTTTCAGTAGCATCATGAGAAAACTCAACAATGTAACTATCACATAAAGCATTCTTATCATGAGTCTCATGCATAAAATTATTACTCTCCACGAAAGCATAATCAATTTTATTAGTTGTAGTGGGAGCAAATTCAACAAAGTGGCTATCATCATATATAGGAGGCATATTGTAATCATAAAAGAAAATTTTCTCCTCAATTCTTGGGGGACTAAAAAGATCATGCTCATCAGAGCCAGCTTCCCCAAGCTTAGAATTTTCCATAGCATTAGCAACAATGGTGTTCAAAGCATCCATAGTAATAACATTCCCATTAGCATGCATATAAAGTTCCATGGGTTTTTTAATTCTCTCTTCAAACACATCATGTCCTAATTCAAGATAAAGTTCATAAAGATCTCTCATATTTTTGTTGTTTTCCATTATGCTTAACTAGTGAAATAAAAACATGCATGATATTAAGTAAAGTAAAACAAGTAACTAATTTTTTTGTGTTTTTGATATAGAAAACAAGATAGCAAGTAAAGTAAAGCTAGCAACTAATTTTTTTGTGTTTTGATATAATGCAGCAAACAAAGTAGTAAATAAAATAAAGCAAGACAAAAAGAAAGTAAAGAGATTGGGAAGTGGAGACTCCCCTTGCAGCGTGTCTTGATCTCCCCGGCAACGGCGCCAGAAATTTGCTGCTGGCGTGAAGTTGACGTGGGAGTTAGAGATCTCTGTAGTGTAAATTTTCTTCAGGTCCCCGGCAACGGCGCCAGAAATTTGCTTGATGCGTATAGTTGACACGTCCGTTGGGAACCCCAAGAGGAAGGTGTGATGCGCACAGCGGAAAGTTTCCCTCAGTAAGAAACCAAGGTTTAATCGAACCAGTAGGAGTCAAGAAGCACGTTGAAGGTTGATGGCGGCGGGATGTAGTGCGGCGCAACACCGGAGATTCCGGCGCCAACGTGGAACCTGCACAACACAACCAAAGTACTTTGCCCCAACGAAACAAGTGAGGTTGTCAATCTCACCGGCTTGCTCGTAACAAAGGATTAACCGTATTGTGTGGAAGATGATTGTTTGCAGAGAAAACAGTAAAACAAGTATTGCAAGCAGATTTGTATTTCAAGTATTAAAAGAATGGATCGGGGTCCACAGCTCACTAGAGGTGTCTCTCCCATAAGATAAAAGCATGTTGGGTGAACAAATTACAGTCGGGCAATTGACAAATAGAGAGGGCATAACAATGCACATACATGTCATGATAAGTATTGTGAGATTTAATTGGGCATTACGACAAAGTACATAGACCGCCATCCAACTGCATCTATGCCTAAAAAGTCCACCTTCAGGTTATCGTCCGAACCCCTTCCAGTATTAAGTTGCAAAGCAACAGACAATTGCATTAAGTATGGTGCGTAATGTAATCAATAACTACATCCTCGGACATAGCATCAATGTTTTATCCCTAATGGCAACAACACAACACAACCTTAGGGGTTTCTGTCACTCCCCCAGGTGTCAATGCAGGCATGAACCCACTATCGAGCATAAATACTCCCTCTTGGAGTTACTAGCATCAACTTGGCCGGAGCCTCTACTAATAACGGAGAGCATGCAAGATCATAAACAACACATATGAAATAACTTGATAATTAACATAACATGGTATTCTCTATCCATCGGATCCCGACAAACACAACATAGAGTATTACAGATAGATGATCTTGATCATGTTAGGCAGCTCACAAGATCCAACAATGAAGCACAATGAGGAGAAGACAACCATCTAGCTACTGCTATGGACCCATAGTCCAGGGGTGAACTACTCACTCATCACTCCGGAGGCGACCATGGCGGTGTAGAGTCCTCCCGGGAGATGAATCCCCTCTCCGGCAGGGTGCCGGAGGAGATCTCCGTAATCCCCGAGATGGGATCGGCGGCGGCGGCGTCTCGGCAAGTTTTTCCGTATCGTGGTTTTTCGCCTCGGGGTTTCGCGACGGAGGCTTTAAGTAGGCGGAAGGGCGAGTCGGGGGCCCGACGAGGGGCCCACACCATAGGCGGCGCGGGCCCCTCCTTGGCCGCGCCGCCATGTGGTGTCGCCACCTCGTGGCCCCACTTCGTATGCTCTTCGGTCTTCCGGAAGGTTCGTGGCAAAATAGGCCCCCGGGTCTTTGTTTCGTCCAATTCCGAGAATATTTCGTTACTAGGATTTCGAAACCAAAAACAGCAGAAAACAGGAACCGGCACTTCGGCATCTTGTTAATAGGTTAGTTCCAGAAAATGCACGAATATGACATAAAGTGTGCATAAAACATGTAGGTATCATCAATAATATGGCATAGAACATAAGAAATTATCGATACGTCGGAGACGTATCAGCAGGTTCCACGTTGGCGCCGGAATCCCTGGTGTTGCGCTGCACTACACTCCGCCATGTACAACCTTCACGTGTTCCTTGACTCCTACTGGTTCGATAACCTTGGTTTCTTACTGAGGGAAACTTACTGCTGTGCGCATCACACCTTCCTCTTGGGGTTCCCAACGGACGTGTCGACTGCACGCCATCACTACTTCTCAAAGATATAATTTTAGCAGGAGGATAATATCTTTCAATGAAAGCATCTTTACATTTAGTCCATGAATCAATACTATTCTTAGGCAAAGATAGCAACCAATCTTTAGCTCTTACTCTTAAGGAGAAAGGAAACAATTTTAGTTTTATAATGTCCTCTTCTACATCCTTATACTTTTGCATTTCACAAAGTTCAACAAAATTATTAAGATGGGCAGCAGCATCATCAGTACTAACACCAGAAAATTGCTCTCTCATAACAAGATTTAGTAAAGCAGGTTTAATTTCATAAAATTCTGCTGTAGCAGCAGGTGGAGCAATAGGAGTGCATATGAAATCATTATTATTTGTGCTAGCGAAGTCACACAACTTAGTGTTCTCAGGAGTATTCATTTTTAACAATAATAGAAATAAGTAAAGCAAACCGAATTAAGTAAAGCAAAACAAGTAACTATTTTTTTGTGTTTTTGATATAAAGAAAGCAAACAAGACAGAAAATAAAATAAAGCAAGACAATCAACAAAGTAAAGAGATTGGGTGTGAGAGACTCCCCTTGCAGCATGTCTTGATCTCCCCGGTAACGGCGCCAGAAATTAGCTTGATGACGCGTGAAGCACACGTCCGTTGGGAACCCCAAGAGGAAGGTGTGATGCGTACAACAACAAATTTCCCTCAGTAAGAAACCAAGGTTTATCGAACCAGTAGGAGATGAAGGCCACATGAAGGTTGTTGGTGAAGGAGTGTAGTGCGGCGCAACACCAGGGGTTCCGGCGCCAACGTGGAACCTGCACAACATAATCAAAATACTTTGCCCCAACTTAACAGTGAGGTTGTCAATCTCACCGGCTTGCTGTAAACAAAGGATTAAACATATGGTGTGGCGAATGATGTTTGTTTGCAAAGAACAGCAGAGAACAATGATTGCAGTAGACTGTATTTCAGATGTAAAAGAATGGACCGGGTTCCACAGTTCACTAGTGGTGTCTCTCCAATAAGATAAATAGCATGCTGGGTGAACAAATTACAGTTGGGCAATTGACAAATAGAGATGGCATAACAATGCACATACATATCATGATGACTACTATGAGTTTTACTTAGGGCATTACGACAAAGAACATAGACCGCTATCCAGCATGCATCTATGCCTAAAAAGTCCACCTTCGGGTTAGCATCCGCACCCTTCCAAGTATTAAGTTGCAAACAACAGACAATTGCATTAAGTACTCGTGCGTAATGTAAACAATACAAATATCCTTAGACAAAGCATTGATGTTTTATCCCTAGTGGCAACAGCACATCCACAACCTTAGGGGTTGTTGTCACTCCCCTAGATTCAATGGAGACATGAACCCACTATCGAGCATAAATACTCCCTCTTGGAGTTACAAGTATCAACTTGGCCAGAGCCTCTACTAGCAACGGAGAGCATGCAAGATCATAAACAACACATATATGATTGATCGATAATCAACTTGACATAGTATTCCATATTCATCGGATCCCAACAAACACAACATGTAGCATTACAAATAGATGATCTTGATCATGATAGGCAGCTCACAAGATCTAAACATGATATCACAATAGGAGAAGACTACCATCTAGCTACTGCTATGGACCCATAGTCCAAGGATGAACTACTCACGCATCAGTCCGGAGGCGGGCATGGTGATGTAGAGCCCTCCGGTGATGATTCCCCTCTCCGGCCGGGTGCCGGAGGCAATCTTCAGAAACCCCCGAGATGGGGTTGACGGCGGCGGCGTCTCTGGAACTTTTCTCGTATCATGGCTCTCGGTACAAGGGTTTTCGCGACGGAAGGAATATATATGCGAAGGGGCAGAGTCGGGGGACGCTCGAGGGGCCCACCCCATAAGGCGGCGCGACTAGGGGTGGGGCCGCGCCCCCTATGGTGTGGCCGCCTCGTCGCCCCTCTCCGTCTCCTCTTCGGTGTTCTGGAAGGCTCCGTGGAAAATAAGACCGTGGGCTTTTGTTTCGTCCAATTCCGAGAATATTTACTGTGTAGAATTTCTGAAACCAAAAACAGCAGAAAACAGGAACTGGCGCTTCGGCATCTTGTTAATAGGTTAGTACCGGAAAATGCATCAAAATGATATAAAGTGTATATAAAACATGTGAGTATTGTCATAAAACTAGCATGGAACATAATAAATTATAGATACGTTTGAGACGTATCACCTTAGCTCCAGCATTAACTATCCTCTGCGTGTTGCTCATAACAAATTTATGTCCTGAAACATATTGGTTTTCATTCCCTTCACTACAAGTTCAGGAATGGTGCTATTATAATTCCTATATGGTTCATTCCTATCTATTACAGTAACATCCTGCAATTATTTAGTTCATGGTCAATTTTAAATAATTGCACATGTTGGTTCATATTCCCTGCTCTATAGCTTTTGACATCTTAACTTCTATTTAGCTCATTGTTTTTTACAAAAGTAACAGACTCCTATTACGTAGTTCGTGCCAAATTGAAGTCACTAAACATCTTACTCTGCATTCCCTGTACAAGTAATACCATTATTATTTGTACTTGGTTTGTCGTAAGCTAATAATTAACTGCCTGCTATCAGTTCATTCACTACCCTCTATGTGCTGCCTGTTACGTATTTTAAGTCCCTGAACGCGTTGATTAGCGTTCCCTGCACAACAAAGTTCAGATTATAATTCCTTTACGGTTTATTACTAGTCATGACAGTAAAATGCTGCTATTATTTAGTTCATGGCCAATTTAAGTAATTGAGCGTATTGGTTTGCAGTACATGCTCTATAGTTGTTGACATTATAACTACTATCTGGTTCATTCTTTGTTACAGAAGTAAGTGCCTTCTATTATATAGTAGTTCATGTCAATTTGGAAGTAATTGAACATGTTGGTCTGCTTTTGCTGCACTGCAAATGATACAACTATTGTATCTATCTAGTTTGTCATAAGCCAGGCCAGTAACTACTGCACTGGTTCAAGTACGTGTACCTTTCGTATTGCTATAGGCCTGCGTGTGTGTATATATGCACGAACACACATTATTGAGAGGTTCCAGCCGCATATATAGTGTAATTATGTAGCCCATCGCTCACTATTTTCGGTGTTTAATGCATGAATACCACTGGGATGAAGGGAGTGCATACATATTGTTTATCATGCTGGAACTCGTATGTGCATGACTGATCATGTCTTGATGCAGAGTAACAAAAAACTCCCTTTATAAATAAGGGCAACATCGAACATCTTCAACGAGTGTATCAACATGGTGAGCTGCATGGGACTTGATAGCAGTAAGTATGTTGTTTTATTCTAATGTGCTCGGTTATATAAGCCATAAAATAATTCGATTGCTTGTTTATCTTGCACTATCTCAGCTGCTTAATGATTAGAAAATCACATTTTTATGCTGGTATAGATTATACACATCAAAAAGAAGCTCACAGCTTATTATTTGCCATTTGTCCACGTTAAAATGTTCTGGCTGTTGCTATGCGGCATGCACTCTTTATTTGCTTATTGGTAGTCTATATTAGCCCCATACCGGTAGACTATCTGTGCGCATTACAATGATCTTGTTATACCGAGGAAACGGTGAGTTCCAAATTCTTTGGCAAACAACATTGTAGTGTCTTTGCCTTTCCATTGTTTTTGTCTTATCTTGTAATGTCTTTATTTCAGATATAGGTTGTGCCCGGACAACATAAATGATTGTCGAATCCCTTCATTGTATTGCTAAGTTTAATTACCATTCAATTTCTTTGGGTTCTGTAATATTTTTCAAAGCCTTGCAGCTGATGTAATATTTTTTCAAAGTCTTGCAGCTGATGTAATATTTAGTTAGTTTCTATGATTCTTTCACGCATTCTTTCTATGGTGCTTGTGGTAAGTGAGGCTATCCGACTGAAATCATGTGATGCGTAAATATTCTTAGTATCTTTCTATGTGCCACGCAATCTAAATCACAAATTCTCATCCCTTCAATAGCCCAATTAAGCGAAATCACATATGGGTCGGCCCGCAAAATCCTAAAGCGCCTAACAGGTGGCATGTTAACATACCAATTCGCAGATGGGCCGGTGATACGTCCAAAACGTATCTACTTTCCCGAACACTTTTGCTATTGTTTTGCCTCTAATTTGTGTATTTTGGATGCAACTAACACGGACTAACGC
>NC_061513.1:201345432-201389650 GCF_022539505.1 Lolium rigidum
GCCAACCGCTTGCACTTCGAGCGACAAGTGTCTACGGACTATGCCGTGGGGACTTAAGGCTTCCCCAGCCAACCGCTTGCCCCGACGGATACAAGTGTCTACGGTAAAGCGCATCCGTTGATGAACGAGAGGTGGAAACACTTTTGACTACTCCGTCCCACTCCGGATCTTATGGTTAACACGGGTATTACGGCACAAGAATCACTGGCGACATTTGTTGTTTAATCCTAGATGGATATAAGCCCGTGCAATGGAACCTCCACCATATCAACACAATCCATGGTTCCATTGCCCACCACATAGTCATATTCATAGTTATGAAAGTAGTGGTTTTGGTTTTTATGCAATAGTGATAACCATAGTACTTTGCAAGTAATTTGATAGAAATACTCAAATGACATGAGCAAGCGATGAACTTGCCTTTCTTGACTGCAAGATTATGCGAGGCAAGGTCTTCGATACGCAATAACTCCAAATTCTGAAATAGCAATCATCGTCCGGTAAGGACGATGTTTAAAAGATTGGCAAGGATGCAATAATGCATAAGAATGAGATGCAATCGCTCTAAGCGTGATCTAACCCCGATGATTTAGGATCGGTGAGTTGTAATGATTGGTTCAGGGTGTGTTGCACTTTTAGAGTGATTCACATACAAGGTTCTTATTCAGGTGTGATTACTTGGGATCATAAACAGGTGGATAATAAAGCATAGTAATCAATTGAGCACACAAGGAATGATAATTGACATAATGTTAACAAGTAAAGAACAAGTGGTTAGTTTTAGTACTATATGGCATGGTTAATGATTGATTATCATATACTTTAAAAGAATAACTTTTGAAGAACATGTTCTTTAATAAAGAACAAGTATGATAATTAGGTTGATGGGGTTCTATGGTTGACGATGGTTTCATTTAGTTTCTAGAGTAAGTATTAGATGGATCACGACCTAGTTGGATTCATCAATACAAAGGGCTTGAAAGGTTGAGTTAAGCCTGACATTCTAAGTAATTATTCATACAAGGTTGTTATCAGGATTGGTTCATCTTGTTGGTGATGACTAGCTAGGGTTTATAGGTTCTTATAAGCGGGGTTGATGATGATTCTTTATTTTCTTCAAAAGAATAACTTTTGAAGAACATACTTCTTAAATAATAAGAAGTATATCAATTAAGGTTGAGGTTGTCTTGTATTAGCTATTGGATCTCTAAGTAGAGAATAGTTGGTTCCTAAATAGGATGGTTCATAAGTATCTCACACTAGTAGGGTTTAATGGAACAGGTTTATGTAATGTAAAATAGTGGGTATGGTTGCTATTAGGGTTCATCACAATGGTGTGATGCTAAATAGGGATAAATAATGATGGTGGCTTTGGTAATAGGATCTAGGGTTTTTACTTGATTAACCCTACTTGATTATTTAGGTCTGATGAAAATGAACACATGGGATACCCATATATTAGTGTTAGGTCTTCTACATTTTATGTGGCAAGGCAAGTATTTAGTTGCTACTATGTATCTCTGGATACAAAGTAAGTATTATGATCATAGGTTCCAACCTAGGGTTTAGGTTGGAGGCAAATTAAGGTTCTCATGTGATAATAAAGCTAGGTTTCTAAATGAACCTAGGGTTTAGGATTACACATGAAATGATGAATTCATGTTTTTCTTCCATATGGAACTAGGGTTTTCTAATTACCCTATAATTCTTGGATTAATAACTTCATTATAAAGTTGAAGTTATTAATGAGTTTGAAATAAAAATAATATTGGATTTGACATTTTATTATTTTTAATGAATTTAATAATTAAGGTAATTATTAATTAGGGTTTAAGTCCTCCTATTAAGGATTTAATAAGTAATAAGTAAAGAAAAATTAGTTTTAATATTTTCCTGATTTACTTACTAGTTTTTATTAAATTTAAATGTTTTTCTTAATTATTGAATTTTATTTGAATTTAGAATTAAAATGAAAGGCTTAAATAACAAGTATTAAATAATCGAATTTTTATTAAAAATAAAAATTCCATTTTATATTTTTATTGGATGGAGTTTTCTTTTCTAAGAATTTTAATATCTTATTTACATTTTTCTGACTTAAATTGAATTTTTTAGATTTGTTTGAAGTTGCAGCAATTTTCTGGATTTAAATTTAAACAGAATCTACTAAATGTACCCGGTGACTCTACCCACACGATCACCGACCGGTGGGCCTTAGCCACGCCGGCTGCCACATGGTGCCGAGGTGGCAACCATGGGCTCGCCGGCGGCCGGTGATCGACGGCGCCGGTGATTCTTAGTTCCCGCGGGGGCATATGCGTGTGCGTTGGAACGAGGACGATGAGGCGAATCTACTGGTGGCCGCGCCGCCCAGAAATGGTCGCCGGAGCTCGCTCGCCGGCGAGGCCGAGCGGCAGATATCACGGATCAACGATGATAAGTATGATACGGGACGCAATCGAGCGAACCAAGCATACCACGAGGTTCAATAGCTCACCAGGAGCACGTAGCGCTTGACGGCGTGGTCGGAGATGGCGTGGTTCGCCGGATTGGGTCATCACCTGCGTCGGAGATGATGGGCTCGGCGCAGGTGCTGTGGACCTTCCCAGCTCGATTCCTTGTGCACGGTGGTCGAGTCGAGGACGGTGGTCATAGTGGTGGTCACGGCGTGGATCGGGGATGCCTCTATCGCCGGCGGCGAGCGGAGGTCTGTGGCTAGGGTTTCGGGCATTGGTGAAAATTGGAGCGGGGAAGAAGAAGAGCTCGAAGCTGGTTCCGTTCGGGGCCTTTATACGGCGCTGTGGAGGTCGCCACGCCACACTGCCGAGGAAGGGGAAGCTGCCGGCGAGAGGGAGAAGAGAGACACGGCGTCGCGCCGTCCACCGTGCGAGGAAGAAGATGAGGACGACCTCCTCATCGTATTTTTTACGAAAAGGTATACGGGCTCTCGCTGGGCTGGTGCTTGGGCTGCGTCGATGGGCTGCTGTTGGGCTCCTGCGGCCGGGTAAGGTCCAGGTAAACTCCATCTCCTTTATCTCTTTTATTCTTTTCTCGTTTTGTATTTTTTTCTATTTTCTCGCTTTATTCTTTGTGTTGAATTCTGTTTATAATTCATTTTTTTTAACTATTTTCTATTTTGCGGGTGTTAAACATTTGGTCTTTTATGCAAACTAATAAAAGTATTAGTGTAATACTCAATTGTTTTGATTAAACATTTCACATATGTGGGCTTTATTACAAATTGTAAATAATCATGATTTTATGCACTCATTTTAATTTCCTTTTTCTTGTGTAATCACATCTGTTTAAATTATTAGAATTGATAATTTCTACTCTAAGTGTTTTAGAGTTTATCATTAGGGTTTGGTCTCTCAATTGAGAATTTAGCCCCTTGCATATGATTTTATGTGAACCTTATTTATTAGGATTTTATCATTTCTAGTACAACCCCCTTATTAAGGTTAATACTATCACTACATTTGAAAGTATCTCAGTAGGGATTGTTTCCATCATGGTTTATCTTGGTTACAAAGATAAATGGTTGATCACTACACATATGGTTTACTTATAGGATTTAGCATTAGGTGGCTCTTATGTTTTATAATTGAAACATTGTATTTAATTAATGAACCATTAGGGTTCTAATGATATTTACCTAATGGCATTTGGTTTGAATCTCAATTATGGCATGGTTTTATATTATGATCACCATAGTGATACATAAACTAAAGTTAGGATTTAAGTATAGGTTGTAGAGATGAGGGGACACCATATTGCATTTGCTAGGGTTTAGTCTCCCCTTAACCATGGTAATATGGTTACTTGCTTCATATCTTATGTGCTTCTCTAATCACTAAGGATTTGAGAATGGGCTCTATCTTATTCCATTGGACTTCTATTAGAATCCTTAATTCATCATTAAAGTAACTAAATTGGTTATAGTTCTTTTTATAGTTAACTTTGGTCATATGGATGTATGGTTTCTCACCATATAAAGTATAGAGTTTAACTCTAAAGTTTTCTTAGGTTCTTAAATCTATGGAATATAAATATGGTAGGATTCTACTTATGAGCACCAAGTGATTCACAAGTTAAGGTGGAAATATAAGCATATGGTTGCTTACTAGTGATCTCCCAGTAATTTTATGTGGGGATGAGATCTACTTATCCTATTAGGGTTTATTCTCAATACCTCAAGTTCTTAGGGTTTGTGATCATCACTTAACTAATAATGATCAAGGTTTGGCTTCCTAAGGATCTCTCATTAAATGGGGTTCTCACTTCCATGATCAAGTATTGTCTTGATCAGCTAAGGTATAGTACTTATACTTTACTTTCTTGGATGGGACTACTATGGTTGCCTCTAAAGTTTATATCCCAGGAGAATGCCTGAGATATTATGTTAGGGTTCTACTCAACAATAATGATATGATCATCTGGTTATAAGAATAGTTCTCTCTCTCAAATCCAGATGTTGCCTCATCTATTTTTAGTGTACTCCATAGCTTGAGTTCTCTCATATAGGAATGGTTTATTCTAGGGTTTATGGTGTACTCTTAATATTTATTTAGGTTGCTGAGCTAAAGATTCAATTGTCTAACTTAGTTGGATTAGTCCAACCCTTATTTCACTAATTCATGGATATAGTCTTATTCCACTTGGTATTTGGTTATCTCACCACTCCAAGATGAAATGGGTTACAACCCAATACTTTAGTTCAAAGATTGTCCTCTATTCATTAATAGGTAAAGCTGGAATTGATATGGATGGGCTCTCTCACTTGGGAAGGACTTCAATACTAACCTAAGGTTATTCTCCAAAGATAATTATGTGGTCACCAATATCTATAGTTAATATAAATGGGTTCTCTCTCTAGGGATAGTCTGGAATAATATTCTAGGGTTTCTCTTCAAGGGTGATGATTTGAATACTTGGATGTATATCCAAGGTTTAACTCAAGGTTTGTTATTGCTTCTTTAATTATTAATATAGAACTCACACCCCTCTAGGTTTGATGTATAATAACATGGAATAGAGAAGGATAAATATTTCTAGAGTTGATCTCCTTATTATGTTCCCAAGATTGAAATAGAATGAATACCATGAGGTTCATGGTAGGATCATGGATTAGTTTAAGACATGGAAAAGATAAGTCAAGAATGGTTTCTCCAATTATTGTTACTTGATTTCCAATTAAATGGATGTTCATATGTTATGGCAAGGATTACCATGTTGTGATCTTTTGTATGATCAAGCAATTGATCATTGAGTAAAGTGTTGTTGTGTTGAATATCAATTCCATTTGATCTAACCCCTTAGATCAAATCCTCTCTACCCAAAACAAGGTTTTAACAAAGTCACATTGAGGTTTATAGCGCTTGACTTGATGAGCTACTTCAATTCCACCAAGGTCAAGTGAAACTTCGATTACGGTGATCTGTTTTACTTTAAAGCGCGAAAATTCCCCAGATTTTCTATGCATGAATGCAATGCACACATCTGTTTCCTCTATTTTTGTAACCCCATTACCCGGGATATTACGAGTCTCTACCCCTTAAACTAAACTTCGTCCTCGAAGTTTGAACTCTCTCACGTTTCCGAAGTGTGGTTCTGACTTATGCAGACTTAAACTTTTCTAGAACTCCACAGTGATCTCACTGGATATAATTGAATATATCCCTTGTCCAGATTTTTCCTGGAATCCATTAGGGTTTGTTTCCGAACCATGGTTCTTACTTTGATTCATTGATCTCTTCCAACTCTATAAGCTTGTTTCCTTTCTCATTGAAGATTCAATGATTAGGACTTCTTCTTGTCCTGACGAGTCTTAATTGAGGACTAATCGGATAACTTTCTCCTATTTGATAAAATAGGTCTTTGTTTTCCCTTACTACCAAAACTGCAATAATGGTACTTGGTAAGGTACTTAACATGGAATGGTCGTGATGGTTTATTTTCCTAAGAATGGATTAGACTCATTTAGTCCATCCAATCATAGTTTATAGTTGATACCTATAACTATTTTGGGTTATTTAGGTTCCATGAAAGGAATCATTCAAATAGACTTTAGTTTTGGTATAGTCAATCTCCTTCGGTCTTTGGCCTATTTGAGCTTTATTAGGTCTCTGATATCACCTTAATTCAACTTCTTTATCCATGACTTACTTGAGCTTCCGTACTTTTGAGTAGATATTACTCACTTTCTCAAGTTATAGTCCAATTCTTACTTCCTCGAGGTATGAACCTCGGCTTCTGTCTGACATCTTTCTGAAAGTAGGGTTCGTTAATCTTATAAAAATAAGATCGAACTTCCTCTCAGTTCAGACTTTCTGCTTCGATCTAGCTTAAAGTATTGAGTAATTGTATATCCAACTCAATCTTTACTCTACCCCTTAGAGTTTTCTTATGGTCTTCAACTCCTTTTCTTCCAACTATTGGACTTATGATTAGAATATTGGTCTAGATTTAGTTTATGGTTTGTAGCTCTTGCGAAGAATATCCGTGGTGCATCCACTCAATTGTGGACATCCAATATTAATCCTTCGACTAAATGATTATGGGTCATTGTTATTTGGCTAACAAAATTTTATTTGTTCACAACTTCTTGGTACAAATAATCCAATGATGGACTACTGGATACCAATTATGGCTATTTGTTATCTAGAACTGGATCTTATTATAGGTTCTGATCAACTGGACGAGACATCTTCTACTTTATCTCGCAGTATTGATCCTATATCAACTATGGTCTTCTGATACCAACTATGGTCTTCTTATATCTGCTATGGTTTCATAAGTCATCTCCCTTCATTCGGTTTTATTTTGCAAGAAAACCACAAGCTGACACTATGAATATAGTATCTTAAGTGATTTCCCATGCATTCCCTCTTCCATAATGATTATGGTTCTACTTCTACTTCTCCATAGTCATCATATTTCTTACCTTCATGCTTCTCATGTACTAAAGTACTCCTCTGTTGAGGCAAAGCATGAGTTTTGATTGGCACTTCCTTCGAGTATTGTGGTTTCTTCCCACAATTTTACTTCCTTCTTTTGATGAACCTTCGTCTTGTCTTTAGAATCTTCCAGAATTCGTCACTTCGTCACACGAATACCATTATCCTCTAGATCTATAGCATCAAGTAAGAACTTGATATTGCAACATGCATTTGCATATCAGAGTCAAACTTCAAGTATATGGATCTAGTCAAACAATGAAAATCCAAATAAATCCAAGAAAATTCAGCTTTGTGTTTATAGTACACACCATCATAAGCCTGAATATACTAGTTGAGTAATACATCTCTAAACATCAGGCTCTGATGTGTAGTATATAACACCACATAGATAGGTTTATATCGTGATACTTAGCACGATTATATGGGATTCTACTATTTGTCTCAACATTTACCTTAATTGCACATTTGCAATGAGATAAACTTGAAACAGAGTGGTCTGGGAGGGTTAAGGTTAACCTAAATTTGTTTGGAAGTACCAACAAAGTATTATATCTTATATAAGTGCTTGTTGAGGACTATTTTGTATGATACCCCTAGTTCTAGTATGGTTACTCTAAACACATAACTTCCATGTGTTCTTACCATGTAACTAGGGTTCTGATGTACTTGACACAGTTCCCATGGTTTTGGAACACAATTCTTGCTTTGTTGTTGAAGACCTGACTTCTTATTGTTCTCCTCCTAAATGTTTATGATGTTCTATTCCATCACATAATGATTCCCAGATGAATCATATATGATTAGCAACTCTAACTTGTAGTAGACATATATTTTTCCTATCACTCTTCCTTATTTCCCATGATTGACTCATCATAGTCTTTTCTACCTCATATGACTCATAGTTATTACTTACTATCAATTGTTTCACATGTCTAGATAATTTTCCTTACTCATTACTTAACTTGGTCTACATCTTCTATTAGGATATCCTAATTATCTTCATCACTTGCTATTACTCCTACTACGAGTCCGGATAATTCTTACTTAAGCATAACATGTGTTGGTACACATCTTCCAATAGGATATCTTCCTTATGGTTGTATCCTCTCTTTGGACTACCATGTATTGTATACCAACTGTGATCTACTCATCTATTGTTTTAAAGACTTATTGATGTGCTACATGTTTTGGATTAGCTAAATAACTTAACTTATGAAAGGTAAATATAAAGGGTTAACTCAAGTGTGTCAGGATTATTCCCAAGTGAATATCCATCTCAAGTCATAAAAAGTATTTGGTTTACCTAGGACAACTTCCTATAGACACTACCAATCCTATAGGTCTCCTTTAAAGGGTTTTAATCCTAGGGTCAAAGCATTTGCTACGATACCAAGCTGTGGTGACCCGACATAACCACTGCATGGTGTAGTATGCAAGTCCGATATAACACCAATGAAACACCGTTCCACTAGTATTATATCGCTCAGAGTGGTACAACAGAAACATTTGCGGGTCCAAGGCATGTCTATAGAATTACAACATCGACTCTGTTACATAAGATCATCACAGCCTCCTACTTTACAATGAGGTAAAACTGCAAATAAACTCCAGAAGAACGACTCGTAGTCTAGTCTTATCACGAACTCTATTTGTAGAGTATTACACTAACTACAGAGGCTAAGAATAGACTCTAGCTAAATAGGAGCTAGGTTTAGGAAGCTAGTTCCCTTCTATGGCTAAACTAGGTTTTCTCCTTGTTGGATGTGGTATCCGACTCCTCCGACGAGGTCCTGTCTCGTGAAGTAGTTGTTGACTCCTCGGCCTTCGAGTTGCACTTGTAGATCCTCCTTCGATGCCTCCATATCTAAGCGGGGATTTAAGAGTGGGATGAGTACGAGCGTACTCAACAAGTTCATTATAGGAAAGAGGTGTTTAATGCACTAGCTACGGCATTAGACCGGAAAGTCTAATACCAATGCAAGTTTTCATAACCATTTCTTCAAAAGGTTGATTTTATTCGGAAGAACTATGTCCGTCGGCCTTCACCGGTTTACTAGAACTTCATGGAGCTCCTTTCCGGCCGCGTTCGCAGTTCCATATCCCGGAACGAGGAGTGACAGGTCACGGTTCTTTACACTCTGCGAGAGGTGTGTTGCTTTACCCATAAGAGATCTTAACCTTGGTGCCAACCGGGTGATCTTCCCGTCCACACTTCCTATGGTGTGAGGCCCGGTATAAGGTCTAGCCAATCATGTTCCTCCGCTACCTCGAACACCCACCCTTTGTTGCATGCCCCGACCCTGGGTCCTCGCCGGTCCCATTATTCCCACTCACGGGTGGACCCCGACCACGACGACGGTTTGGGATCGAACCAAACTCCTTCGCCGGTAGCTGCAACCCATCATAGACCGCAATACCGTGGGGACTTAAGGCTTCCCCAGCCAACCGCTTGCACTTCGAGCGACAAGTGTCTACGGACTATGCCGTGGGGACTTAAGGCTTCCCCGGCCAACCGCTTGCCCTGACAGATACAAGTGTCTACGGTAAAGCGCATCCGTTGATGAACGAGAGGTGGAAACACTTTTGACTACTCCGTCCCACTCCGGATCTTATGGTTAACACGGGTATTACGCCACAAGAATCACTGGCGACATTTGTTGTTTAATCCTAGATGGATATAAGCCCGTGCAATGGAACCTCCACCATATCAACACAATCCATGGTTCCATTGCCCACCACATAGTCATATTCATAGTTATGAAAGTAGTGGTTTTGGTTTTTATGCAATAGTGATAACCATAGTACTTTGCAAGTAATTTGATAGAAATACTCAAATGACATGAGCAAGCGATGAACTTGCCTTTCTTGACTGCAAGATTATGCGAGGCAAGGTCTTCGATACGCAATAACTCCAAATTCTGAAATAGCAATCATCGTCCGGTAAGGACGATGTTTAAAAGATTGGCAAGGATGCAATAATGCATAAGAATGAGATGCAATCGCTCTAAGCGTGATCTAACCCCGATGATTTAGGATCAGTGAGTTGTAATGATTGGTTCAGGGTGTGTTGCACTTTTAGAGTGATTCACACACAAGGTTCTTATTCAGGTGTGATTACTTGGGATCATAAACAGGTGGATAATAAAGCATAGTAATCAATTGAGCACACAAGGAATGATAATTGACATAATGTTAACAAGTAAAGAACAGTGGTTAGTTTTAGTACTATATGGCATGGTTAATGATTGATTATCATATACTTTAAAAGAATAACTTTTGAAGAACATGTTCTTTAATAAAGAACAAGTATGATAATTAGGTTGATGGGGTTCTATGGTTGACGATGGTTTCATTTAGTTTCTAGAGTAAGTATTAGATGGATCACGACCTAGTTGGATTCATCAATACAAAGGGCTTGAAAGGTTGAGTTAAGCCTGACATTCTAAGTAATTATTCATACAAGGTTGTTATCAGGATTGGTTCATCTTGTTGGTGATGACTAGCTAGGGTTTATAGGTTCTTATAAGCAGGGTTGATGATGATTCTTTATTTTCTTCAAAAGAATAACTTTTGAAGAACATACATCTTAAATAATAAGAAGTATATCAATTAAGGTTGAGGTTGTCTTGTATTAGCTATTGGATCTCTAAGTAGAGAATAGTTGGTTCCTAAATAGGATGGTTCATAAGTATCTCACACTAGTAGGGTTTAATGGAACAGGTTTATGTAATGTAAAATAGTGGGTATGGTTGCTATTAGGGTTCATCACAATGGTGTGATGCTAAATAGGGATAAATAATGATGGTGGCTTTGGTAATAGGATCTAGGGTTTTTACTTGATTAACCCTACTTGATTATTTAGGTCCGATGAAAATGAACACATGGGATACCCATATATTAGTGTTAGGTCTTCTACATTTTATGTGGCAAGGCAAGTATTTAGTTGCTACTATGTATCTCTGGATACAAAGTAAGTATTATGATCATAGGTTCCAACCTAGGGTTTAGGTTGGAGGCAAATTAAGGTTCTCATGTGATAATAAAGCTAGGTTTCTAAATGAACCTAGGGTTTAGGATTACACATGAAATGATGAATTCATGTTTTTCTTCCATATGGAACTAGGGTTTTCTAATTACCCTATAATTCTTGGATTAATAACTTCATTATAAAGTTGAAGTTATTAATGAGTTTGAAATAAAAATAATATTGGATTTGACATTTTATTATTTTTAATGAATTTAATAATTAAGGTAATTATTAATTAGGGTTTAAGTCCTCCTATTAAGGATTTAATAAGTAATAAGTAAAGAAAAATTAGTTTTAATATTTTCCTGATTTACTTACTAGTTTTTATTAAATTTAAATGTTTTTCTTAATTATTGAATTTTATTTGAATTTAGAATTAAAATGAAAGGCTTAAATAACAAGTATTAAATAATCGAATTTTTATTAAAAATAAAAATTCCATTTTATATTTTTATTGGATGGAGTTTTCTTTTCTAAGAATTTTAATATCTTATTTACATTTTTCTGACTTAAATTGAATTTTTTAGATTTGTTTGAAGTTGCAGCAATTTTACGGATTTAAATTTAAACAGAATCTACTAAATGTACCCGGTGACTCTACCCACACGATCCACCGACCGGTGGGCCTTAGCCACGCCGGCTGCCACATGGTGCCGAGGTGGCAACCATGGGCTCTGCCGGCGGCCAGTGATCGACGGCGCCGGTGATTCTTAGTTCCCGCGGGGGCATATGCGTGTGCGTTGGAACGAGGACGATGAGGCGAATCTACTGGTGGCCACGCCGCCCAGAAATGGTCGCCGGAGCTCGCTCACCGGCGAGGCCGAGCGGCAGATATCACGGATCAACGATGATAAGTATGATACGGGACGCAATCGAGCGAACCAAGCATACCACGAGGTTCAATAGCTCACCAGGAGCACGTAGCGCTTGACGGCGTGGTCGGAGATGGCGTGGTTCGCCGGATTGGGTCATCACCTGCGTCGGAGAAGACGGGCTCGGCGCGAGTGCTGTGGACCTTCCCGGCTCGATTCCTTGTGCACGGTGATCGAGTCGAGGACGGTGGTCATAGTGGTGGTCACGGCGTGGATCGGGGATGCCTCTATCGCCGGCGGCGAGCGGAGGTCTGTGGCTAGGGTTTCGGGCATTGGTGAAAATTGGAGCGGGGAAGAAGAAGAGCTCGAAGCTGGTTCCGTTCGGGGCCTTTATACGGCGCTGTGGAGGTCGCCACGCCACACTGCCGAGGAAGGGGAAGCTGCCAGCGAGAGGGAGAAGAGAGACACGGCGTCGCGCTGTCCACCGTGCGAGGAAGAAGATGAGGACGACCTCCTCATCGTATTTTTTTACGAAAAGGTATACGGGCTCTCGCTGGGGCTGGTGCTTGGGCTGCGTCGATGGGCTGCTGTTGGGCTCCTGCGGCCAGGTAAGGTCCAGGTAAACTCCATCTCCTTTATCTCTTTTATGCTTTTCTGTTTTGTATTTTTTTTCTATTTTCTGCTTTATTCTTTGTGTTGAATTCTGTTTATAATTCATTTTTTTAACTATTTTCTATTTTGCAGGTGTTAACCATTTGGTCTTTTATGCAGACTAATAAAAGTATTAGTGTAATACTCAATTGTTTTGATTAAACATTTCACATATGTGGGCTTTATTACAAATTGTAAATAATCATGATTTTATGCACTCATTTTAATTTCCTTTTTCTTGTGTAATCACATCTGTTTAAATTATTAGAATTGATCATTTCTACTCTAAGTGTTTTAGAGTTTATCATTAGGGTTTGGTCTCTCAATTGAGAATTTAGCCCCTTGCATATGATTTTATGTGAACCTTATTTATTAGGATTTTATCATTTCTAGTACAACCCCCTTATTAAGGTTAATACTATCACTACATTTGAAAGTATCTCGGTAGGGATTGTTTCCATCATGGTTTATCTTGGTTACAAAGATAAATGGTTGATCACTACACATATGGTTTACTTATAGGATTTAGCATTAGGTGGCTCTTATGTTTTATAATTGAAACATTGTATTTAATTAATGAACCATTAGGGTTCTAATGATATTTACCTAATGGCATTTGGTTTGAATCTCAATTATGGCATGGTTTTATATTATGATCACCATAGTGATACATAAACTAAAGTTAGGATTTAAGTATAGGTTGTAGAGATGAGGGGACACCATATTGCATTTGCTAGGGTTTAGTCTCCCCTTAACCATGGTAATATGGTTACTTGCTTCATATCTTATGTGCTTCTCTAATCACTAAGGATTTGAGAATGGGCTCTATCTTATTCCATTGGACTTCTATTAGAATCCTTAATTCATCATTAAAGTAACTAAATTGGTTATAGTTCTTTTTATAGTTAACTTTGGTCATATGGATGTATGGTTTCTCACCATATAAAGTATAGAGTTTAACTCTAAAGTTTTCTTAGGTTCTTAAATCTATGGAATATAAATATGGTAGGATTCTACTTATGAGCACCAAGTGATTCACAAGTTAAGGTGGAAATATAAGCATATGGTTGCTTACTAGTGATCTCCCCAGTAATTTTATGTGGGGATGAGATCTACTTATCCTATTAGGGTTTATTCTCAGTACCTCAAGTTCTTAGGGTTTGTGATCATCACTTAACTAATAATGATCAAGGTTTGGCTTCCTAAGGATCTCTCATTAAATGGGGTTCTCACTTCCATGATCAAGTATTGTCTTGATCAGCTAAGGTATAGTACTTATACTTTACTTTCTTGGATGGGACTACTATGGTTGCCTCTAAAGTTTATATCCCAGGAGAATACCTGAGATATTATGTTAGGGTTCTACTCAACAATAATGATATGATCATCTGGTTATAAGAATAGTTCTCTCTCTCAAATCCAGATGTTGCCTCATCTATTTTTAGTGTACTCCATAGCTTGAGTTCTCTCATATAGGAATGGTTTATTCTAGGGTTTATGGTGTACTCTTAATATTTATTTAGGTTGCTGAGCTAAAGATTCAATTGTCTAACTTAGTTGGATTAGTCCAACCCTTATTTCACTAATTCATGGATATAGTCTTATTCCACTTGGTATTTGGTTATCTCACCACTCCAAGATCAAATGGGTTACAACCCAATACTTTAGTTCAAAGATTGTCCTCTATTCATTAATAGGTAAAGCTGGAATTGATATGGATGGGCTCTCTCACTTGGGAAGGACTTCAATACTAACCTAAGGTTATTCTCCAAAGATAATTATGTGGTCACCAATATCTATGGTTAATATAAATGGGTTCTCTCTCTAGGGATAGTCTGGAATAATATTTTAGGGCTTCTCTTCAAGGGTGATGATTTGAATACTTGGATGTATATCCAAGGTTTAACTCAAGGTTTGTTATTGCTTCTTTAATTATTAATATAGAACTCACACCCCTCTAGGTTTGATGTATAATAACATGGAATAGAGAAGGATAAATATTTCTAGAGTTGATCTCCTTATTATGTTCCCAAGATTGAAATAGAATGAATAGCATGAGGTTCATGGTAGGATCATGGATTAGTTTAAGACATGGAAAAGATAAGTCAAGAATGGTTTCTCCAATTATTGTTACTTGATTTCCAATTAAATGGATGTTCATATGTTATGGCAAGGATTACCATGTTGTGATCTTTTGTATGATCAAGCAATTGATCATTGAGTAAAGTGTTGTTGTGTTGAATATCAATTCCATTTGATCTAACCCCTTAGATCAAATCCTCTCTACCCAAAACAAGGTTTTAACAAAGTCACATTGAGGTTTATAGCGCTTGACTTGATGAGCTATTTCAATTCCACCAAGGTCAAGTGAAACTTCAGTTACGGTGACTGTTTTACTTTAAAGCGCGAAAATTCCCCAGATTTTCTATGCATGAATGCAATGCACACATCTGTTTCCTCTATTTTTGTAACCCCATTACCTGGGATATTACATTGCTCAAGAAGAGCATGTTGATGTGAACTTCATCAAAAATAGTAATTTCAACAACAATGCTTATAGGAATAATTTTGGTAACAACAACTATAGGCCATATCCTTCTAATAATGGTAATGGTTATAGTAATTCTTACAACAATAGTAGGAGTGTACCCTCTGGTCTTGAAGTCATGCTTAAAGAATTCATTTGTACACAAACTGCTTTTAACAAATCTGTTGAGGAAAAGCTTGGTAAAATTGATGTTCTTGCTTCTAAGGTTGATAGTCTTGCTGCTGATGTTGATCTTTTAAAACTGAAAGTTTATGCCTAATGAAACTAGAGATATTAAGTCATTTTCTACAGCAAATGCTATCCAGGTTTGAATTAATGACAATATTAGAATGATGGCTGAATTGCATGGTAGGTGGGAAAGAGAAGAAAAACTTGCTAAAGAGAATAATATAGCTAAAGTTTGGACTATTACCACCACTAGTAATGTTGATGCTTCACATGTTGCTAAGCCTCCTACTATCAATGATAAAATAATTGGTGTTGGCAATGTTTCTACTTCTAATACAAAGCATGCAAAATTGCCTGAAACTGCTGAAACTGTTTGTGATAAAAGTGCTGAAATTTTTCAGAGTATTGGGGACAATGATCCCATTGCTTTAGATCATAATGATTTTGATTTTGATAATTTTCATATCTATGAAGTTATTAAGTTTTTGCAAAAACTTGCTAGAAGTCCTAATGCTAGTGCTATAAATTTGGCCTTTACAAAGCATATTACAAATGCTATCATTAAAGCTAGAGAAGAGGAATTAAAACTTGAAGCTTCTATTCCTATGAAGTTGGAAGATGGTTGGGAGCCCATCATTAAAATGAAGGTCAATGATTTTGATTGTAATGCTTTATGTGATCTTGGTGCAAGTATTTCTGTTATGCCTAAGAAACTCTATGATATGCTTGACTTGCCACCATTGAAATATTGTTATTCGGATGTTAATCTTGCTGATAATTCTATAAAGAAACCTTTGGGGAGGATTGACAATGTTCACATTACGGTTAACAATAACCTTGTCGCCGTTGATTTTGTTGTTTTGGATATTGAATGCAATGCATCTTGTCCTATTATTTTGGGAAGACCCTTTCTTCGAACTGTTGGTGCTATTATTGATATGAAAGACGGAAATATTAAATATCAATTCCCTCTTAAGAAAGGTATGGAACACTTCCCTAGAAAGAGAATAAAGTTGCCTTTTGATTCTATTATTAGAACAAATTATGATGTTGATGCTTCTTCTCTTGATGTTACTTGATTTACACTTTCTGCGCCTAGCTGAAAGGCGTTAAAGAAAAGCGCTTACGGGAGACAACCCATTATTTTATTTCTGCAAAAAAAAATTAATATTTGAGTCAAGGTGCTTGTTACTACTGTAGCAATACCTTTGTATCTTTATTTTATTGCATTGTTGTGCCAAGTAAAGTCTTTGATAGAAGGTTGATACTAGATTTGGATTTCTGCGCAAAAACAGATTTTTAGCTGTCACGAATTTGAGTTGATCCCTCTGTAGGAGAATCTAAAAAATCTGCAAAAATTCATGAGTAATCCTCAGATATGTACGCAACTTTCATTCAATTTGAGATTCTTCATCTGAGCATGTTAAGTGCCTCGAAAAAATTCGTCTTTACGGACTGTTCTGTTTTGGTAGATTCTGCCTTTTATTTCACATTGCCTCTTTTACTGTGTTTGAGTGGATTTCTTTGCTCCATTAAATTTCAGTAGCCTTGGGTAATGTCCAGAAGTGTTGGAAATGATTGTGTCCTCTCTGAACATGTGAATTTTTGATTATGCACTAACTCTCTAATGAGATTGTTTTGAGTCTGGTGTGGAGGAAGTTTTCAAGGATCAAGAGAGGAGGATGATATAATATGATCAAGAAGAGTGAAAAGTCTAAGCTTGGGGATGCCCCGTGGTTCATCCCTGCATATTTCAAGAAGACTCAAGCATCTAAGCTTGGGGATGCCCAAGGCATCCCCTTCTTCATCAACAACTTATCAGGTCACCTCTAGTGAAACTATATTTTTATTCCGTCACATCTTATGTGCTTTACTTGGAGCGTCTGTGTGTTTTTATTTTTGTTTATGTTTGAATAAATTTGGATCCTAGAATTCCTTGTGTGGGAGAAAGACACGCTCCGCTTTTTCATAATGAACACTGGTGTTCTTAGTTTTACTTTTAATGTTCATGGCGAAGGTTGAAAGCCGCTTCATTCATTGCTATTTGGTTGGAAACAGAAAATGCTTCATGTGGTAATTGGTATATTGTCTTGAATAATTTGATACTTGGCAATTGTTTTGAGTTCTCAAGTAGATCATGTTTAAGCTCTTGCATCATGTGGTTTAAACCTATTAGTGGAGAACTACCGTAGAGCTTGTTGAAATTTGGTTTGCATGATTGGTCTCTCTAAAGTCTAGATATTTTCTCGGTAAAAGTGTTTGAGCAACAAGGAAGACAGTGTAGAGTCTTATAATGCTTGCAATATGTTCTTATGTAAGTTTTGTTGTACCGGTTCATACTTGTGTTTGCTTCAAACAACCTTGCTAGCCAAAGCCTTGTACTGAGAGGGAATGCTTCTCGTGCATCCAAAACCTTGAGCCAAAACTTATGCCATTTGTGTCCACCATAACTACCTACTATGTGGTATTTTTCTGCCATTCGAAGTAAATTTCTTGCGTGCTACCTTTAAAATTTCATTCCTTGTCTTTGCAATACATAGCTCATGGGAAAGTAGCCTAAAATACTATTGAGGTAATGAATATGTCGCTTATGTATCTTAGTTCTTATAAGTTGCTTGTTGAGCGGTAACCATGTTTCTGGGGACGCCATCAACCTATTACACCTTTGTTGAATATCATGTGAGTTGCTATGCATGTTCGTCTTGTCTGAAGTAAGGGAGATTCGCCATGAGTTGAATGGTTTGAGTATGCATATTGTTAGAGAAGAACATTGGGCCGCCAACCAAAGCCATGTATCGTGGTGGAAGTTTCAGCTTGGACATTAATCCTCAAATCTCCTATGAGAATATTATCTATTGTTGAGTGCTTAAAGCATTAAAGAGGAGTCCATTATCTGTTTTCTATGTTGTCCCGGTATGGATGTCCTCAAGTTGAGATCTATCAAAATCGAGAAATCAAATGCGATCTATCTCCTTGGACCTTTGTACAGGTGGCATAGAGGTACCCCTTTGTGACACTTGGTTGAAACATATGTAATGCAATGATAATCCATGGAAATCCGAGCTAATTAGAACAAGGAGCGGGCACTATTAGTATTCGATGCATGAGGCTTGCAACTTATATGAGGTTTTATGCATAACACATATGAATTATTACTACCGTTGACAAAATTGTTTCCATGTTTTCAAAATAAAAAGCTCTAGCACATGAGTAATCCCTGCTTCCCTCTGCGAAGGGCCTTTCTTTTACTTTATGTTGAGTCAGTTTACCTACTTCTTTCTATCTTAGAAGCAAACACTTCTGTCAACTGTGTGCATTGATTCTTACATACTTGCTTATTTGCACTCATCATATTACTTTGTGTTGACAATTATCCATGATATATACATGTTGAAAGTTGAAAGCAACTGCTGAAACTTAAATCTTCCTTTGTGTTGCTTCAAAACCTTCTATTAAGAATCTATTGCTTTATGAGTTAACTCTTATGCAAGACTTGTTGATGCTTGTTTTGAAAGTACTATTCATGAAAAGTCTTTGCTATATGATTCAGTTGTTTAGTCATTATCTTTACCATTGCTTAGAATCACTTCATTCATCTCATATGCTTTACAATAGTATTGATCAAGATTATGATAGTAGCATGTCACTTCAGAAATTATCCTTGTTATTGTTTACCTACTCGAGGGCGAGTAGGAACTAAGCTTGGGGATGCTTGATACGTCTCAAACGTATCTATAATTTCTTATGTTCCATGCTAGTTTTATGACAATACTCACATGTTTTATATACACTTTATATCATTTTGATGCATTTTCCGGTACTAACCTATTAACAAGATGCCGAAGCGCCGGTTCTCGTTTTCTGCTGTTTTTGGTTTCGAAATCCTACACAGGAAATATTCTCGGAATTGGACGAAACAAAAGCCCACGGCCTTATTTTCCACGGAGCCTTCCAGAACACCGAAGAGGAGACGGAGAGGGGCGACGAGGCGGCCACACCATAGGGGGGCGCGGCCCCACCCCTGGTCGCGCCGCCTTATGGGGTGGGCCCCTCGAGCGTCCCCCGACTCTGCCCCTTCGCCTATATATTCCTTCCGTCACGAAAACCCTAGTACAGAGAGCCACGATACGAGAAAAGTTCCAGAGACGCCGCCGCCGTCAACCCCATCTCGGGGGGTTCTGAAGATCGCCTCCGGCACCCTGCCGGAGAGGGGAATCATCACCGGAGGGCTCTACATCACCATGCCCGCCTCACTGATGCGTGAGTAGTTCATCCTTGGACTATGGGTCCATAGAAGTAGCTAGATGGTTGTCTTCTCCTATTGTGCTATCATGTTTAGATCTTGTGAGTTGCCTATCATGATCAAGATCATCTATTTGTAATGCTACATGTTGTGTTTGTTGGGATCCGATGAATATGGAATACTATGTCAAGTTGATTATCGATCTATCATATATGTGTTGTTTATGATCTTGCATGCTCTCCGTTGCTAGTAGAGGCTCGGCCAAGTTGATACTTGTAACTCCAAGAGGGAGTATTTATGCTCGATAGTGGGTTCATGTCTCCATTGAATCTGGGGGAGTGACAGCAACCCCTAAGGTTGTGGATGTGCTTTTGCCACTAGGGATAAAACATCAATGCTTTGTCTAAAGATATTTGTATTGTTTACATTACGCACAATACTTAATGCAATTGTCTGTTGTTTGCAACTTAATATTGGAAGGGGTGCGGATGCTAACCCGAAGGTGGACTTTTTAGGCATAGATGCATGCTGGATAGCGGTCTATGTTCTTTGTCGTAATGCCCTAAGTAAAACTCATAGTAGTCATCATGATATGTATGTGCATTGTTATGCCCTCTCTATTTGTCAATTGCCCAACTGTAATTTGTTCACCCAACATGCTATTTATCTTATTGGAGAGACACCACTAGTGAACTGTGGACCCCGGTTCATTCTTTTACATCTGAAATACAATCTACTGCAATCATTGTTCTCTGTTGTTCTTTGCAAACAAACATCATTCCCCACACCATACGTTTAATCCTTTGTTTAAAGCAAGCCGGTGAGATTGACAACCTCACTGTTAAGTTGGGGTAAAGTATTTTGATTGTGTTGTGCAGGTTCCATGTTGGCGCCGGAATCCCTGGTGTTGCGCCGCACTACACTCCTTCACCAACAACCTTCACGTGGCCTTCATCTCCTACTGGTTCGATAAACCTTGGTTTCTTACTGAGGGAAACTTGCTGCTGTACGCATCACACCTTCCTCTTGGGGTTCCCAACGGACGTGTGCTTCACGCGTCATCACTAAGGATGGACCAGATACAGAATATAGTGGGCTCAGCTGTGAACTTGTAGAAGAGCTGAAGAGGGAATGCAAACCAATATGTTCAACATTCCATGTGTGAGTGCCATGCAAAGTAAGATAAGCGAGTTAATGTTGCAGCTTTTGAAGAACCCGATGGCACACAAACTTATTATCGAAGTAGCTAGTGCGACGAGTTTAAATAAATTTGTACTGCAAGATAGCAGAGCGATAGCATGCATGAACTAATAGTAGTCAATTACTTTGTTAGCTTACGACGAAGTAGATAGAAATAACAATGGCATCACCTGTAGTACAGGGAATGGAAACCAACATGTTCAGGGAGTACAAAATTGGTATGAATAGAATAGTAGGAGGCTATAATTTTTGTAACAACGACTGAGCAAGATAGAAGTTATGATGACTACATCTACAGAGCAGGGAATGCAAACCAAAATGTTCAATCGCTTAAAGTTAGCAATGAACTAGAAAATAGCAGGGTGTTACTGTCATTGCTAGGAATGAACTGAAAGAGCTTCAGGAAAACAAGCATCTGAACCCAGAACATGGCGCTAAAACAAGGGACTTACAATCGGAGAATCACTTTGTGGGAGTCATTGCAGATCTTCCTGGGGTTGATAGATCCAGTGATGAAGTACACTACATGTGCTACTTGGGGTTGGAGAGACGGCCATTACACTTCATGGTTACTCATCTCATCTGCAAAAACGTAACGGCGCGTCGTTAGCACAAACAGGTTCCCCAAGATTGAACAAGAACTTGCAGGCAAGCAATAGAAAAGTAACAGTAGAAGAGTTTAGATCATGCACGACACCGGTGAAGTAGCTCCGGTCCATGCACAGCGGTGTCGGTGAGCTAGATCCGATGCGGTGGACGACGGATCCGGTGAAGCGGCTCCGGTGGGGTGGATGATATCGCAGCTGAAGCGATTGTGGTAGACTACTGGATGAGTATATGGTTTCGAGGTTCGCCGGGGATGATCCGGTCCGGTTGATGACGGCGTCGATGAAGCGGCTCTGGCAGACAGCCGGATGAGGAGGATCGCTCGGCCTCGGGTAGGCCAGGGAAGTCTGGCGGGGATGTTCCGGTGCGGTGGTCGTGGAGGTGGGAGAGAGAGGGACTTGGGAAGTTCCGGTGGGTGGTCTGAGGGAAAATGAATTTTTTTGGGAGGGTTTCCGGGGCTAGGGAGGTGGTGATCGAAAAAATGACGGGCAGACCCCCCACCAACCGACTTTGCTGTCATCCCCACAGGGGTAGAATGGGAATTTGGAAGCATGTGAAATATTTGTATTTTGTGGGCGGGAAGTTTTGCCGCTATGTGATTTTGAATTTGGCTACGGTCCAAGTATAATGATAAAAAATTGTGACACCGTATTGTACCTCTGTTCAAGGCCGAGTAAAAAATCAAATAATCATCACGTTGAATATCGGTTACTACCATGATTATCATCTATCTATGAAATTAGCGCATCCGCTAGATCTTGCAAAGTATATTAATGATAAAAAATTGTGAGACCGTACTAGTATTTCTGTTCAAGGTCGAGTGCAACATCAAAATATCATCACGTTGAAAATTTGTTACCATGATCATGATCTATCTCTAAAATTGGCACATCCGCTAAATCTTGTAAAGTATAATGATTAAAAAGTTTGTGAGACCGTACTAGTACTTCTGTTCAAGTCCGAGTGCAACATTAAATCATCATCACGTTGAACATTTGTTACCATGATCATGATCAATCTCTAAAATTGTCTGATCCGCTAAATCTTGAAAAGTATAATGATAAAAAGTTGTGAGACCATACTAGTACTTTTTTTCAAGGCCGAGTGCAACATCAAATCATCATCACGTTGAAAATTTGTTACCATGATCATGAGCTATCTCTGAAATCCAATTCAGAAACATGCCTGAAATATTTTAGGATTGCTGGGAGTTTTGGCCTCTCGACTGAGAGTTGATTTCGAATATGGCTATAGCCAAGTAATATATAATACTACTAATATAAAAATGGTAGATCATGGTAGTAGCTCTACTCAGAAATTTAAGGTCAGGGGTCACATCAAGTCATCAGATATCAAATAAGTTACTCCCATGTTCTCCAAACTCTAGACCAAAAACGCGTCTGAAATATTTCGGGTTTAGTTGGCGGGAGGTTTTGCTGCTCCACTGTGATTTTGATTTTGATCGTGGCTACAATTGAAACGATGATAACAGTAATAGGAAAAAGGTGCACCAGCGCGGTGCCTCTGTTCAGGAATCAAAGGCCTAGGGTCACATCAAGTCATAATCACAAAAAAAATCGGTTCCCATTTTCTCCAAAATTCAATTCAGACACGCGTACCAAATATTTTGGGTTTAATTAGCGGGAGGTTACACCGCCTGACAGAGATTTTGAATTTGACTGTTGCTGAAGTAAATAATAACTATGGAATATAAATTTGGTAGCGTGATGCTCTGCTCAGGAATTCAAGCCCGAGGACACATCCATAAATCATACATACCATATCTTCAAAGAAAATTGGGTCCTTTACTACATGGAGCACAAAGTAAATAATACTACCCCCGTCCATACATAAGTGACTAAACTTTGTCTATATATGGTTTCATCTATATATGTTTTTAGTGTGTAGATACATCCGTATCTTGAAGGGAAAAAAAGTGAGCCGCTACCTTTTTAAATAGAGCGAGTAATACAATTCGGATAAACAATGGTGTAGTAAAACAAATACTCCTGCCCATCATAAAACAAAACACAGACTGACTCAAATATATGTACAGATCACGAACAAGGTTTCATCAGAACACGAACATATACATGCAGAGATAACCGTTTGATCACATAAAACAAAGGTTTCGTGGCATATTTATGCCCCAAAACAAGCAGACGTCGGACAACGCCAACGTACTAGCAGCTACCACTATGGAGCTGCAGCACAAACAAATGGTGCAGCGACATTTCCACCAAAACGAAAACTAAAAGACATTAGACCAAACAAAAGCTGGGCTATCACTTCTTGCCCAAACAAGCCTTGCTCCTTCATATGCGACTTCCTTTTCTCTTATGGATGTTGAACTTTGAATTTGATGGGTTCCTGACAGCGCGTTCTTGTCGTGTCCTTTAGGTTGCACTCTGTATAAGGTCGGTTACTGTTAGGAAATGAACAAATTGATCAGCAAAAGCCAATGTAAATGAATGCAAAGGTTACATATGAATGACTAACCCGGTCTAACTGAGTGTGGTGACCCGACATACCACTGCATGGTGTAGTATGCAAGTCTGATATAACACCAATGAAACACCGTTCCACTAGTATTATATCGCTCAGAGTGGTACAACAGAAACATATGCGGGTCCAAGGCATGTCTATAGAATTACAACATCGACTCGTTACATAAGATCATCACAGCCTCCTACTTTACAATGAGGTAAAACCGCAAATAAACTCCGGAAGAACGACTCGTAGTCTAGTCTTATCACGAACTCTATTTGTAGAGTATTACACTAACTACGAGAGGCTAAGAATAGACTCTAGCTAAATAGGAGCTAGGTTTAGGAAGCTAGTTCCCTTCTATGGCTAAACTAGGTTTTCTCCTTGTTGGATGTGGTATCTGACTCCTCTGATAGGGTCCTGTCTCGTGAAGTAGTTGTTGACTCCTCGGCCTTCGAGTTGCACTGTAGATCCTCCTTCGATGCCTCCATATCTAAGCGGGGATTTAAGAGTGGGATGAGTACGAGCGTACTCAACAAGTTCATTATAGGAAAGAGGTGTTTAATGCACTAGCTACGGCATTAGACCAGAAAGTCTAATACCAATGCAAGTTTTCATAACCATTTCTTCAAAAGGTTGATTTTATTCGGAAGAACTATGTCCGTCAGCCTTCACCGGTTTACTAGAACTTCATGGAGCTCCTTTCCGGCCGCGTTCGCAGTTCCATATCCCGGAACAGGGAGTGACAGGTCACGGTTCTTTACACTCTGCAGAGGTGTGTTGCTTTACCCATAAGAGATCTTAACCTTGGTGCCAACCGGGTGATCTTCCCGTCCACACTTCCTATGGTGTGAGGCCCGGTATAAGGTCTAGCCAATCATGTTCCTCCGCTACCTCGAACACCCACCCTTTGTTGCATGCCCCGACCCTGGGTCCTCGCCGGTCCCATTATTCCCACTCACGGGTGGACCCCGACCACGACGACGGCTTGGGATCGAACCAAACTCCTTCGCCGGTAGCTGCAACCCATCATAGACCGCAATGCCGTGGGGACTTAAGGCTTCCCCAGCCAACCGCTTGCACTTCGAGCGACAAGTGTCTACGGACTATGCCGTGGGGACTTAAGGCTTCCCCAGCCAACCGCTTGCCCTGACAGATACAAGTGTCTACGGTAAAGCGCATCCGTTGATGAACGAGAGGTGGAAACACTTTTGACTACTCCGTCCCACTCCGGATCTTATGGTTAACACGGGTATTACGTCACAAGAATCACTGGCGACATTTGTTGTTTAATCCTAGATGGATATAAGCCCGTGCAATGGAACCTCCACCATATCAACACAATCCATGGTTCCATTGCCCACCACATAGTCATATTCATAGTTATGAAAGTAGTGGTTTTGGTTTTTATGCAATAGTGATAACCATAGTACTTTGCAAGTAATTTGATAGAAATACTCAAATGACATGAGCAAGCGATGAACTTGCCTTTCTTGACTGCAAGATTATGCAGGCAAGGTCTTCGATACGCAATAACTCCAAATTCTGAAATAGCAATCATCGTCCGGTAAGGACGATGTTTAAAATATTGGCAAGGATGCAATAATGCATAAGAATGAGATGCAATCGCTCTAAGCGTGATCTAACCCCGATGATTTAGGATCAGTGAGTTGTAATGATTGGTTCAGGGTGTGTTGCACTTTTAGAGTGATTCACGTACAAGGTTCTTATTCAGGTGTGATTACTTGGGATCATAAACAGGTGGATAATAAAGCATAGTAATCAATTGAGCACACAAGGAATGATAATTGACATAATGTTAACAAGTAAAGAACAGTGGTTAGTTTTAGTACTATATGGCATGGTTAATGATTGATTATCATATACTTTAAAAGAATAACTTTTGAAGAACATGTTCTTTAATAAAGAACAAGTATGATAATTAGGTTGATGGGGTTCTATGGTTGACGATGGTTTCATTTAGTTTCTAGAGTAAGTATTAGATGGATCACGACCTAGTTGGATTCATCAATACAAAGGGCTTGAAAGGTTGAGTTAAGCCTGACATTCTAAGTAATTATTCATACAAGGTTGTTATCAGGATTGGTTCATCTTGTTGGTGATGACTAGCTAGGGTTTATAGGTTCTTATAAGCAGGGTTGATGATGATTCTTTATTTTCTTCAAAAGAATAACTTTTGAAGAACATACTTCTTAAATAATAAGAAGTATATCAATTAAGGTTGAGGTTGTCTTGTATTAGCTATTGGATCTCTAAGTAGAGAATAGTTGGTTCCTAAATAGGATGGTTCATAAGTATCTCACACTAGTAGGGTTTAATGGAACAGGTTTATGTAATGTAAAATAGTGGGTATGGTTGCTATTAGGGTTCATCACAATGGTGTGATGCTAAATAGGGATAAATAATGATGGTGGCTTTGGTAATAGGATCTAGGGTTTTTACTTGATTAACCCTACTTGATTATTTAGGTCCGATGAAAATGAACACATGGGATACCCATATATTAGTGTTAGGTCTTCTACATTTTATGTGGCAAGGCAAGTATTTAGTTGCTACTATGTATCTCTCGGATACAAAGTAAGTATTATGATCATAGGTTCCAACCTAGGGTTTAGGTTGGAGGCAAATTAAGGTTCTCATGTGATAATAAAGCTAGGTTTCTAAATGAACCTAGGGTTTAGGATTACACATGAAATGATGAATTCCTGTTTTTCTTCCATATGGAACTAGGGTTTTCTAATTACCCTATAATTCTTAGATTAATAACTTCATTATAAAGTTGAAGTTATTAATGAGTTTGAAATAAAAATAATATTGGATTTGACATTTTATTATTTTTAATGAATTTAATAATTAAGGTAATTATTAATTAGGGTTTAAGTCCTCCTATTAAGGATTTAATAAGTAATAAGTAAAGAAAAATTAGTTTTAATATTTTCCTGATTTACTTACTAGTTTTTATTAAATTTAAATGTTTTTCTTAATTATTGAATTTTATTTGAATTTAGAATTAAAATGAAAGGCTTAAATAACAAGTATTAAATAATTGAATTTTTATTAAAAATAAAAATTCCATTTTATATTTTTATTGGATGGAGTTTTCTTTTCTAAGAATTTTAATATCTTATTTACATTTTTCTGACTTAAATTGAATTTTTTAGATTTGTTTGAAGTTGCAGCAATTTTCTGGATTTAAATTTAAACAGAATCTACTAAATGTACCCGGTGACTACCCACACAGTCACTGACTGGTGGGCCTTAGCCACGCTGGCTGCCACATGGTGCCGAGGTGGCAACCATGGGCTCTGCCGGCGGCCACTGATCGACGGCGCCGGTGATTCTTAGTTCCCGCGGGGGCATATGCGTGTGCGTTGGAACGAGGACGATGAGGCGAATCTACTGGTGGCCGCGCCGCCCAGAAATGGTCGCCGGAGCTCGCTCGCCGGCGAGGCCGAGCGGCAGATATCACGGATCAACGATGATAAGTATGATACAGGACGCAATCGAGCGAACCAAGCATACCACGAGGTTCAATAGCTCACCAGGAGCACGTAGCGCTTGACGGTGTGGTCGGAGATGGCGTGGTTCGCCGGATTGGGTCATCACCGGCGTCGGAGAAGACGGGCTCGGCGCAGGTGCTGTGGACCTTCCCAGCTCGATTCCTTGTGCACGGTGACTGAGTCGAGGACGGTGGTCATAGTGGTGGTCACGACGTGGATCGGGGATGCCTCTATCGCCGGCGGCGAGCGGAGGTCTGTGGCTAGGGTTTCGGGCATTGGTGAAAATTGGAGCGGGGAAGAAGAAGAGCTCGAAGCTGGTTCCGTTCGGGGCCTTTATACGGCGCTGTGGAGGTCGCCACGCCACACTGCCGAGGAAGGGGAAGCTGCCAGCGAGAGGGAGAAGAGAGACACGGCGTCGCGCTGTCCACCGTGCGAGGAAGAAGATGGGGACGACCTCCTCATCGTATTTTTTTACGAAAAGGTATACGGGCTCCTGCTGGGCTGGTGCTTGGGCTGCGTCGATGGGCTCGTCGTTGGGCTCCTGCGGCCAGGTAAGGTCCAGGTAAACTCCATCTCCTTTATCTCTTTTATTCTTTTCTATTTTGTATTTTTTTTCTATTTTCTGCTTTATTCTTTGTGTTGAATTCTGTTTATAATTCATTTTTTTTAAACTATTTTCTATTTTGCAGGTGTTAAACATTTGGTCTTTTATGCAGACTAATAAAAGTATTAGTGTAATACTCAATTGTTTTGATTAAACATTTCACATATGTGGGCTTTATTACAAATTGTAAATAATCATGATTTTATGCACTCATTTTAATTTCCTTTTTCTTGTGTAATCACATCTCGTTTAAATTATTAGAATTGATAATTTCTACTCTAAGTGTTTTAGAGTTTATCATTAGGGTTTGGTCTCTCAATTGAGAATTTAGCCCCTTGCATATGATTTTATGTGAACCTTATTTATTAGGATTTTATCATTTCTAGTACAACCCCCTTATTAAGGTTAATACTATCACTACATTTGAAAGTATCTCCAGTAGGGATTGTTTCCATCATGGTTTATCTTGGTTACAAAGATAAATGGTTGATCACTACACATATGGTTTACTTATAGGATTTAGCATTAGGTGGCTCTTATGTTTTATAATTGAAGCATTGTATTTAATTAATGAACCATTAGGGTTCTAATGATATTTACCTAATGGAATTTGGTTTGAATCTCAATTGCATGGTTTTATATTATGATCACCATAGTGATACATAAACTAAAGTTAGGATTTAAGTATAGGTTGTAGAGATGAGGGGACACCATCACTACAAGAAAAGTTCTGATAGACAACGTCTCAAAATCGTCCGCTAAGGGGTATTTTTCGTCGCCTATGGGCCTAACCCGACGATATGGGTTCTGTTGTCGAAACTGCGTCAGGCAAAGTCCTACGACGATTTTTTCGGTCCGTCGCGCTTGGGAGCCCGTTGACTGCTGACGTCATGCAAACTGACACGTGGCAGACGCCGTTAACTGGCACTTAACGGCGTTAACCGGCTGAAACCCCGTGGTAGATGGTAGGCCCACACGAGGCCTGCCACGTCTTAAGCGGGCCGACCCATTAAGTTTGCGCGCCGGGCCAGCTGACTTATTTTGACCGGTCAACTATATAGCGGGGCTGGTCCATTAGTTACGTGGGCCGGCCTAACCTCTAAGGTTGACTGGTCAAAACTTTAATGGGCCGGCCCACTAAGCATGTGGGCCGGGCCGAATGCACTCGATTGACCGGTCAACATGCAAAAGGGCCGGCCCACAAGACATGTGGGACCCACTTTCCTGGTATCGGGCCGGCCCATTTAAAAAGTGGGGTCCACATTAAAGCAACTGGGCCGGCCCAAGAAGTTACTGGGCCGGCCCAATTAGCATGTGGGTCCCACGTTCCCGCTATCGGGCCGGCCCATTTAGTACGTGGGGTCCACATTTGATCAAATGGTCTGGCCCAACAAGCCAGTGGGCCGGGCCAAAAGCACCGGTGGGTCCCACTTTCCTGTTAAAGGGCCAGCCCATTTAGTATGTGGGGTCCACCATATAGCAAGTGGGCCGGCCCAACAAGATAGTGGGCCGGGCCAAAAACATAGGTGGGTCCCACTTTCCAGTTAAAGGGCTGGCCCATTTAGTATGTGGGGTCCACCATATAGCAAGTGGGCCGGCCCAACAAGATAGTGGGCCGGGCCAAAACACTGGTGGGTCCCACTTTCCTATTAAAGGGCCGGCCCATTTAGTATGTGGGGTCCACCGTACAGCAAGTGGGCCGGCCCAACACGCTAGTGGGCCGGGCCAAAACACAGGTGGGTCCCACTTTCCTGTCAAAGGGCCGGCCCATTTAGTATGTGGGGTCCACCATATAGCAAGTGGGCCGGCCCAACACGCTAGTGGGCCGGGCCAAAAACACAGGTGGGTCCCACTTTCGTCTTAAAGGGCCGGCCCGTTTAGTATGTGGGGACCACCACAAAAGCAATTGGGCTGGCCCAACTAGTTAGTGGGCCGGCCCGGTAGTGGGTGGGGTCCACCTTAAAGCAAGTGGGCCGGCCCAATAAAAGTGTGGGGTCCACAAGTAAATCAAGTGGGCTGGCCCAATAAGTAAGTGGGCCAGCCCGTTTAGTTGCTTGTTTATATGCCGGCGTAAAAGGCGCTTTAGGATTTTGCGGGCCGGCACGTATGTGATTTCGCTTAATTGGGCCGTTTAAGGGATGGGAATTCGTGATTTAGATATTGAGAATATTTACGCAGCATTGATTTGCGTCGGATAGCCTCACTTACCACAAGCACCAAAGAAAAAAGCGCGAACGAACTATAAAAACTAACTAAATATTACATCAGTCGCAAGGCATTGAAAAAATATTACATAACCCGGAGAAATTGAATGGTAATTAAACCTAGCAATACAATGAAGGGATCCGGCAATCTTTTAAGTTGTCCATGCAGCACCTATATCTGAAACAAAGACATTACAAGTTAAGACAGCAACAATGGAAAGGCAAAGACACTACAATATTGTTTGCCAAAGAATTTGGAACTCATCATTTCGTCGTTATAACAAGATCATTGTAATGCGCACAATAAGCAAACAAAGAGTGCATGCCGCATACCAACAGCCAATATAACAAAGCATGTTAGAATGAAACAGCAGACTTACTACTGTCGAGTCCCATGCAAACCAACATGTTCAGGGAGTACAAAATTGGCATGAACAACATAGTAGCAGGCTATAAATTTTGTAACAACGACTGAGCAAGATGAAGTTATGATGGCTACATCTACAGAGCAGGGAATGTAAAGCAAAAATAGAAGTTACGATGGCAAAAGCTAAAGAGGAGGGAATGTGAACCAACATGTGCCAAGTGCAATTACTTCATTTTGGCCGTGAACTAAATAATACTCCTGAACTTATAGTGAAGGGGATGCAAATCAAGATGTTTCGGGATATAAACTTGTAATGAGCAACACATAGAGGATAGTTAATGCTTGGAGCTTAGGATGGACCAGATACAGAATATAGTGGGATCACCTGTGAACTTGTATAAGAGGGAATGCAAACCAATATGTTCAGCTTTCCATATGTGAGCGTCATGCCAAGTCAGAGAAACAAGTAAATAATGCAGCTTTTGAAGAACAAGATGGCACGCAAAATTATTATCTAGTAGTATGACAAGTTTATTTGTACTACAAGCTAGATAGCAGAGTGATAGCATGCCAAACTAAGTCCTTACTTTGTTAGCTTACAATGAACTAGATACAAAACAATGGCATCACCTGTAGTACAGGGAATGCAAGCCAACATGTTCATGGAGTAAAAAATTGGCACAAACAACATAGTAGCAGGCCATAATTTTTGTAACAACGACTGAGCAAGATAAAGTTATGATGGTGTTATCACCAGAATTTGACCGAGTCAGAGGTGGGCCGCGATCAAGATGGACTTGAAGATTTATATATAGAAGAAATACGTGAATCGGCCTTACATGCAAAGTTTGGGCTAGTTTGCCCTTGTATCTGTAACATATTAGGTTACGTGTCGATTTAGAAGTTAAAGTTTAGCCCGTGCACGTTTAGGTGCACGCCTCAATTAGAAAGTCCCTTGGACTATAAATATGTATCTAGGGTTTATGGAATAAACAACAACCAACGTTCAACACAAACAAATCTCGGCGCATCGCCAACTCCTTCGTCTCGAGGGTTTCTCCGGTAAGCACCATGCTGCCTAGATCGCATCTTGCGATCTAGGCAGCACAAGCCTATCTCTTTGTTCATGCGTTGCTCGTGCTGAAGCCTTTTTGATGGCGAGCAACGTAGTTATCTTAGATGTGTTAGGGTTAGCATTGTTCTTCGTATCATATGCTGTCGTAGTGCAACCCTCATGCATCTAGCCGCCCTTACACCTATCTTAGGTGTAGGGGCGGCACCCCGCTTGATCATAGTTTAGTAGATCCGATCCGTTACGGTTGCTCCTTGCTCTGCAAGGATTAGTTTAATATCCGCATTAGTTAGGCCCTACAAAGGGTTGGAGGATCCAGCGGCGTGTAGGGTGACGTTTGCTAGCCCTAGAAAGGATGTTCCGGGATCAACCTCGTGTTGGTTTTTAGGCCCTGTCTAGGATCGGCTTACGGTCACCGTGCGCGAGCGCGAGGCCCAATCGTGAGTAGGATGATCCGATTATGCGGTGAAAACCCTAAATCGTCGTAGATCTCATTAGCTTTATCTTGATCAAGCAGGACCACCATATATTCGGACACCTTGTACGAATCATGGGTGAATCGGCTCTTTGAGCCGATTCACAGGATAACCTGAGAGCCGATCGAGGCTCGTATTTAATGTTTACGTGTATGCCATGCAGGAAACTAAGCGAGGCATCATCCAACACCTTCCTGACCAGGTATAGGTCAGGTGGCACGCCCTTGCGATATCATCGGACGTGTGACCAGGAGGCTTTGCGGGCCGTCGCTCTGAGGGACTGGGGCCAGCCGCAGCCCTAGTTGTTACCGGCTCTACTGTGTTGCCCGTCGCTGCCCGCCAGTGGGTTTCTGACATCAACACATTCTGGCACGCCCGGTGGGACGACCTTCGACATCCACCACATCGCCATCTACATCCGAGATGGCGGAAAGCACTCCGGTCAAGTACGAGGATCTGCCTAATGAACTCAAGAAGAAACATGACGAGATCAAGGCAACCCTCGAAGCCGAACTCATCGGCTCTTTCCGCAAAGCCCTCTCCCATGGCATCAAGTGGAAGGGGTTCTCACATGAAAGTGCGTTCCAGGCCCGTCCGCCGTTGCCATGCGCATTGGCAGCACCAGGAGTACCGATTTCACTAGCGTCCACCGTTAACATGGTGGGGCGTACTTACCTTGAAGGGTGCCAGCCAAGACCCTCACTCGACATCAACATGGTAGGACCTGGACACCACTCTGGTAAGGACGGAGATGAGGGCAGCTGCTCTCATAGCAAAGATACAGAGGAAGCCGCTCCACGCGATCGGCTCCGCCAAGACGGCAAGCGCTACGTCACAGAGGGAGAAGTGAAAAACATAAGGTATCAACGACCTCTCTCTCGATCACCTCCTCAACAAGTATGTGAGTCAGTATGACCAACGCCGGCGATACAACGACGATGATGAAGAAGATCGTCTGGCTAGGGACGACAGGAGACGTCGTCGGCATGATCGCGAGGAGGAGGAGCACGAGCGCCGTGCCAAGGAAAAGTTGGGGGAGCGAGTCGACGAGGATAGGCACTGGGACTGTCCCTTCTTCAGACACTGCTGGGATTCAGGAATGAGCCGATTGCCCACAATCGGCAATTGCCCAGAATGCAACCAGAAGAAAAAGGAGGCAGCCAACGTGTCCGTATTCAAGCGCCAAGGGCCTCTCCCGCCACAAAGCAAACGCGTTGAGTCCCCTCGGTTGGAAGATCTCGAAGATTCAGAAGACGAGGGAGAAGAAGAAGACAGGTACCACCGGCCAAGGTGGTGCCCTGATGGACTCAGCCGTTCCCAAAAGCGCAGGGTCCAGCGATTGCGCGGCCTTGAGGAAGCCGAAAGGTTATACTTGCATACATTGAGGAAGGCAAGGCCTGATCTGGCTGCGAAAGTTCAGCGAACCCTGGATGAAGAGGGTCGTCCACGGAAAATGGAGTGGCGTCCCAAGAAAAGGAAAGCCGATGACGAAACATCGGCTGGCACAAACATGGTAATCGTCCTTCCGACGAAGCTTAGTGCTCCACGATTACATGATGCACTCAAGGTGGACGACAGCAAGCGCACCAACATGATAAAGTCAGAAATTGGGCTGGTTTTATCTACCGTCCTGAAGGAGTAGCAAGAGCAAATCAATGAGCAAACATGGCGAGGCTGATCCTTGTGATCGGCCCCAAAAAATTTATGGAAGGACATTACAAAACCTTCGTCGAACAAGCAACATGGAGGCCGATTCCAGCAATCGGCCAAAATTATCCTCACCATCCATTCTGCCTGGGTTTAGCATTTAATCCAACAGGGGATACCTGAAGAGCCGATACCATCAATTCTCTTGACAGAATCGGCTCGGGGGGCACCTAGGTGGATGAAACACGAGGATATGCAGTAGGAATGTCTTGCAAGTACCCAGCAGCCCAAGATATTCTTTGATGACGGATATTGAGGTATGGGGGCCGATACATAAATCGGCCGTAAAAATTCAAAATTTTTTAAGCACAGCCGATGCGTGGCCATCGACTTAAGGATATAGCTGTTATGATCAGAGGATCGATGGAGCAGGAACTGGGCCACGAAGAGAGACTTTGATGGAAGAACTCCTCAATGGAGTGGTTTAATGGCTCAGATCCTCTCTGCAAAAACAACGCCGGGAGCAGCATGGATGTGCAGATCAGGCCAAGGGTGGGTTGCTTCAGATCCACCGAAGGAAAGGAGCCGTCGGGGGGCAGCTCACCCTGAAGATTCTCTGCTCTGGAGGGCTGATTTTGTTGGAAATCGGCTGGCTCTGCATGATAGTTCTCTCAGACATGATCTAGCCCAGGTCCATTTGTCTGAAGGGCATGCCCTCGTCTCTGTTTCGCTTTGACTGAGACTCAGGGGGCAGCTGGCCTGGTGGATGCTCTGTTTTTGAAAGCCGATTGGGTGGCCATCGGCTAGTCCTGCGCCGCGATTTTCGTCAAGGGTGGTAATCCGGCAGAACTCAAATTCATTCTTCGAAAGGATGAAGGATAGTTCATGAAGACTTGATGCGCGGACATTGGCTTATTGAGTTTTGACCAAGATTCCAGTCACCCTGTGGTCGGAGAAATGAAGGGCGGATTATGAGAGACCGATGCGTTGCCATCGGCTCATTGAGAATCGGTTTAAAAAGAAATCGGCAAGATCAAATTGGGGAAACTTCTTCATTAATAAACAGGATTTCTTACAGAAGAAGAGCCGATTGCTCAAAGAAGGAAGAACAAAAGAAGGGTCTATTGACCAATCTACTGCTGCTAGGCCTATACTAGTAGATCCTAATCTACGGGCCATCGCTGCCCTCGTCGTCATCCTCGGAACTCTCATCGGCACTGCTGCCGATGGGCTCTTCGTCGCTACTCCCGTAGCCCTCTACGGGAGCTTCATCCCCGTCTTCATCGTCGCTGCTGTCGTCGTCCCACCACATGCGGAGGCGTTTCGCCGGCGGGTAACCCTCGAGGGAGTCATCGTCGTCGTCGTCTTCCTCTTCCTCTTCTTCAGAGGTGGGGCAGCCGTCCCAGGGGAACCGGTCGTCCTCGCTTTCCGACTCCAGTTCCCCGTCGGCGAGGAACTGAAGATCTTCTTCCCCGCTGGTCAAGGACTTGTCGTCCTCGGACCAGATGGAGGAGGCGTGGCTTTCCTCGTCCCATTCTTCTGGGGCACGGATGTCCGGCGGCGTCTCGCGGGAGGAGGAGGACCCGTAGGAAAGCTCGGAGGAGGAGGAGGAGGAAGAAGACATGGTGGCACAGGAGGGTTTTTGGTGCTAATGCGAGGAGGACGAAGGAGGAGCGAGCTGTTCAGAACGGTTAAATAAAAGGGATATGAGGGAGATTCAATGCCACAGCAGTTTCCGAGGAGATGATGCCCAACAGGAACATTTTGCGGCCACGTGGAGAAGTGGAAGGGGCAAGGCATCATGATGAAGGATTCTGCGGCGGTTTCTGCTCTGCCACGACATGACCCGACGAAAGAAAAGCTTAATGATTTTGGAAATGTCATTTCCAAAACCAGGGGGGCATGTGTTATCACCAGAATTTGACCGAGTCAGAGGTGGGCCGCGATCAAGATGGACTTGAAGATTTATATATAGAAGAAATACGTGAATCGGCCTTACATGCAAAGTTTGGGCTAGTTTGCCCTTGTATCTGTAACATATTAGGTTACGTGTCGATTTAGAAGTTAAAGTTTAGCCCGTGCACGTTTAGGTGCACGCCTCAATTAGAAAGTCCCTTGGACTATAAATATGTATCTAGGGTTTATGGAATAAACAACAACCAACGTTCAACACAAACAAATCTCGGCGCATCGCCAACTCCTTCGTCTCGAGGGTTTCTCCGGTAAGCACCATGCTGCCTAGATCGCATCTTGCGATCTAGGCAGCACAAGCCTATCTCGTTGTTCATGCGTTGCTCGTGTTGAAGCCTTTTTGATGGCGAGCAACGTAGTTATCTTAGATGTGTTAGGGTTAGCATTGTTCTTCGTATCATATGCTGTCGTAGTGCAACCCTCATGCATCTAGCCGCCCTTACACCTATCTTAGGTGTAGGGCGGCACCCCGCTTAATCATAGTTTAGTAGATCCGATCCGTTACGGTTGCTCCTTGTTCTGCAAGGATTAGTTTAATATCCGCATTAGTTAGGCCCTACAAAGGGTTGGAGGATCCAGCGGCGTGTAGGGTGACGTTTGCTAGCCCTAGAAAGGATGTTCCGGGGATCAACCTCGTGTTGGTTTTTAGGCCCTGTCTAGGATCGGCTTACGGTCACCGTGCGCGAGCGCGAGGCCCAATCGTGAGTAGGATGATCCGATTATGCGGTGAAAACCCTAAATCGTCGTAGATCTCATTAGCTTTATCTTGATCAAGCAGGACCACCATATATTCGGACACCTTGTACGAATCATGGGTGAATCGGCTCTTTGAGCCGATTCACAGGATAACCTGAGAGCCGATCGAGGCTCGTATTTAATGTTTACGTGTATGCCATGCAGGAAACTAAGCGAGGCATCATCCAACACCTTCCCGACCAGGTATAGGTCAGGTGGCACGCCCTTGCGATAGCATCGGACGTGTGACCAGGAGGCTTTGCGGGCCGTCGCTCTGAGGGACTGGGGCCAGCCGCAGCCCTAGTTGTTCCCGGCTCTACTGTGTTGCCCGTCGCTGCCCGCCAGTGGGTTTCTGACGTCAACAGATGGCTAGATCTACAGAGCAGGGAATGTAAACCAAATATAGAAGTTACGATGCCAAAAGCTATAGAGCAGGGAATGCGAACCAACATGTGCAATTACTTAAAATTGGCCATGAACTAAATAATAGCAGGATGTTACTATGATACCTATAATTTTTGTAACAACGACTGCGCAAGATAGAAGTTATGATGGCTACATCTACAGAGCAGGGAATGCAAACCAAAATGTTCAATCGCTTAAAGTTAGCAATGAAGTAGAAAATAGCAACGTGTTACGGTCATAGCTAGGAATGAACTAAAAGAGCTTCAGACAAACAAGCATCTGAACCCATAACATGGCGCTAAAACAAGGGACTTACATTAGGAGAAGCACTCTGTGGGAGTCACAGCAGATCTTCCTGGGGTTGATAGATCCGGTGATGAAGTACGCTACATGTGCTACTTGGGGTTGGAGAGACGGCCATTACACTTCATGGTTACTCATCTCATCTGCAAACAAGTAACGTCGCGTCGTTAGCACAAACAGGTTCCCCCAAGATTAAACAAGAACTTGCAGGCAAGCAATAGAAAAGCGACAGTAGAAGAGTTTAGATCATGCACGGCGCCGGTGAAGCAGATCCGGTTCATGCACAGCGGTGTCGGTGAGCAAGATACGATGCGGTGGACGACTGATCCGGCGAAGCGGCTCCGGTGGGGTGGACGATACCGCAGCTGAAGCGACTGTGGTAGACTGCTGGATGAGCATATGGTTTCGAGGTTCGGCGGGGATGATACGGTCCGGTTGATGACGGCTTCGATGAAGCGGCTCCGGCAGGCAGCCGGATGACGAGGATCGCGAGGGCTCGGGTAGGCCAGGGAAGTCCGGCGGGGATGTTCCGGTGCGGTGGTCGTGGAGGTGGGAGAGAGGGACTTGGGAAGTTCCGGTGGGTGGTCTGAAGGAAATGTATTTTTTTTTGGGAGGGTTTCCTGGGCTAGGGAGGTGGTGATCCAAAAAATGACGGGCAGACCCCCCACCAACCGACTTTGCTGGCATCTCCACAGGGGTAGAATAGGAATTTGGAAGCGTGTGAAATTTTTGTATTTTGTGGGCGGCAAGTTTTGCCGCTATGAGATTTTGAATTTGGCCACCGTCCAAGTATAATGATAAAAAATTGTGACACCGTACTAGTACCTCTGTTCAAGGCCGAGTGCAAAATCAAATCATCATCACGTTGAATATAGGTCACTACCATGATCATGATCTATCTTCTCGGACAGAGATCCAGTGCCCCCACGTTCACAGGGCACAACGTGACCTGAGGCTTCCCATCCACCATTCGTTTCAATCCAACGGCAAGGAAAGCAACAGCGTGACCCGATTAATTTCTGCTGAGCTGAGAGCTGCTGTGTTCTCTCGAAGCTGAAGAAATAGAGAAGGGAACAGAAGATGATTTCGGTTCCGAGCGCATCTGTCCGGGCCAAAAATGTATCTGGTACAAACTCCAGCGGGACGACGCATAGTGTCTGGGCCGTTCGCAGCGACGCAAACATGCCCAAATATGTGTCTCGGATCCGTCGCGCGGACGCTGCGTGGACGCGTAAAGTGTCCGCTCGCGTCTGGCGAACGTTTCGTCGGGCCCGCTTGGCAGTGACCCAGCGTCGATGCGTCTTCTCGGCGGCGCCGCTTCGGCAGTCTGCGGTCGCGTAAAATGGCGATGCCTCGGGTGGCACGCGTCGTCACCTACCTCTGCGAATGGCGATGCCACGCGTGCAGCGGCCGTCGCGTGCCTCCGACCTATATTAACAGGAGCGTACGCATATCATCTCCTCCCACACTAAACCCTAGCCGCTGCCGCTCAACCTCCTACTAGGTTTTGTATAGAACTAGAACGCATAATTTAATCTCAAGTTTGATGTGCCCTGTGAACGTGGGGCACTGGATCTATGTCCCTATCTTCTTAATCCCAATCAAAAATGCGTTTGAAATATTTCAGGATTGGTGGGAGATTTTGCCGCCCGACTGAGATTAAATTAAACCACGCGTTCGACAATTCAAACTTGAGACCAAGGCTATGATACCATTTAAGTTCGAACTGATTGAAAAAGGCTATGCAATTAATTTATATAACATCCACAGAAACAACTACCAAGTTTGATGCGGCCTAAGGCCACGTGGGTTGCCCGATCTCACGAATTGACCGAGGAAAAGGCGGGGGAGAGGAAGAACACGAAGAACACGACGAAGAACGCGATGAACACACGCAAACACACACCAACCCGATACAATTCCGGTTTACTCCCGATAGCCCGAACCACTATCCCGATAGAATCTCTCAAGGGAGAGACACGCGGTAGAATCCCCGAGAGGAAGATCGGTATACGATCGATGGAATCACACGAGTGAGAGACCGGTGGTAGAATCACAAGTGTGAGAGACTAATCATATAAGGAGTGCCTTGTACAATAGATTTGGATAATCTAAGGAGGGGGTTACCCTAATCCCAAAGGGATGGTGGAGGCATGAGCCTAATTCTCTCAAGTTCATTCCTAACCTAATGAAGGGGGAGGTGGGAGCCTATATATAGGGAGCCACTAAGGAGGGGTAGTTTAGGCATACAAGGGGGTACATGGGACTTGGCCCGAATTGACTTGGACGCATAGGGGGGCGGATTGTCCGGCCTTAGTGGGGCGGATAATCCGAGCCGTCGTGCTTCATGCACCGTCTCTTCTTGGCGACCTCGGGCGCTCTTCTTCCTTCTTCTCTTCCATGCCTCCGTGACCTCGGCCTTGAGTGTGGTTCTTGACGTTGACGCACATGATGCGGTGGAGACCGAAGGTCGCCCCGTATCATCTCCCCCCACTTGAAAAAGAGTCGTCCTCGACGATGAGTCTTCGTGAACGTGTAGAGGAGGTAGATGACACAAACGCTTGAATGTCCCTTCACTTGTCAAGAGCCCTATGAATAGCACAAGAAAAGCAAAGGAGCAATCAAAGCGTAGCCAAAGTTCAATGGATTTAGGAAGAGGGCGCAAGTAGAAGGAGGTCACCTTATCAAAGTGTCGGTGTGCTCTCATTGAGAGGTCTTGTGTAGTGGAAGTGTGCGGGCAAAACCACTCATTGGAGCTCACTTGTATCATGCTCTCAAGAGCTCTTTTTGCAACTCGTGCTCAATCGAGGTTGACATTGGAGTGTGGGTACCTACACACATGTTAGACAACAAGAACAATGTGTGTGCATGGTATATGAACACATCATCCATCATGATGCGCCATTTCTTTTGCACATCACCATTAGCGGTAAGCAAGATATTATAGTACACATGGTGAATATGCGGGGAAAACTTAGGAACATGCGCAACATGGATAGGTGCAAAGTCTCCAAAAGGTGAGAGAGCTATGGGGGCAATCTCATTCACAAGCATATGAACATCATTGCAAACCAAGCATTGGAAAGAGCAAGTATTCAACATTTTGGTTGCACTAATGGGAGAATATTGCAAGCATGTAGCACAAAACATGTTCAAGTTTGTATCATAGCATGGCATGGTCAAATTGTCACAAGCAACTATTTCCACATGATCAACAATGGTGGTATCACAAGTATCACAAGGGAAAGTGAAAGAAGCATATGACATAGCAATAGGATCATCCAACTCATGCAAGCACTCACAAATCATCATGTCCACTAGTGGGATCATGGCATCATCAACACCCATATAGGTACCTTTGTAGTCCCGCTCATATGAGGTAGGTGTTGTGGAAGAGGTAGGCTCGATGTGGCCTCCATGTTCATCTTCAAGCAAGCATGGTGTGATATCTTCATCTTCATGCACCATGTACATCTTCTCCATGATCGGCGTCTCATCATCCATGGGACCTAATAAGACACAAGGAAACACACTAGAGGTAGAGGGTAAGTTGTTAGAATTTGAAATGGCCTCACATGACCTATCAACTACCACTCTCATCTCACTTGGTGTATCGCTCATGCTCTCGAAGTGGAGGCACTCAAGCTCACATATGGTGGAATCGCTCATCTCACATATAGTGGAGTCGCTCATCTCACATATAGTGGAGTCCCTCATCTCCATGGCAATGGCGTCGTCGATGTCCGAGCAACCTAGCAAAGAGGAAGACAACACAAGAGGAGTAGAGGTTAAGTTGTTAGAAATCCAAGTGTCCTCACTCAACTCATGGGGTGTGTCACTCATGCTCTCAAGGTGTTTGAAGTATGCGTTGCACTCGGCTTTTTCTTTGGGTGTCATTTGGGCTTCTCGAGCATCTAGCTCGGCGAAGTATGCTCTCATCTCGGCTTGTTCTTGTGGGGTCATCATGTATATCTCACTAGGATAGGTGTATATGTATGGTGGAAGGAAAACTACACAAGTATCTCACCTATCAAGAAAGTATCGGAAAAATGGTTCAAGTCAAGAGCAAAGTCGAAATGTATCGGGGTTACTCACACACACACTCAAAGCACACGCAAAAGGCTAAGAAACACTATATGTGGTGGGTAAGGGGTGGATAGCAAACGAAAAAGATCAACGGAAAAGTCTATTGTCAAATGTGGGTAAGATCCAAAGTCAAATGTCAAGAGTGGTGATCTATGTCAAGAAAACACGGAAACACACACAACGGAGAACAATGGGGTTAGCGCGACCAAGGAAGTGAGCAAGTGACAAAGATGGTCCTAACGAAGACTATATGCTCGGTGTCACGCCAACACAAGAGAGACGGTAGCTCGGTTGCATATGAGAGAAGCAACAAGATTTGCACAAATGTCACTCTTCTCTTTTCTCTCTTAGTGCTCACAAGCTTTGCACTTCTCGGTATCGGTGGACACACACTCTTTTTCTATTCCTTTTTCTTTTTCTCTTTTTTTTCACTTTTTTTTTCTATGCTTAGAAGCTTTATTTTCTCTATGTATATGTCACACTTTTTCTTCTTTTGTGTATCTTTCTCACCGAGCTTGCTTCGGAGCTTTGCTCAACACAACGCACACACACCCTCTCACGGTCGTGCCACTTGTGCAATGCTTCGCAACACTCGGAAAGCCACTCTCAATGGGATAGGTACGCAAAGGAAGAAAGGGGCTACAAGGGTTAGGGGAGGCAAGTTATACCTATTGACGTTAGGCGGTGTCAAGCACACGAACTTGCGATGGCGAATTGGTGGTGTCGATGACGATGGCGAAGTTGCGCCGGAATCCGGGGTGCCAACGGTGTCGTCACGGTGTTGATGTAGGCGCGGAAGCAAAATAGACAACCGATGCACTCCAAAACGGAAACCGAGCAAATTATGTCAATGCCCGAAAAGTTGGGTCGAAACGAGCGGTCAAAAAGTATGTTCCAAAAATCGTCAAAAATTAGGGATGGGCTAGGTGGAGTATTTGGGGGATGCTGTTAAAATTTGGAAGCAAACGGGCTCCGGAAAATTGTCAAAATTTGGGGCAAAAAGTGGAGTCAAAATTAGACGAAAATTGGATCAGAATTGTGAAATCCGGTCAGCGGGCCGGTTTGACCGGGTCTGGGGCCGGATTTTCCGGTTGGCGGCCGGTCTCGCTCCGGTCCGAGCATTTTTTTCCGGTGTGGCGCCCGGTTTGAGTCCGGTTGACCGGCCAGGCGCGTTGGTGCTTGGAGAAACTCTGCGTGGATGGCTGTAGGGGGCAAGCTGAGCAGATTCTGCGCGTAATGGAGATGAGCTGGAGCGGGTGCTGCGCGACTGCGGATGGTGGTGAGCTGATTTGCGCGAACTGCAAAGAGAGGAGCAGCTTGGGCAGAGGCGTTGGGTGCTGCTGCGCGCGCTGGAGCTCTGCAGTTGGTGGCGCGCGGCTATGCGGCCTGGAGAAGCTGGTGCGTGTGCGCGGGCAGGGGTTTGAGGCGGCCTTGTGAGCGAGGCACGACAGCAGCGAGCGGAGGCCGGGCCGGTGGTGGCTGATGGAGGCGCGCGGCCCTGCGATGCGGAAGAGGAGTTGCAGGTGGCCCGGCCAAAATTGCTGCGCGCAATGGAGATGCAGGTGGTGTGCAATTGCGGATGGTGGGCACTGATGCGCCTGGGGCGAATTTGGTAGCAGCTCTGAGTGCGGGTGCGCGTGTGGAGCAAGATGGAGGATGGCCGCGTGCGTGGTGGTGCCAGGCGAGCTGGGCAGCTTGCGCGATGTGGTGCTCGCGGCCGAGCGCGTGTAGGGAGCTGTGGTTTGCGCGCGCGTTGAGCTTGGAGCAGATGGTGGCCGGCGGGGGTTGGCAGCTTGGAGCGCGCTGGCGATGGCGTGGCCTTGGGCCGGTCGAGCGGTGAGCGAGAGGAAGGGCGCGGGAGCGGCGGCCTGGTGGTTGAACTGCGACTTGGTGGCGTGCGGCGAGCAGAGCGGGGCGCGTGCTGGGCGGATGTGGGGGCAGCGAGCAGAGCGCTGGCGGCGGAAGGTGGTGGGCGGCGGCCGGCCTGGGGCTAGCGAGGCGCGGATTGGAGCGGAGATCGAGCGAGGCCTGGGGCCGGTGGCTGCGCGCGAGGGCGGGCGGGCGCTGCGGGAGGCGGGCCGTCACGGTGGCGGCGGGTGGGCCAGGCGGCGCAGTCAACTGGTGCGAGCGGAGGGCGTTGACCCTGGAATCGGGATGAACTCGAGCTGATGCCCGACGAGCACGAACAGGAAAAGGCTCAAAATCCCTCAGATTCGAGCGAAATTGATGGAATTGATCAAAGAGAATATGGGGGAATGATAGATCAGCACAAATAACACCAAATCTCGGGATCAAAACCACAAAAAACGCAACAAATTCGCAGATCCAATTTCGAGCTATTTTTTGGGGCAATTTTTGGAGAAAATTTTTGGGCGAAATTGTAGAGATTCGAGGGTCAAATTCGTGGCAACCTTTGCTCTGATACCATATGATGCGGCCTAAGGCCACGTGGGTTGCCCGATCTCACGAATTGACCGAGGAAAAGGCGGGGGAGAGGAAGAACACGAAGAACACGGCGAAGAACACGATGAACACACGCAAACACACACCAACCCGATACAATTCCGGTTTACTCCCGATAGCCCGAACCACTATCCCGATAGAATCTCTCAAGGGAGAGACACGCGGTAGAATCCCCGAGAGGAAGATCGGTATACGATCGATGGAATCACACGAGTGAGAGACCGGTGGTAGAATCACAAGTGTGAGAGACTAATCATATAAGGAGTGCCTTGTACAATAGATTTGGATAATCTAAGGAGGGGGTTACCCTAATCCCAAAGGGATGGTGGAGGCATGAGCCTAATTCTCTCAAGTTCATTCCTAACCTAATGAAGGGGGAGGTGGGAGCCTATATATAGGGAGCCACTAAGGAGGGGTAGTTTAGGCATACAAGGGGGGTACATGGGACTTGGCCCGAATTGACTTGGACGCATAGGGGGGCGGATTGTCCGGCCTTAGTGGGGCGGATAATCCGAGCCGTCGTGCTTCATGCACCGTCTCTTCTTGGCGACCTCGGGCGCTCTTCTTCCTTCTTCTCTTCCATGCCTCCGTGACCTCGGCCTTGAGTGTGGTTCTTGACGTTGACGCACATGATGCGGTGGAGACCGAAGGTCGCCCCGTATC
>NC_061513.1:201389750-201440717 GCF_022539505.1 Lolium rigidum
AAACCTTCACATGACAAGAACATTTTCTTAATATTTCTATATTGAACTACTTCAATATCCATCATATGTACTTTGACTTAAACTTATTTATGTGTTTCAATCTATCTTCATAGATCTTGACACTAAATTTGTTTCAGTCCATATCCTTTCATTGAAGTTAATTCTCAATGAAACCTTTTTAATCAAGTATATAATTACATCATTTATAACCAACTATATGTCACCTACATAAAGTATTATAAATGTGTCTTAGCGCTCCCACTTAATTTCTTGCAAATGCAAGCTTCTTCATCGTCTCCGATGAAATCAAAAACTCTTTGACTATTTCATCCGGTGAAGATTCCAACTCCGTGATACTTACTTCATCCAATTGAAGCTTGTATACCTATCTAGTATTCCACGGACCAGCAAAACTCTTGGTTGTATCTTGTATACATACTTCTGTTAAGTAGTGTATTTTGCCATCCTACTAGCATATCTCATAAAAGAAATATGTAGTGATTACTAGAATAATCCACATAGACTATAAGCATTGCTACGGAAGATCTAATCTTATCGTATTCAACTCTTTGAACTTTGTCGTAAACAATTTTTCGATAAGTCAAGCTTTCTTCAAGGATATTTCATCCAAGTCTATCAATTTCATAGATCCATTTACTTTCATAAAGTATTCATCTATCTTGGATTTCATGGCGCATGGCCATTTTAATGGAGTCGGGGCCCATCATAACTTCTTTGTTTTGTAGTTGGTTTATCATTGTTCAAAATCAATCCTTTGTCCACAAATCATTTATTTGATCACAAAGTAAACCATACCTACAAGGTTCAATATGTACTTCGATCTCCATGGCTAAAACACTTTGTAGTCATGAGAGCCATGATCGTCGTGGCCGCTTCCGAAACCAATTCCGATGCTTGCGCTACTCGATCATTATGCTCGGGTTCATAAACCTTATCAAATTATATTGTCCTCCCACTCAAATACTTCACTCGAAACAATTTCTCGGAAATAAGAAACATTGACAAACACTTTTGTCTTTGTCTCGTGGGAAGAATTCCCAATTAAATCTCCGGGATAACCAACAAAGACATTCATCCGATTTTGGTTGACTATTAGGGTTTATACCCATGCCATAACTTGTATGGTGTCATTTCAACGGATCATGATGATGCTCTATTCGAGTGTAAAAGCGGTAGTCACTAAAGCATAATCCACAAAAATATAATGGCATCAATATTTTATCTCATCATTGATCCAACAAAGTTTGGATATATCTCTTGGATACTTCATCATCACTATGATACTCCAAGAAACGTAAGTTGTAGAACAATTTCATAACTCTCTTAGATGTTCGCTAAAACTCGTAATTCAAATATTTCCACCATGATCCAATCATAGATATTTGATTTCTATTACGATGATTTCCACTTCATGCTGAAATTTATTTGAATCCTATTCAAATGTTTCAAACTTTTCCTTATTGAATATATCCACATATATACTCAATTCATTGTTTGAAAGTTTTCATGAAGTAGAAGAATCTTCCGCACACAACTATGCCCAGTGAACCACATATATCATTATGTATGTTTTCACTAAGTTAGTTGCCCGTTCAACTCTTCGGCCTATGAACGGTATTTCAGTCATTACCTTTTAGAAAAGATTTTGCAAGTGCCAAACGATTCAACAAATCGAATGACTCCAAAAATCCATTTGCATGGAGTTCCTTCATGCGATCCTTTCTAACATGACCTAAATTGCGGTTCCACAAATAAGTGGAATTCAAATCATTTGCCTTATGGCATTTTTAGCGTCGGTGTTATGTATGTGTGTTTCACCATTAAGATTTATAATAACTTATCCATCATACATGGAGTAATGTCATAATTTGAACAACTCATTGTTTTCATTTGACCGAGCAAAATAACAATTATTAAGTTCTTTATTATAAATTCTAAGGGCTAGATAGAATGCCAACGACGAACATAATAACACTTTATTTTGTTCCGGACGTGCATTCCTATCATATTCCTTGTCGATCACTTAGGCCATTGTATTCTTGTATTGCGTTGTTTTGTATGACACTTCATACCAACCAATATGGTATTAATACCCAAGAATTTCATTGTGTGACTTAACTAGGAATACAACCATAACATGTATATCATTTATATACACCTGAGCTAGACTTTCTAGTCTTTTCTTTTCTTTTGCCAAAATATCTTTTGCCGTTTCTCTTTTAGCTTTCCTCATTATTCAGAAAAACATTTCAACATCAATAACTTCTAGGTTTGTTGGTCAAATACCAATAACCTTGAGGTTCTTACTTTGAAGTTGATCATCATATGACAAGTGTTTCAGATTTCACTATTAGTAAATTTGTAATACGATGAACAATTTCACTCATAATTTTATCCATCAATTCATGATAACTTTCTGAGACCATGTCTGTACATGCTAGGCTCATAAAGTTTAAACCTTAGTATTCGCATATGCAAAACTGGCTTGCACCCGTTGGAAGCACACGTAGAATCTATAACACCCGATCATCACGTGATGCTTCGAAACGACGAGTCTTAGCAACGGTGCATACTAAGGACAATCACTTCATGGATATGCGAATATCGTTAGTGCCCCAATAGTTGGAGGATTGGGACGCCTTGCGTCTTCAACCTTCGTACATTCCCATAAAACTTATGAGTTTATGTAGTCTCACCAAATTTATATTCTATCATCTTGCAATAAGGTCTTAGATATCACATATATCTCGTACCTTGATTATTTCTGAAAACTAAATTTTCAGCTCCTTACTTTTCAAACAGATTTGAACTTCAAGTTTCACGGAGACAAGATAACTTTAGGTACTAATTGAAACCATAGCTCTTTGAATCAACAAAGTGAGGTTTACTAAAAGTTTGCAATAGGACTTAATCAATTCTTGATTCTTTAACAATACGGTACCAATCCGTAAAGTTTCTAGTCAGATTTTAACAGTATTTCTATCTCAATTATAAGACTAGCGCATAGTAGTAAACGGATGCCAATACTACAAAATTAATTCAAAATACTACTCGGACTATGTTTATGATAATTAGTTCATGTTTTAATCTAATTACTAATGAACTCCCACTTAATACAACATCCCTCATAGTTGTAAAGTGGTACACGATCCAAATCCACTACACCAAAACCGATCATCACGTGAGATGATGTAGTTTCAATGGTGAACATCAACATGTTGATCATATCATCCATATGACTCGTGTTCAACCTTTCGGTTTCCATTGTCCCGAGGCCATGTCTCGTACATGCTAGGCTCGTCAAGCAAACCCAAGTATTCCGCGTGTGCAACATGTCTTACACCCGTTGTATGTGAACGTTGAATCTACCACATCCGATCATCACGAGATGCTTCGAAACGACGAACTGTACAACGGTGCATACGAGGGGAGAACACTTTATTATCTTGATATTAATGTGAGGGATCATCTTATAATGCTACCGTCGCGATCTAAGCAAAATAAGATGCATAAAGGATTAACATCACATGCAATTCATATGTGATATGATATGGCCCTTTAGTCTTTGCGCCTTCGATCTTCATCTCCAAAGCACGGACATGATCTCCATCATCAACGGGCATGATCTCCATCATCGTCGGCGTAGCGTCAAGGTTCATGGCGCCGTCTTCATGATTGTCCTCCATGTAGCAACTATTACAACTACTTTGAAATACCTCTCAACATGAAATTTAAAGACAACCATAAGGCTCCTGCCGGTTGCCACAATACAATAATGATCATCTCATACATATTCATCATCACATTATGGCCATATCACATCACCAAACCCTGCAAAAACAAGTTAGACGCTCTCTAATTTGGTTTGCATATTTTACGTGGTTTAGGGTTTTCGATATAGATCTAATCTACCTACGAACATGAACCACAACGTTGATACTAATGTTGTCAATAGAAGAGTAAATTGAATCTTTACTATAGTAGGAGAGACAGACACCCGCAAAGCCTCTTATGCAATACAAGTTGCATGTCGAACGAGGAACAAGTCTCATGAACGCGGTCATGTAAAGTTAGTCCGAGCCGCTTCATCCCACTATGCCATAAAGATGCAAAGTACTCAACTAAAGATAACAAGAGCATCAACGCCCACAAAACCATTGTGTTCTACTCGTGCAACCATCTATGCATAGACACGGCTCGATACCACTTGTAGGATAACGTTGCATAGAAAACAAAAATTTTCCTACCGCGAACACGCAATCCAAGCCAAGATGCAATCTAGAAGACGGTAGCAACGAGGGGATATCGAGTCTCACCCTTGAAGAGATTCCAAAGCCTACAAGATGAGGCTCTTGTTGCTGCGGTAGACGTTCACTTGCCGCTTGCATAAGCGCGTAGAAGATCTTGATCACGATCGCTTCCGGCGCCACGAACGGGCAGCACCTCCGTACTCGGTCACACGTTCGGTTGTTGATGAAGACGACGTCCACCTCCCCGTTCCGGCGGGCAGCGGAAGTAGTAGCTCCTCTTGAATCCGACAGCACGACGGCGTGGTGTCGGTGGTGGTGGAGAAATCCGGCGGAGCTTCGCTAAGCGTGCGGGATGTGGTGGAGGAGAGATACCGCTAGGGTTTGGGGAGAGAGGGGAGGCTAGGGCGCCGGCCAAGGGCAGCCCTAGGTGGTGCGGCCAAGAGTGGGCAGCCCCTCCCTCTCCTCCTCATTATATAGGTGGAAATCCCCAAGTATTGGTATCCAAGTCTTCGAATAAGACCCCAACAATGAAACCTCCCATATGTAGGGAAACCTACCCAAGGTGGGAATCCCACTTGGGGTGGGATTCCCCCTTCCATGAGGGGGTTGGCCGGCCACCCTAGGGGAGTCCACCTTGGACTCCTCCCTTTAGGGTTGGCTGGCCATGCAAGGTGGAGTCCCTCCGGGACTCAACTTTCCATGGTGATTTCTTCCGGACTTTTCTAGAACCTTCTAGAACCTGCCATAAATGCACCGGATCATTTCCAAACTTGGAATATGACTTCCTATATATGAATCTTATTCTCCGGACCATTCCGGAACTCCTCGTGATGTCCGGGATCTCATCCGGGACTCCGAACAAATATTCGAACTCCATTCCATATTCAAGTTCTACCATTTCAACATCCAACTTTAAGTGTGTCACCCTACGGTTCGTGAACTATGCGGACATGGTTGAGTACTCACTCCGACCAATAACCAATAGCGGGATCTGGAGATCCATAATGGCTCCCACATATTCAACGATGACTTCAGTGATCGAATGAACCATTCACATACGATACCAATTCCCTTTGTCACGCGATATTTTTACTTGTCCAAGGTTTGATCATCGGTATCACTCTATACCTTGTTCAACCTCGTCTCCTGACAAGTACTCTTTACTCGTACCGTGGTATGTGGTCTCTTATGAACTTATTCATATGCTTGCAAGACATTAGACGACATTCCACCGAGAGGGCCCGAGTATATCTATCCGTCATCGGGATGGACAAATCCCACTGTTGATCCATATGCCTCAACTCATACTTTCCGGATACTTAATCCCACCTTTATAACCACCCATTTACGCAGTGGCGTTTGATGTAATCAAAGTACCTTTCCGGTATAAGTGATTTACATGATCTCATGGTCATAAGGACTAGGTAACTATGTATCGAAAGCTTATAGCAAATAACTTAATGACGAGATCTTATGCTACGCTTAATTGGGTGTATCCATTACATCATTCATACAATGATATAACCTTGTTATTAATAACATCCAATGTTCATGATTATGAAACTAATCATCCATTAATCAACAAGCTAGTTAAGAGGCATACTAGGGACTTCTTGTTGTCTACATATCACACATGTACTAATGTTTCGGTTAATACAATTATAGCATGATATATAAACATTTATCATAAACATAAAGATATAAATAATAACCACTTTATTATTGCCTCTAGGGCATATCTCCTTCACTTTTGTCTCAAAATAAAATCTTATATGATTTCAAAACCATAAAATAGAAATAGGTTTGGTTTGGAAATACTTTGAAAAAAAATCTTTGTGAAAACTTATTTACGGAAAGGCTTTAAATAAAACTCAAAAGTTTTAATTCCTTGTGAAATTTCAACATGGACAAACAATTCAATCAACTAAATTTATTTATTTTTACATTCTAAAATTTGGAAAATTTTGGGATGTTACAAGGGGATGAAGCATGATCAATAGTTTGAGGAATGCCGCAGGAGAGCTTGGTCATAGAATCTATCCAAAGGTGACAGCCGCCTTGCGTATGTTGGCATATGACATATCGATAGATCTAGTCGATGACCACTTGGCCATGAGTAAGAGTACCGCCATCATGTGTGTGAAGTGGTTTGTGGTCGCAATTGTGCAACTGTTTGGCTTCACATACTTAAGAGCCCCCAGTCCCCCACTGAAGAAGACACATGTAGGCTTTTGGTGCATAACACAACTCGGGGTTTGTAGGTATGATTGGCTCAATTAGTTGTATGCATTGGAGTTTTAAGAATTATTATGCGACATGGCACTGACAATTTAAAGGGCACATAAAGATTTCACTATCATTCTTAAGCGATGGCCGATGAAGAGACTTGGATTTGGCATGCATTCTTTGGAATGCCCGTCTCGTGCAATGACACATATGTTCTTTAACGATCACCCCTTATGACGAGGCTTGCATTGTGTGAAGGTCCACAAGTAGAGTTCGAAGCAAATGGCCGCAAGTACAACTATGGCTACTTTCTTGCCGACAACATCTACCCAAGGTGGCAAATATTTGTGAAGCCGGTTGTCAAACCAAAAGGTAAGAAACAAATTCAATTTCACAATGCACAAGCGGCGGCTGGGAAAGATGTGGAGAGGGCATTTAGGATTTTGCAAGCCCAATTTGCTATTGTCAGAGGACCGGTGAGGTTTTGGACTAAGAGTGCATTTGGCATATCATGAACGCATGTGTGATCATGCATAATATGATCATAAAGGACGATCGTGGCAAAGATGTCGACCACATCCAATATGAATTGATGGGGTCCCCGTGCAAGTGAGAAGGACTCCACAAAGGGTGGGTCGTTTCATTGCTTCGTATCAAGCGATTCAGTCCAATAATGCGCACGATGAGCTCCAACAAAATCTCATGGAGAAGTGGTGGAAATGAAATGGACAACAATATGTGATCTACTTTATTTGTTGTATTTGTTGATGAACGAATTGTTGTATTTGTTGGTAAACATATGTTCTATTTGTTTTATTGCCCGTGTACTATTTTCTTATGTCATAAAACAATAAACTCAACAATTATTGTTGATTTAACTTGACTTGTTTGATCTTGTTGAGTGGATACAAAAGTGCAAATGTTGTTTGCGCCGGCACCGCGCACTGTAATATGCAACGCTTACTGGATGGGTTGTTTTCTGGTGCACATCGCGCGCCAGTGGAGATCGCATCGACACCACACGTTTGATTGGCTTGCAATACACTGCAACGCGAGTATACAACACCAAATTATAGTGCTACTGGAGATGCTCTTAGGTGGGCCGTCAGACCTTTTTTTTTTGCAAAACACAGTACAGAAGCAGACGCTCACACGTACATACATATACTCATCTCTACGAACGCATGCATGCACACCCCACCCCTATGAGCACCTCCGAGACTGAGTTCAAGAAACAGATCCGACGGGTTTTGAAATTGACGAAGTCACCGCGAATGCCTTCCACTGACGAATACCCATGTGTTGCATCGAGAGAAACAAGTTCTCATACACATTAGCAATAGCAAACCATACCTGATAATATTATATTGCAAGCCCTTCGCCGCACTGACTTGTAATACCACATACTGCTAATGATGGTGTGGATCATCCTTGAATTTAGTATCTCCTTTTAGGTAACTAAAAGGAGATATATCTAGATATATATACACTCGATCTCCACAATGTAAAAGTAGAGGACCGACTGCATGAAAATAAGACGCCATTGTCTTTTTTTTCTCATCAGCAAACAACAATCATTCAACAAAACAACGGAGGAAAGAAATAGAAATAGCAGAACACAGAGGGGATGGAGCTGGCTGATCACATATGTCCCTATGTGGCAAGCTTTTGCCGCTCAACGAAAGACAAAACAGAAGCAGTGGCGGAAGCCGAAGTAGGATGAGTCCGATAAAAATACCTCAACTCATACCATTCAAAATAGATAAAGTGCCTTGTCAGAAACATTAAAAATTACTGGAAAAATTAATAAGATAATAGTACTAACTGACATAGACATCCCTAATGGGCCTGCCGAAGATGGTACCCGGGGTTTTATTGAAGGCCCATGACCCGAAGATTATAAAGCTCGGAAGCCCAGTTAGGAGAGTTTGGAAAGATAGAATTGTATTAAGAATATTGACTTGTAACTACTACGGGACGGATTCAAATTGTCTCCCGAACTCTGTAACTTGTGTATCACGAAACCCTCGGCTCCGCCTCCTATATAACGGGGAGTCGAGGGACGAAGAGAGGATCGATTTCATTGTCAACACAACCCTAGTTTTCTAGTAGTCGAGCATTTTTCCGGCTGAAACCCTCGAGATCTACTTGCCCTCTACTTCCAACTAAACCCTAGTCTACAATCTATAGGCATTGACAAGTTAATCCCTTGTCAATTGGCGCCATCTGTGGGAATTAGAGGCAACAAGGAGCTGATCTCGATGGCACGTTCAAGATCGTCGACTTCTTCGGTAGCAAGCAACGCGATGGATAGAGGTAAACGGATCGAAACTGATCTAGTCGATTTTGTTCCTCACCCGCCCTCCCGTTTGGATGCATATGCGTATCTGGAGGAGCCTATGGAGATGACGTTCGGAAGGTTCCACTTCCGCGTCGAGAAAGAAGGATCGTATTGTCTCGAGGTTCCGACTTCGTCGGGATTGTCGACGGTTGATTCCGATTTTTCGAACTCGTCGTCATCGTTCGAGACAGACGATGAAGAGATTTCACCGCCACGCTTCATGAAAACTACGGCAAGCGAAAAGCTCGCCAAGATCTTCGACGGCATGTCCTTCGAGTCGTCTGCGGACTCCGATATAAGCAGCGACTCGGATAGCGTCGATAGCTTCAGCTTCATCGACAGATCCACTATTGTTGGAGAGGTCTTCGCCGATCTATATGACGGTGTCACCAATCCCGACAAAGATCAAAATTCAAAATACCATCAAATCTATGCAATCGGAGATACAAGCCGACCACAGGAGGAGACATCAGAGAACTTCGATAATGCGGGAAATCCGTACGTCGATCCCGCTGATCTTACGCGAGGTTTGGGAACTAAATATGTCGGACCTGGAACACGAGAGATGGTGCAATTTCCGCAGGCAGTGTGGGATAGAGTTGCAAGAGATATTGATGGTACAGAGCCAATGACTGTAACTACAATAGCTGAAGAGTTGCAAGCATATCAATATAGACTCGCCCATGCCAGGCGGGAGCTCGAAAAACAGAAAATTGAGCTGGATAGGAGGCAAGCCGCGGCTTCTGCGTCAAGTAGGCGAAGAGCGGAGTTGAGCCGACAATCAGGTACTTCGGAGGGAGACAGTCATAGAGCAGCTCGAAATAGGGCAAGATCTCGGTTGCAAAATATACCTGAGGCTGAAAGGGAGAACCTAGTTCAAAACCTCGACATGTCCTTTATGTCGATTGACACGAGGGGGGATATTATTCCCAAAACACCAGAAGCAGGATACATGGCGACACAAGCTTTCATCCTGGCATCCAGGCCACCTCCCGGAGATCCAAGAGAAGCGTTGTATAACATGGCCATGGCAGGAGTTGGATCCATGGGAACAGCGTTTGCAAATACGCCTCCCGAAGGATCTGCAAGACAAAATAGTCCACGACCTACTCCAGCGGTGCAAGATCCCTCAAGAACGAGTGGGGCAAGAGACGCAACAACTCAAGCAAGGGTGGACAGAGCGCGACAGGACAGAAGGGAACGTCGGCACTCACCAGAGGTTGATGAAGAAGATATGTGCGGGCTCCCGTGCTTTACGAGACGAGTCCGAAAAACTCGAGTTTCGTCAGGGTTTAAGCTACCCGATAATTACAAAAAAAAATCGATGGCTTGCAAGATCCTGAGGACTGGCTAGTTGATTATCTCGAGACGGTAAAACTGATAGGTGGAACCAGAGCAACAGCCATGCAGAGCATTCAAGTACACCTGAGTGGAGCCGCAAGATCGTGGATAAAGAAGCTGCCTCCTGGATCTATCGACAGCTGGGAAAGTTTCGAGGATATATTCGTGAAGAATTTCCGATCCACGTGCAAGAAACCTGCATCATTGGAGCAGTTGAGGGCTTGCAGGCAGAAATACGACGAATCAATGAGAACGTATATCCAGAGGTGGAACATCATCAAAAACTCGGCAGAGAATATATCTGACGAGAGAGCGATAGATGCATTTGTGGCTGGTATTCGAAGGAGGGACTTTGTCGAGGATATGGAAAGAACCAACCCAAAGATAATAGCAGCACTCATGGAGATAGCGAATTGGTGGGCAGATGGAGAAGATGTTGTTCACAACAAGCGGCACAGGTCGCCTGAGGAGGACTGCAACCTAAACTTTCAAAATAGGCGACGATTTCCTCGACAGTTTTCAGATTATGATGCCCCTGGCCAAATATCGGCTGAATTTCGAGGAAACAGCGGAGGAAACAATCGAGATGATTATCAAAAAAGTGGCGAGCAGCGTAGCGACTACAAGGACGGCTCTCGTCCCAGTAGATAAAATAATGGACCAAGGTTCCAGAGGCCGTATGTCTCACCCGAGGACCTCTTAAACGGACCATGCCGAATGCACTTCTACCTCGACAACAATGGAAAGAGGCAGTCAGGGCATTTGCAGAAGGACTGTCGAACTTTCCTAGCACTGCATAGATTTGCAGGGCATACCAATACACAGGCAATGAATAGAAACCCCCAGGGGTCAAGGAGTGAGATCCACCTTCCACCTCCACCCGCAATTACGGATGCAAATCAACATCATTACAAATAGCTGCGGCTCCAAACCCACCTCCTTATATCGACACCAATGGCGCGGTCTCGATGATTCAGAAAGCCAGGCCATCCAACAGAGCTCAGAAAGTAATTTCGCGACAAGTGTTCATGGCAGAAAAGATGCCTCCACCAACAATTGAGTACCTGAATTGGTCGGGACAAGACATTGGCTTCACCATAGCGGACTGCTGGCGTGTAGTTGACACACGTCTGTTGGGAACCCCAAGAGGAAGGTGTGATGCGTACAGCAGCAAGTTTTCCCTCGGTAAGAAACCAAGGTTATCGAACCAGTAGGAGTCAAGGGCCACGTGAAGGTTGTTGGTGACGGAGTGTAGTGCGGCGCAACACCGGGGATTCCGGCGCCAACGTGGAACCTCCACAACACAATCACAATACTTTGCCCCAACTTAACAGAGTGAGGTTGTCAATCTCACCGGCTTGCTGTAAACAAAGGATTAAACGTATGGTGTGGAAAATGATGTTTGTTTGCGAAGAACAAGAAAGAACGAGTTTGCGTAGATTGTATTTCAGATGTAAAAGAATGGACCGGGGTCCATAGTTCACTAGTGGTGTCTCTCCGATAAGAAATAGCATGTTGGGTGAACAAATTACAGCTTGGGCAATTGACAAATAGAGAGGGCATAACAATGCACATACATATCACGATGACTAATATGAGATTTAATCGTGGCATTACGACAAAGTACATAGACCGCTATCCAGCATGCATCTATGCCTAAAAAGTCCACCTTCGGGTTAGCATCCGCACCCCTTCCAGTATTAAGTTGCAAACAACAGACAATTGCATTAAGTATGGTGCGTAATGTAATCAACACAAATATCCTTAGAAAAAGCATTGAAGTTTTATCCCTAGTGGCAACAGCACATCCACAACCTTAGAACTTTCTTTCACTGTCCCATATTCAATGGAGCCATGAACCCACTATCGAGCATAAATACTCCCTCTTGGAGTTACAAGTATCAACTTGGCCAGAGCCTCTACTAGCAACGGAGAGCATGCAAGAACATAAACAACACATATATGATAGATTGATAATCAACTTGACATAGGATCCCAACAAACACAACATGTAGCATTACAAATAGATGATCTTGATCATGATAGGCAGCTCACAAGATCTAACATGATAGCACAATGAGGAGAAGACAACCATCTAGCTACTGCTATGGACCCATAGTCCAAGGGTGAACTACTCACACATCAATCCGGAGGCGATCATGGTGATGAAGAGTCCTCCGGGAGATGATTCCCTCTCCGGCAGGGTGCCGGAGGCGATTTCCTGAATCCTCCGAGATGGGATTGGCGGCGGCTGCGTCTCTGGAAGTATTTCCGTATCGTGGCTCTCGGTAAAAGGGTTTTCGCGACGGAGGCTATAAGTAGGCGGAAGGGCAGAGTCGGGGGGCTGACGAGGGGCCCACACCATAGGCCGGCGCGGGCCCCATGCTGGCCGCGCCGCCCTATGGGTATGGGCCCTCGTGGCCCCACTTCGTATGCTCTTCGGTCTTCTGGAAGCTCCATGGAAAAATAAGACCATGGGCGTTGATTTCGTCCAATTCCGAGAATATTTCCTTTGTAGGATTTCTGAAACCAAAAACAGCAGAAAACAAGCAATCGGCTCTTCGGCATCTCGTCAATAGGTTAGTGCCGGAAAATGCATAATAATGACATAAAGTGTGTATAAAACATGTGAGTATCATCATAAAAGTAGCATGGAACATAAGAAATTATAGATACGTTTGAGACGTATCAAGCATCCCTAAGCTTAGTTCCTACTCGCCCTCGAGTAGGTAAACGATAACAAGGATAATTTCTGAAGTGACATGCTATCATAATCTTGATCAATACTATTGTAAAGCATATGAGATGAATGCAGTGATTCGAAGCAATGGTAAAGACAATGTTTAAACAACTGAATCATATAGCAGAGACTTTTCATGAATGGTACTTTCAAGACAAGCATCTATAAGACTTGCACAGGAGTTAACTCATAAAGCAAAAAATTCTTAGTAGAAAGCTTTGAAACAACACAAAGGAAGATATAAGTTTCAGCAGTTGCTTTCAACTTCCACATGTTTATCTCATGGATATGTCTCATGGATAATTGTCAACACAAAGTAATATGATGAATGCAAATAAGCAAGTATGTAGGAATCAATGCACACAGTTGACACAAGTGTTTGCTTCTAAGATAGAAAGAAGTAGGTATACTGACTCAAGATAAAGTAAAAGAATGACCCTTTGCAGAGGGAAGACTGGATTACTATTTTTGTGCTAGAGCTTTTCATTTTGAAAACATAGAAACAATTTTGTCAACGGTAGTAATAAATCATATGTGTTATGTATAAGACATCTTATAAGTCGCAAGCCTCATGCATAGATTACCAATAGTGCTCGCACCTTGTCCTAATTAGCTTGGATTTACATGGATTATCATTGCATAACATATGTTTCAACCAAGTGTCACAAAGGGGTACCTCTATGTCGCCTGTACAAAGGTCCAAGGAGATAGATCGCATTTGATTTCTCGTTTTTGATAGATCTCAACTTAGGACATCCATACCGGGACAACATAGACAACAGATAATGGAATCCTCTTTAATGCATAAGCATTCAACAACAGATAATATTCTCATAAGAGATTGAGGATTGATGTCCAAACTAAACCTTCCACCATGATTCATGGTTTTAGTTAGCGGCCCAATGTTCTTCTCTAACAATATGCATACTCAAACCATTTGATCATGATAAATCACCCTTACTTCAGACAAGACGAACATGCATAGCAACTCACATGATATTCAACAAAGGTGTAATAGTTAATGGCGTCCCCAGAAACATGGTTACCGCTCAACAAGCAACTTATAAGAAATAAGATACATAAGCTACAATTCTTTACCACAATAGTTTTTAAGGCTATTTTCCCATGAGCTATATATTGCAAAGACAAAGAATAGAATTTTAAAGGTAGCAATCAAGTAATTTACTTTGGAATGGCAGAGAAATACCATGTAGTAGGTAGGTATGGTGGACACAAATGGCATAGTTTTTGGCGCAAGGATTTGGATGCATGAGAAGAATTCCTCTCAATACAAGGCTTAGGCTAGCAAGGTTGTTTGAAGCAAACACAAGTATGAACCGGTACATCAAAACTTACATAAGAACATATTGCAAGCATTATAAGACTCTGCACTGTCTTCCTTGTTGTTCAAACGCCTCACCAGAAAATATCTAGACTCTAGAGAGACCAATCATGCAAACCAAATTTTAACAAGCTCTATGTAGTTCTTCATTAATAGGTGCAAAGTACATAATGCAAGAGCTTAAACATGATCTATATGAGCACAACAATTGCCAAGTATTAAATTATTCAAGACATTATACCAATTACCACATGAAGCATTTTCAGTTTCCAACCATAATAATGATGAACGAAGTAGTTTCAACCTTCGCCATGAACATTAAAAGTAAAGCTAAGAACACATGTGTTCATATGCAACAGTGGAGCGTGTCTCTCTCCCAAACAAAGAATGCTAGGATCCGATTTTATTCAAACAAAAACAAAAACATACAGACGCTCCAAGTAAAGCACATAAGATGTGACGGAATAAAAATATAGTTTCACTAGAGGTGACCTGATAAGTTGTCGATGAAGAAGGGATGCCTTTGGCATCCCCAAGCTTAGATGCTTGATTCTTCTTAAAATATGCAGGGATGAACCACCGGGGCATCCCCAAGCTTATACTTTTCACTCTTCATGATCATATTGTATCATCCTCCTCTCTTGACCCTTGAAAATTTCCTTCACACCAAACTCAAAACAAACTCATTAGAGGGTTAGTGCATAATCAAAAATTCACATATTCCGAGGTGACATAATCATTCTTAACACTTCTGGACATTGCACAAGGCTACTGAAAGTTAATGGAACAAATAAATCCATCAAACATAGCAAAACAGGCAATGCGAAATAAAAGGCAGAATCTGTCAAAACAGAACAGTCCGTAAAGATGAATTTTTCAGGGGTACTTAACTTGCTCAGATGAAAAATCTCAAATTGAATGAAAGTTGCGTACATATCTGAGGATCACGCACGTAAATTGGCAGATTTTTCTGGGTTACCTACAGACGGGGCTACTCAATTTCGTGACAGCAAGAAATCTGTTTCTGCGCAGTAATCCAATTCTAGTATCAACCTTACTATCAAAGACTTTACTTGGCACAACAATGCAATAAAATAAAGATAAGGAGAGGTTGCTATAGTAGTAACAACTTCCAAGACTCAAATATAAAACAAAATTGCTGAAGTAAAATAATGGGTTGACTCCCATAAACGCTTTTCTTTAACGCCTTTCAGCTAGGCGCAGAAAGTGTGAATCAAGTATTATCAAGAGATAAAGCATCAACATCATAACTTTCACAATTTGTCACAATAGGTATCTTAGGTGCTCCATCATCCATAGTGGTGCTAAGGGCTTTGTCAGTTTTAGGCCTATAATAGTTCTTTGGCTTAGGCACTTTAGAGACATACATGAACTTTTACTCCTTACCCACATAAACTTTCTCCTTAAACTTAAGAGAAGAAAAAGTTGAACCCAAGGTTCCCATAGCTTTTTCAAGTTCACTAATCCTATGGGTTCGATTATCATGAGTAGCACAAGTTTCTAAAACGACAATTCTCTCATTGATTCCACTTAGAGTTTTATCAAGTTTATCAGTGTTATTAAGTAATATTCCCAATTTAGTCTCAACACTTGGAAGATTTTTCTCTATGGCCTCCAAATTTTTCATGACATCTTCAAGAGAGATTTCAATTTTAGCTTCATTAACAGGTGGTATTCCAACTAGACTCTCAATAATGCAACTAGCTTCTAAAGCAGGAGTGCCTAGGAAATTACCTCCCGCAAGAGTATCAAGAACATACCTATTCCAGCTAGAGATACCAACATAAAAGTTCCTAAGTAGGATAATAGTGGAGTGTTTCTTAGTGCACCTATGATGAGCATCACTAATTCTATACCAAGCATCTTTAAAACTTTCTCCCCCTTGTTGCTTAAACGAACGGACTTCAACTTCAGGATTACTCATTTTTAGCAGTAGTAAATAAAGCAAACTAAATAAAGTAAATGCAAGTAACTAATTTTTTTGTGTTTTTAATATAGAGAATGCAAACAAGACAGTAAATAAAGTAAATGCAAGTAACTAATTTTTTTGTATTTTTGATATAGAGAAAGCAAACAAAGCAGTAAATAAAGTAAAGTAAAGCAAGACAAAAACAAAGTAAAGAGATTGGATGTGGGAGACTCCCCTTGCAGCGTGTCTTGATCTCCCCGGCAATGGCGCCAGAAAATATCTTACTGGCGTGTAGTTGACACACGTCTGTTGGGAACGCCAAGAGGAAAGTGTGATGCGTACAGCAGCAAGTTTTCCCTCAGTAAGAAACCAAGGTTATCGAACCAGTAGGAGTCAAGGGCCACGTGAAGGTTGTTGGTGACGGAGTGTAGTGCGGCGCAACACCAGGGATTCCGGCGCCAACGTGGAACCCGCACAACACAATCACAATACTTTGCCCCAACTTAACAAGTGAGGTTGTCAATCTCACCGGCTTGCTGTAAACAAAGGATTAAACGTATGGTGTGGAAAATGATGTTTGTTTGCGAAGAACAAGTAAAGAATAGAGTTTGCGATAGATTGTATTTCAGATGTAAAAGAATGGACCGGGGTCCACAGTTCACTAGTGGTGTCTCTCCGATAAGAAATAGCATGTTGGGTGAACAAATTACAGTTGGGCAATTGACAAATAGAGAGGGCATAACAATGCACATACATATCACGATGACTACTATGAGATTTAATCAGGGCATTACGACAAAGTACATAGACCGCTATCCAAAGCATGCATCTATGCCTAAAAAGTCCACCTTCGGGTTAGCATCCGCACCCCTTCCAAGTATTAAGTTGCAAACAACAGACAATTGCATTAAGTATGGTGCGTAATGTAATCAACACAAATATCCTTAGGCAAAGCATTGATGTTTTATCCCTAGTGGCAACAGCACATCCACAACTTTAGAACTTTCTGTCACTGTCCCAGATTCAATGAAAGCATGAACCCACTATCGAGCATAAATACTCCCTCTTGGAGTTACAAGTATCAACTTGGCCAGAGCCTCTACTAGCAACGGAGAGCATGCAAGAACATAAACAACACATATATGATAGATTGATAATCAACTTGACATAGTATTCCATATTCATCGGATACCAACAAACACAACATGTAGCATTACAAATAGATGATCTTGATCATGATAGGCAGCTCACAAGATCTAACATGATAGCACAATGAGGAGAAGACAACCATCTAGCTACTGCTATGGACCCATAGTCCAAGGGTGAACTACTCACACATCAATCCGGAGGCGATCATGGTGATGAAGAGTCCTCCGGGAGATGATTCCCCTCTCCGGCAGGGTGCCGGAGGCGATCTCCTGAATCCCCCGAGATGGGATTGGCGGCGGCTGCGTCTCTGGAAGTATTTCCGTATCGTGGCTCTCGGTAAAAGGGTTTTCGAGACGGAGGCTATAAGTAGGCGGAAGGGCAGAGTCGGAGGCGGCGCAGGGGCCCCACACCATAGGCCGGCGCGGGCCCCATGCTGGCCGTGCCGCCCTATGGGTACGGGCCCTCGTGGCCCCACTTCGTATGCTCTTCGGTCTTCTGGAAGCTCCGTGGAAAAATAAGACCCTGGGCGTTGATTTCGTCCAATTCCGAGAATATTTCCTTTGTTGGATTTCTGAAACCAAAAACAGCAGAAAACAGCGAATCGGCTCTTCGGCATCTCGTCAATAGGTTAGTGCCGGAAAATGCATAATAATGACATAAAGTGTGTATAAAACATGTGAGTATCATCATAAAAGTAGCATGGAACATAAGAAATTATAGATACGTTTGAGACGTATCACGGACCACCCTCAGCAAGTTCCTCGACGAGGGCAATCAGCACTGATTTTACCTGCGGTGATCGCAGGATTTGACGTTTCACGAGTATTCATAGATGGAGGCAGCAGTTTAAACCTTATGTACGCGGATACATTGAGGAAAATGAACATATCCCTGGCAAACCTAAAACCAACTGACACACGTTTCCATGGTATCACACCAGACAAGCCGAGTTATCCACTGGGGAAGATCAATCTCGATGTTCAATTTGGAACCCGAGAGAATTACAGGATGAAAGGCTGGAGTTCGAAGTTGTGGATTTCCCATCGCAGTATCACGCTTTGTTGGGACGACAAACCTATGCCAGGTTTATGGTGGTACCACACTACACATACCTGTTATGGAGGCTCCCTGGACCTAAGGGACCGATCACAGTGAAAGGCAGTTTCGCACTAGCTGATAAGTGCGATAAGGATTTCCATCGACTGTCGGAGACTTTCGGGATGCAAGCAGAGTAAATGGCGTCAAGGTTAACAACTGACTATGATGTTTTGCCAGATGTAGGAAGGCCACTCAAGGAGCCAACCTTTGACACTACCAAAGATTCCAAGGAGGTACAAATTCACCCGACAGATCCCAAGAAAACGACATCCATTGCAGCAAACATGGACCTCGCATAGGAAAGCGCGCTCGTCGAGTTCCTCCGTGAGCGCTGGGAAATCTTCGCATGGTGTCCAGCTGACATGCCATGAGTACCCAGGGAACTTGCCGAGCACCACCTCAACTTGGATCCAATGGCGAGGCCAATTAAACAACCTTTGCGGCATTTTTCGGAACCAAACCGCAAAGCTATGCTGTCAGAAATCAATCGACTCAGAGAGGCTGGTTTTATCAAAGAGTTACATACAGAGGCCACGTGGGTAGCTAACCCTTTACTGGTCCCGAAGAAAAACACGAAGGTCCTTTGCATGTGCGTCGACTTCACGTGTCTCAATAAACATTATCCAAAGGATCACTTTCCCCTCCCAAGGATCGATCAAATTATCGACTCCACGGCAGGATGTGAACGTCTTTCCTTCCTGGACGCATATTCTGGTTATAACCAGATCAGATTAAAAGAATACGACGAGGTCAAAATAGCTTTTATAACACCTTATGGCGTGTTCTGCTATAGAACAAGGCCCTTTGGATTGAAAAACGCGGGAGCAACATACCAGCGGATGATGCAGAAGTGTCTCGCCACACAGATTGGCAAGAACGTACAAGTGTATATCGACGATGTCGTCATAAAAACAAAGAAGGGGTCAACTTTGATCGAGGATCTGAAGGAAACTTTCGACAACCTTGACAAGTTCTGCCTCAAGCTGAACCCGACAAAGTGCTCTTTTGGCGTACCTGCAGGAGAACTTCTCGGGTCCCTGGTTTCAGCAAGAGGAATCGAGGCCAATCCAGAGAAAATCCAAGCCATCGTGACGATGCGGAAGCCAACAAAGTTGAAGGAAATACAACAGCTGACTGGGCGAGTCGCAGCTTTAAGCAGATTCGTCGCCAGGCTAGGAGAAAAGGCGTTGCCGTTTTACGCTTTGATCAAACAAGGCGAGAAGTTCCAGTGGAACGAAGAAGCAGACAGAGCTTTCGAGGACCTTAAGCGCACAATCTCGACACCGCCAATCCTGGTAGCGCCTAAGGAGAAGGAGCCTCTCCTGTTATACATCGCAGCCACGCCTCAGGTGGTCAGCACAGTCCTTGTGGTCGAAAGAGAAGAAGAAGGAAAACTCCACGGAGTGCAGCGGTCGGTATACTTCGTCAGCGAAGTTTTATCACCCTCAAAACAGCGGTACCCGCAGTACCAGAAGTTAGCATATGGAGTGTTTACAACCGCAAGAAAACTGCGACACTATTTTTCGGCGCATCCGATAATAGTGGTCAATGAGGCGCCTTTATCCAACATATTAAACAATCCAGAAGCTACGGGTCGTGTCTCCCTTTGGGGAATAGAACTTTCCCCTCGGGACATCACATATGAGAAAAGAAAAGCAATAAAGTCACAGATCTTACCAGACTTCATCGCAGAGTGGATGGAGCTACAAAATACGGGACCTCCAGATTTGTCGAGAACTTGGACTATGAACTTCGACGGGTCCAAGAGACTAGAAGGAGCTGGAGCAGGCGTGATACTGGTATCACCTCAAGGCGACAAGTTGAAGTACGTGCTACGGATGACGTTTCCAAACGCATCTAATAACGAAGCAGAGTATGGAGCACTTATACACGGGATGAAGATGGCTAAAGGTTGCGGCGCAACTCGATTTAAAATCTTTGGTGATTCACAGTTGGTGGCTCAATAGGTGATGAATCAATGCGACGCAGCCAATGATAGTATGGTAGCATACAAGGAAGTATATAATGAGCTTGATAGGCTGTTCGACGGGTGCGAAGTAAATCATATCAGCAGGCTCAGCAACGATGAAGCCGATGTTCTCGCAAACATCGGGTCGCAATGTCTCGCAATACCACCTGGCGTGTTCTGGGAAGAAATAGTTGAAAGATCAACCAAGGCGAAGAAACAGCAGAAGAAGGAGAAGGATGAGAAAGTCGCGGGGGCTCCAGCAGCACCATCGGAAGGTGAGGAGGAACCACACGTGATAATGATGGTACAAATTCCTTGGATGCAGGCGTTCATAGCATACATCCTGAGGAAAGAACTACCCGACGATCCAGTTGAAGCAAGGCGAGTTATCAGGCGTTCTAAAGCCTTTACTCTGGTCAAAGGAGAGCTATACAAACGAAGTATTTAGGGAGTACTACAGAGATGCATCACACCCGAAGAAGGAAGGCTTATTCTGAAGGATGTACACGAAGGGGTGTGTGGACATCATGCAAGCAGTCGAGCTATAGCAGCCAAGGTTTTCAGAGCAGGATTCTATTGGCTAACAACAATCAAGGATGCAAAGGACATAGTGCGTACTTGCGATGAGTGCCAAAGGTTTGCCGCCAAACCTCATTCTCCGGCAGCAGAGTTGATGCCAATACCGCTGTCATGGCCCTTTGCTCAATGGGGTCTTGATATGGTGGGAAAATTGCACAAGGCTTGGCCAGGAGGATACGAGTATATGCTCGTAGCTTTCGACAAGTTCACAAAGTGGATAGAAGCGAAGCCGATAAACTCACCAGATGCAGCAGCCGCAATCAAGTTTGTTAAGAGTATCATTTTTCGATTTGGAGTCCCTCATAGCATCATCACAGACAACGGCAGCAATTTCACATCCAAGGAGTTCAAGGCATATTGCGCAGAGGTAGGCATCAAATTACAATTTTCCTCAGTTGCGCATCCGCAAACCAATGGTCAGGTCAAGAAAGCAAACGGCATCATCTGTAACGGCATCAAGAAGCGTCTGTTAACACCATTGGAAAAAGCTCGACACACATGGACAGAGGAGTTTCCTAGCGTGTTATGGAGTATTCAAACAACACCAAATACAGCGACACAGGAAACCCCGTTCTTTTTAGTCCATGGAGCTGAGGCAGTGTTGCCGATAGAGATAGAACACAATTCCCCGAGAGTGGCGGAATTCAATGAACAAACCTCGAGAAAGGCACTGGAAGATGACGTCGATGCACTCGATGAAGCTCGAGATGAGGCATTGTCAAGGGTCACCAAGTACCAGCAAGATATGAAAAACTACCACAGTCGACGTTTGCGACCAAGATCCTTCCAGGTAGGTGACTTAGTTCTTCGGCTTACGCAAACTAGCCATGAGAAATTCGAGTCGCCATGGATTGGCCCGTACATCGTCACTGAAGTAATTGAAGGAGGTGCATACAGGATAAAGGACAAGAAGACAAGGATCACCGAGCCAAATCCCTGGAACGTGGCGCAACTTAGGCGTTTTTACGCCTAAAGTTGAAATATAGTCCTCTTTGTAAACATACAATGTACTGAAACGCCCGCGAGTTTTCAGACGCACTCTTTTCCTTTCAGGGCACCGAGTGGGGCTGAAAGGTTTTTAATGAGGTGGACTCGCGGTGCTGCAATATAGTAAAGATATTGGTGATACACATCTTTTTCATCGACAGGCTCGGGGGCTCGTAACTCGCAATAACAATATATATAAACTTCCGCAAAATATAGTTATTTTCCCTGGCGAAAAAATAGCTCGCAAACCAATAAAGATATAAACACCGGCCAACAAAAAGCTCTGGGGCTTGATGAAAGAAAAAACGTACAAGCTGTTTTACAATATACATTGTGCTTACAATATACATACACTACAAGAAAAGTTTCCATGGCCGACGAAGTTGAAGTCGCGCCGTGGTTGCTGGTGCACCATGGCCGAAGATTTTTGGTCTCTCCGTTGTGCATGTCAAAACGTTTTTTTCTCGTTTTTGAGGCCACCTAGCCCGACGAAAACAGCCAAAACATCGTGTATGGTGTCCCGGGACGTGGTGCATCTCGAATTCTCGGGTTCGCCGGCCGAGTCAACGCAAATCCGCACCGCCGAGGGATGTAGGGCCCAGATGGCAGCCTCTCTGGCATTGTTTTTTTCTCGATCGCGCCATCTCGTTCAACGCTCTCCGATCGAGCCGTTTACGATGCAGGATCATGGGTCCCGCATGTCATCCTCTATGAACCAAAATTCTTTCTATTCTTGGATTTTTTTTGACCCCCTGATTTCCGGCTACTTCCTTTTTCTTTTGATCCCTTGCCGCCTTGGAAACGTGAGACCGCTGCTGCTAATTGGGACCCGCATGTCATCCTCTATGAGCAATCAACTTTGGTCACTTGCCTTTTTCTTTCGATCCCCTGCCGCCTCTCAAACGGTGATACCGCTGCTGCCAAATGGGACCCGCATGTCATCCTCTATGTACTATAAAACTTTCTTTTCTTGGATTTTTTTTGGCACCTCATATTTGGTCACTTACCTTTTTCTTTCGATCCTCTGCCGCCTCTCAAACGGTGAGACCGTTGCTACTAAATGAGACCCACATGTCATCCTCTATGTACTATAAAACTTTCTTTTCTAGGATTTTTTTTGGAACCTCATATTTGGTCACTTGCCTTTTTCTTTTGATCCCGTGCAGCCTCTCAAACGGTGATACCGCTGCTGCTAAATGGGACCCGCATGTCATCCTCTATGTACAGTCAAGTTTCTTTTCTTGAATTATTTTTGGTTCCTGATATTTGGTCACTTGCCTTTTTCTTTCGATCTCATGCCACGTTTGAAACGTTGAGGAACCTGCAGGCTCATGGGACCCGCATGTCATCCTCTATGTACTATAAAACTTTCTTTTCTTGGATTTCTTTTGGCACCTCATATTTGGTCACTTGTCTTTTTCTTTCGATCCCCTGCTGCTTCTCAAACGGTAATACCGCTGCTGCTAAATGGGACCCGCATGTCATCCTCTATGTACAATCAAGTTTCTTTTCTTGAATTATTTTTGGCTCCTGATATTTGGTCACTTGCCTTTTTCTTTCGATCTCATGCCACGTTTGAAACGTTGAGGACCCTACTGGCTCATGGGACCCGCATGTCATCCTCTATGTGCTATAAAAGTTTATTTTCTTGGATTTTTTTTCACCCTCTGATTTTTGGTTATTTCCTTTTTCTTTTGATCCACTACCGCATTGGAAACGTTGAGTAAGCTGCTGACTCATGGGACCCGCATGTCATCCTCTATGTACAATCAACTTACTTTTTCTTTTGATCTCAAGCCGCATTTGAAACGTTGAGACCGCTGCTGCTAAATGGGACCCGCATGTCATCCTCTATGTACAATAAAGTTTCTTTTCTTGGATTATCTTTGGCTCCTGATATATTGTCACTTGCCTTTTTCTTTCGATCTCATGTCGCCTTTGAAACGTTGAGTAAGCTGCTGGCTCATGGGTCCCGCATGTCATCCTCTACGAACAATAAAAGTTTTCTTTCTTGGAGTTATTTTTGACCCCTAATTTCTAGCTATTTGCCTTTTTCTTTTGATCTCCTGCCCCCTCTGAAACGATGAGGACGTCTGTTGGCAGGTCGGTCCCACATGTCATCCTCTATGAACAATAAAAGTTTCCTTTGATGGATTTATTTTGAACCCCTAATTAATTTCTGGATATTTCCTTTTTTTCTTTTGATCCCCTGCCGCCTTGGAATCGTTGAGGATGTTGCTGCCTCATGGGTCCCGCATGTCATCCTCTCAGAATGGTAAATGTTTCTTTTCTTGGATTTTGTTGACCAAACAATTTTTGTGTTATTTTTTCTTTCGATCTCCTGTAGCCTTTAAAACATTGAGGACGCTGCTGGCTCACGGGTCCCACATGTCAACCTCTATGAACAATAAACGCTGAGGATGCTGCTTCCTCATGGGTCCCGCATGTCATCCTCTCAGAACGAAAATGTTTCTTTTCTTGAATTTTTTACCAACAGATTTTTGGTTTTTTTTTCTTTCCATCCCCTACCGCCTTTAAAACGTCGACGACGCTGCTGGCTCATGGGTCCCTGATGAAGCGTAAAGCACACGCCCGTTGGGAACCCCAAGTGGAAGGTGTGATGCGTACAGCAGCAAGTTTCCCTTAGTAAGAAACCAAGGTTTATCGAACCAGTAGGAGTCAAGAAGCACGTCGAAGGTTGATGGTGGCGGGATGTAGTGCGGCGCAACACCAGGGATTCCGGCGCCAACGTGGAACCTGCACAACACAACCAAAGTACTTTGCCCCAACGAAACAGTGAGGTTGTCAATCTCACCGGCTTGCTGTAACAAAGGATTAGATGTATAGTGTGGATGATGATTGTTTGCAGAAAACAGTAGAACAAGTATTGCAGTAGATTGTATTCGATGCAAAAGAATGGACCGGGGTCCACAGTTCATGTGACGCCCCGAAACCGGTACCATGAGGATCCCAGCGATCCCGCCGAAATCCGCACGATATCGATTCAGAGACGCGCTCCGACACGACGTGCGCGACGAATCACACACGTGATGCCAGAGGAATTAACACGAGCGGTAACATTATAGTAGGATTACAATAGAGCCCACAAGATACATATATTACAACTACGACTCCAACGAGTCAAGATACAAATATACAGTACAAAGATCCGAATCATACAGAAGATCGAATACGTCCGAGTACGGACAAGATACAAATTGGACTAAGAGTCCTGAAGATAAACGATGGCGTCCATAACCCTGGCCAAGCCAAGCCGGAAGGGTAACCTTGCTAACATCGTCTTCATCGAACATATCTTCATACCTGCCCGGTTATATCCCGTAGAAGCAGCAATAAGTACGGGTTCGTACTTAACAAGACTTCAAGACGTATAAGCATTCGTCAACCAGTCGTCCTTTGTACTTGAGGCACGCAGGGGACTTAGAGGACGCAAGAGGAACGTCATAGGCAAATATGGTGGGGTTAAGCGGCAGCGCGCAAGCACTAAAAACCTATAGAGACACTCTACAACATTCGTCTAAATCAGAGAAGGTGAGAGAGCGCACAAACTAACAGTTCTATACTCTGCAAACATAACACAGCCGATGTGTTCCCCCTTCGCAAAGAAGTACTGACAAAGGCACTCACACGGTTGACAAGTTTTAACTAGTTATTATTTAATTTGTTCTATCTTACTATGCAAGTTATTAGTATTGAAACAACAGGTGTAAGTTGTCTATGGTCGAGTCATACAGCTCCAAGTCGTCCATAACCGCGGACGCGGCTTATCGATAAGATTGTAACCCTGCAGGGGTGCCCAAATGTGCCCACACGTACGCTCAACCCACTTACGACAGGTGGATATCACGACACGCACTCTCCTTCACCACAACAATGTCCAGGAAGCCACCTAACTAAGTTAACCCGTATCGAAGTCCGGCCGTGCTCCGAAGCGGACTTAGCTGTTTGCGTCTACGGCTTTCGGATGGAAACAGTGCCCGCGGGGTGAATCCATCTTCAGCAATACGTACCGCGCCTACGAGCGTGCAAGAGACAACGGGGTTACAAGGCAACACGGCTTTCCCAAAAGTAACATCATATCATCTGACCACAAAGAAACATGCTTGCACGCCCGGGAGAAACAAAACAAACATTCAAACTAGTTGTGGCCACTGGACAAAGCTGTAGATTCCGGCAGTGGTCGAGGGAGACCCGGTAAGCATACCCACGTGTGGTTAGAGCGCTCGATCTCGGAACAGATAACAAGAACTCGGGGTCCTAAGATATTTAGGAAACACAAGTGAGCCGTCACAAAACGATCAGCTGACCCACCGATGCCTCCGCTAAACAATTATCAACAACTAAAGTCACCATGATTCTTCCCAACATATAACCCAATAAGATAACAATAACGGTAACGAGATAAAACAGCACTAGCATGCACTACGACTCGCAAGGGCAGACTCGATAACCAAACAATAGCCGTAGGAGGTGGTGGTGGCAATATGGGCTGCTTAAGGTAACAAGTGCAAGGGACACGTGACAAGAACGCAACTTAAGGATAGCATGAGGGAGAAGGCAAAATAAAATAGGTGAGCGACTCCTGCAGGGACAGGAGTATAGGGGAAATGCTTGCCTGTTAAAGCTTGCCGAGGGACATCCGGAGAACTTGTCGTATCTCACATCACCACTTCGTGATCCTATCCGGGAAGAAGCAAATGCTGGAACAAACAACGTATGCAAGTCTTACTACTACGGATAAAGAAGATCCAGCATGATCAAGATGATATGCATGACATGGCAAGATGATGCGATGCACTTATACAATTTAAGCGGAGTCGGAACCCTAGACAACCAAATTAGGTTAGAGTTGCATTTTCTACCGACAAATTTAAGTGTTGATTAGCATTGCATAACATGGCAAGGGTGAGCTACTTCAATATTAAACGGAGCGGGGAAACCCAAATTGGAATTCCGAAATACTCCGCATATTATGTTAGGTGATATGCACAAACTATCACGTTACGACATGATGCAAACGGATGAATGGATGTCATAATCATGTTCAGCACATTTTTCTGATCAAAATTCATATATAACACTTTTTATTTCGAGTTACAGATTATTAGTTATTAATTATCCAAGTTTTATGCATTTCTATAATTTCTGCAAAATAGGGAGAAGGGGAAGATTTTTCTCACCCAGGCAGTGCTAGCCGCAGCCGCCGACACGCGGGACCGGACGCCACGTGGCGCTGCCCAGTCAGACGTAGCGCGGGTTGAGCCACGCGGAACTGCAGGGGGGTTTTCACAAAAGATAGGGACCGCGGGTTAGATAGAAGATAGGTACAGGGGTTTTCTGCAAGAGGCACAGATCCAGATCTGAGAAGACTTTTTCCACCCAAGAGAGATGTACCCCGCGTGCCAGGTGGGGCCAGATGTCGACGTGGAGGCCACGCTGGCAAACCATGCCTACGCGCGGACGGACGGCGGTGACTACCGGCGTCACGGCATGGTGGCGCACGGCCGATGCAGGGCGCCCCAAGACGCACGCGCGGGCGCGCTCGACGCGGGAGATGAAGGGGAGTCCGATGGTGGTGTTCTTGGTGCCGGGAAGCCACCGGAGGACTGCCGGCGACGAGGACCTGCGGCGGAGGCGGCCGGCAACACGGTGAAAAGAAGAACCAGGACACGCGGTAGATAATAAGGATGTCTCGGAGATGCGCACGGTTACCAGGAAGCTCGACGAGCAGACGCCGGTGCCGGAGGAGGACGAAGCTCGCCGGAATCGAAGAAATCGGTGCTCGGGGCCGGAGAAGGGAACGGTGGATTGGCAATGATTTAGAGCGCCCCCGGCTCGATTGGAGGTACCAGGCGAACAAGGAGTTCGAGGCGCACCTCCTGGTGGTGTTAGATTGACGAGGGGACGACCGGAGAGGTGGGGCGCCGGCGAGGAGCTCACGATGGTGGTGAGGAGAAAAAGAGAGGAGAGTTTGCTGGCGGCGCTCGAGGGGAAAAAAGGAGGGGCGGCTAGGGTTTGCTGCGCCTGGTTGGGGGGATTAAGAAGGGAGGGGAGTGGTTGGAGGAGGGCGCTCGGTGGAGGACCACAGCAACGCTCACGCCATCCTCGTGGTCGAGGAAGACGACAGGAGGGGAGGATCCGTTTCCCACCGAAGGGGTACGGGCCGACGCGGGCTGGGCCAGGAGGAAGAGATGAGCCGGGGGGGAAAGGAAGAGAAGCAGGCCGCCGATGGGGGAAGAGGAAAGGGCCAGGGGGTTGCGGCCTGGTTAGGGTTAGGATAGGTTTTTCTGTTTTATTTTTATTTTAAATCTGTTTCCTTTTCCTTTTGATTTTAAAACTGTTTTTTTTTGAATCTTGAGGCAAGGTGAGAGAGAGTTTCAAACTTAGGTTTTCAAATATTACTTTATTTGTAATCCAAAACAAAACAACATTTTTATTCCGAAATTAATTGTTGCACAACTTAATTATAAAATAGGGAATATGAGAGGGGGTTTAGGGTTTTATTCAAAATAAAGGACAAGGGAGGTTTTACAAAAATAATTTTATTTTGTTAAAAACATGGATGAGATGATGCATATGCCATGATGATGCAAAAAGGAAAACACAAACCAAATCTAATATGGAATACTACCCGGGGCCGTTACAGTTCACTAGAGGTCTCTCTCCCATAAGATAAATAGCATGTTGGGTGAACAAATTACAGTTGGGCAATTGACAAATAGAGAGGGCATGACCATGCACATACATGATATGATGAGTATAGTGAGATTTAATTGGGCATTACGACAAAGTACATAGACCGCTATCCGAGCATGCATCTATGCCTAAAAAGTCCACCTTCGAGGTTATCATCCGAACCCCTTCCGGTATTAAGTTGCAAACAACGAGACAATTGCATTAAGTATGGTGCGTAATGTAATCAATAACTACATCCTCGGACATAGCATCAATGTTTTATCCCTAGTGGCAACAAGCACATCCACAACCTTAGAATTTTCTCATCACTTGTCCCAGATTTAATGGAGGCATGAACCCACTATCGAGCATAAATACTCCCTCTTGGAGTTAAGAGTAAAAACTTGGCCGAGCCTCTACTAATAACGGATAGCATGCAAGATCATAAACAACACATAGGTAATAGATTGATAATCAACATAACATAGTATTCTCTATCCATCGGATCCCAACAAACACAACATATAGCATTACGGATAGATGATCTTGATCATGTTAGGCAGCTCACAAGATCCGACAATGAAGCACATAAGGAGAAGACGACCATCTAGCTACTGCTATGGACCCATAGTCCAGGGGTGAACTACTCACTCATCACTCCGGAGGCGACCATGGCGGTGAAGAGTCCTCCGGGAGATGATTCCCCTCTCGGGCAGGGTGCCGGAGGCGATCTCCTGAATCCCCCGAGATGGGATTGGCGGCGGCGGCGTCTCTGGAAGGTTTTCCGTATCGTGGCTCTCGGTACTGGGGGTTTCGCGACGAAGACTATATGTAGGCGGAAGGGCGGGTAAAGGGGCGTCACGAGGGGCCCACACACCAGGGCCGCGCGGCCAGGGCCCAGGCCGCGCCGCCCTATTGTGTCGCCACCTCGTGGCCCCACTTCGTAAGTCCTCCGGTCTTCTGGAAGCTTCGTGCAAAAATAGGACCCTGGGCGTTGATTTCGTCCAATTCCGAGAATATTTCCTTACGAGGATTTCTAAAACCAAAAACAGCAGAAAACAGCAACTGGCTCTTCGGCATCTCGTTAATAGGTTAGTGCCGGAAAATGCATAAATATGACATAAAGTATGCATAAAACATGTAGATATCATCAATAATGTGGCATGGAACATAAGAAATTATCGATACGTCGGAGACGTATCGGCATCCCCAAGCTTAGTTCTGCTCGTCCCGAGCGAGTAAACGATAACAAAGATAATTTATGGAGTGACATGCCATCATAACCTTGATCATACTATTGTAAGCATATGTAATGAATGCAGCGATCAAAACAATGGTAATGACATGAGTAAACAAATGAATCATAAAGCAAAGACTTTTCATGAATAGTACTTTCAAGACAAGCATCAATAAGTCTTGCATAAGAGTTAACTCATAAAGCAATAAATCAAAGTAAAGGTATTGAAGCAACACAAAGGAAGATTAAGTTTCAGCGGTTGCTTTCAACTTATAACATGTATATCTCATGGATATTGTCAATGTAACGTAATATAACAAGTGCAATATGCAAGTATGTAGGAATCAATGCACAGTTCACACAAGTGTTTGCTTCTTGAGGTGGAGAGAGATAGGTGAACTGACTCAACATAAAAGTAAAAGAAAGGGCCCTTCGCAGAGGGAAGCATTGATTGCTATATTTGTGCTAGAGCTTTGGTTTTGAAAACAAGAAACAATTTTGTCAACGGTAGTAATAAAGTATATGTGTTATGTAAATTATATCTTACAAGTTGCAAGCCTCATGCATAGTATACTAATAGTGCCCGCACCTTGTCCTAATTAGCTTGGATTACCGGGATTGTCATCGCAATACACATGTTTTAACCAAGTGTCACAAAGGGGTACCTCTATGCCGCTCTGTACAAAGGTCTAAGGAGAAAGCTCGCATTGGATTTCTCGCTTTTGATTATTCTCAACTTAGACATCCATACCGGGACAACATAGACAACAGATAATGGACTCCTCTTTAATGCATAAGCATGTAGCAACAATTAATGTTCTCATATGAGATTGAGGATATATGTCCAAAACTGAAACTTCCACCATGGATCATGGCTTTAGTTAGCGGCCCAATGTTCTTCTCTAACATTATGCATGCTCTAACCATTAAATGAGTGGTAAATCTCCCTTACTTCAGACAAGACGAACATGCATAGCAACTCACATGATATTCAACAAAGAGTAGTTGATGGCGTCCCCAGGAACATGGTTATCGCACAACAAGCAACTTAATAAAAGATAAAGTGCATAAGTACATATTCAATACCACAATAGTTTTTAAGCTATTTGTCCCACGAGCTATATATTGCAAAGGTAAAGGATAGAAATTTTAAAGGTAGCACTCAAGCAATTTACTTTGGAATGGCAGAGAAATACCATGTAGTAGGTAGGTATGGTGGACACAAATGGCATAGTGGTTGGCTCAAGGATTTTGGATGCATGAGAAGTATTCCCTCTCGATACAAGGTTTAGGCTAGCAAGGTTATTTGAAACAAACACAAGGATGAACCGGTGCAGCAAAACTCACATAAAAGACATATTGTAAACATTATAATACTCTACACCGTCTTCCTTGTTGTTCAAACTCAATACTAGAAATTATCTAGACTTTAGAGAGACCAATTATGCAAACCAAATTTTAGCAAGCTCTATGTATTTCTTCATTAATGGGTGCAAAGTATATGATGCAAGAGCTTAAACATGAGCACAACAATTTCCAAGTATCAAATTATTCAAGACATTTTAGAATTACTTGCATGTAGCATTTCCCGATTCCAACCATATAACAATTTAACGAAGAAGATTCAACCTTCGCCATGAATACTATGAGTAAAGCCTAAGGACATATTTGTCCATATGCAACAGCGGAGCGTGTCTCTCTCCCACACAATGAATACTAGGATCCATTTTATTCAAACAAAAACAAAAACAAAAACAAACCGACGCTCCAAGCAAAGCACATAAGATGTGATGGAATAAAAATATAGTTTCGGGGAGGAACCTGATAATGTTGTCGATGAAGAAGGGGATGCCTTGGGCATCCCCAAGCTTAGACGCTTGAGTCTTCTTGAAATATGCAGGGGTGAACCACCGGGGCATCCCCAAGCTTAGAGCTTTCACTCTCCTTGATCATATTGTATCATCTCCCTCTCTTGATCCTTGAAAACTTCCTCCACACCAAACTCAAAACAACTCATTAGAGGGTTAGTGCACAATTAAAATTTACATGTTCAGAGGTGACATAATCATTCTTAACACTTCTGGACATTGCACAAAGCTACTGAAAGTCAATGGAATAGAAAAATCCATCAAGCATAGCAAAACAGGCAATGCGAAATAAAAGGCAGAATCTGTCAAAACAGAACAGTTCGTAAAGACGAATTTTATTGAGGCACCATACATGCTCAGATGAAAATGCTCAAACTGAATTAAAGTTGCGTACATATCTGAGGATCACTCACGTAAATTGGCATAATTTTCTGAGTTACCTACAGAGAATTAGGCCCAGATTCGTGACAACAAAGAAATCTGTTTCTGCGCAGTAATCCAAATCTAGTATGAACCTTACTATCAACGATTTTACTTGGCACAACAATGCACAAAACTAAGATAAGGAGAGGTTGCTACAGTAGTAACAACTTCCAAGACTCAACAAAATAGTAGAAAAATAAAAACATGGGTTATCTCCCAAGAAGTGCTTTCTTTATAGCCATTAAGATGGGCTGAGTAAATTTAATGATGCACTCGCATAAGGATGAGAGTTGAAGCAAAGAGAGCATAAAAAAGCAAGTATGAAACAAATTTAAACCTAACCCACTTCCTATGAAAAGGAATCTTGTAAATAAACAAGTCAATGAAAAACAAAGTGAATAGCATAGGAAGACAAAACAAGTGTAACTTCAAAAATTTCAGCATATAGAGAGGTGTTTTAGTAACATGAAAATTTCTACAACCATATTTTCCTCTCTCATAATAATTTCCAGTAGCATCATGAACAAACTCAACAATATAATTATCACATAAAGCATTCTTATCATGAGTCTCATGCATAAAATAATTACTACTCCCAACATAAGCATAGTCATTCTTATTAATTGTAGTGGGAGCAAATTCAACAAAGTAGCTATCATTATTATTCTCATCACCATAATCATCAAATGTAGGAGGTATTCTATAATCATAATAAACTTTATCCTCAATAGTAGGTGGCACCAAAATACCACTATCATCATAAATGGGAGGAAAAGTGTCATCAAAGTAAATTCTCTCCTCCATGCTTGGGGGACTAAAAATATCATGCTCATCAAAACTAGCTTCCCCAAGCTTAAATTCTTCCATAGCATTAGCAATAATAGTGTTCAAAGAGTTCATGCTAATAACATTGCTACAACTATTTTGCAAACAAAGTTCCATGGGTTTTTTAATTTTCTCTTCAAACACCTCATGTCCTAACTCAAGATAAATACTATAAAGATCTCTAATATTTTTGTTGTTTTCCATTAAGCCTAACTAGTGAAATCACACAACTTAGTGTTCTCAGGAGTATTCATTTTAACAGTAAAAATAAGTAAAGCAAACTAAATAAAGTAAATGCAAGTAACTAATTTTTTGTGTTTTTAATATGGAGAACAAGACTGTAAATAAAGTAAAACTAGCAACTAATTTTTTTGTGTTTTGATATAATGCAGCAAACAAGAAAGTAAATAAAATAAAGCAAGACAAAAACAAAGTAAAGAGATTGGATTGTGGAGACTCCCTTGCAGCGTGTCTTGATCTCCCCGGCAACGGCGCCGGAAATTTAGCTTGATGACGCGTAAAGCACACGCCCGTTGGGAACCCCAAGTGGAAGGTGTGATGCGTACAGCAGCAAGTTTCCCTCAATAAGAAACCAAGGTTTATCGAACCAGTAGGAGTCAAGAAGCACGTCGAAGGTTGATGGCGGCGGGATGTAGTGCGGCGCAACACCAGGGATTCCGGCGCCAACGTGGAACCTGCACAACACAACCAAAGTACTTTGCCCCAACGAAACAGTTAGGTTGTCAATCTCACCGGCTTGCTGTAACAAAGGATTAGATGTATAGTGTGGATGATGATTGTTTGCAGAAAACAGTAGAACAAGTATTGCACTAGATTGTATTTGATGTAAAAGAATGGACCGGGGTCCACAGTTCACTAGAGGTGTCTCTCCCATAAGATAAATAGCATGTTGGGTGAACAAATTACGAGTTGGGCAATTGACAAATAGAGAGGGCATGACCATGCACATACATGATATGATGAGTATAGTGAGATTTAATTGGGCATTACGACAAAGTACATAGACCGCTATCCAGCATGCATCTATGCCTAAAAAGTCCACCTTCGAGTTATCATCCGAACCCCTTCCGAGTATTAAGTTGCAAACAACGAGACAATTGCATTAAGTATGGTGCGTAATGTAATCAATAACTACATCCTCGGACATAGCATCAATGTTTTATCCCTAGTGGCAACGAGCACATCCACAACCTTAGAACTTTCGTCCACTGTCCCAGATTTAATGGAGGCATGAACCCACTATTGAGCATAAATACTCCCTCTTGGAGTTAAGAGTAAAAACTTGGCCGAGCCTCTACTAATAACGGAGAGCATGCAAGATCATAAACAACACATAGGTAATAGATTGATAATCAACATAACATAGTATTCTCTATCCATCGGATCCCAACAAACACAACATATAGCATTACGGATAGATGATCTTGATCATGTTAGGCAGCTCACAAGATCCGACAATGAAGCACATAAGGAGAAGACGACCATCTAGCTACTGCTATGGACCCATAGTCCAGGGGTGAACTACTCACTCATCACTCCGGAGGCGACCATGGCGGTGAAGAGTCCTCCGGGAGATGGTTCCCCTCTCCGGCAGGGTGCCGGAGGCGATCTCCTGAATCCCCCGAGATGGGATTGGCGGTGGCGGCGTCTCTGGAAGGTTTTCCGTATCGTGGCTCTCGGTACTGGGGGTTTCGCGACGAAGACTATATGTAGGCGGAAAGGCAGGTAAAGGGGCGTCACGAGGGGCCCACACACCAGGGCCGCGCGGCCAGGGCCCAGGCCGCGCCGCCCTGTTGTGTCGCCACCTCGTGGCCCCACTTCGTAAGTCCTCTGGTCTTCTGGAAGCTTCGTGCAAAAATAGGACCCTTGGCATTGATTTCGTCCAATTCCGAGAATATTTCCTTACTAGGATTTCTGAAACCAAAAACAGCAGAAAACAGCAACTGGCTCTTCGGCATCTCGTTAATAGGTTAGTGCCGGAAAATGCATAAATATGACATAAAGTATGCATAAAACATGTAGACATCATCAATAATGTGGCATGGAACATAAGAAATTATCGATACGTCGGAGACGTATCAGTCCCCGATGTCAGCCTCCCCGTACAAGAAACATGTGATATCTTGATTATTTTGCAGACAATAAACATTGTATTTCGCTCTGAGCTATTGCAAACGGATAAATTAAATATTTATTTTTCCATAAACAAACTTATATGTTGAATCTCCTTGTTTTGTGTTTTTGCGAAGCATAGGACTTTCCTGTTTATTTTTAGAAAAATCCGAACTTTCCTGTTTTGGAGTGGGCTGAAATTGTACGAGTCAAAAGGCCTGGCGTGTAGTTGACGCGGGAGTTAGAAATCTTTGTGGTGTAGCTTTTCTTTAGTTCCCCGGCAACGGCGCCAGAAAAAGAGCTTGATGGCGTGTAACTCACACGTTCGTTGGGAACCCCAAGAGGAAGGTATGATGCGCACAGCAGCAAGTTTTCCCTCAGAAAAAAACCAAGGTTTATCGAACCAGGAGGAGCCAAGAAGCACGTTGAAGGTTGATGGCGGCGGGATGTAGTGCGGCGCAACACCGGGGATTCCGGCGCCAACGTGGAACCTGCACAACACAACCAAAGTACTTTGCCCCAACGAAACAGTGAGGTTGTCAATCTCACCGGCTTGCTGTAACAAAGGATTAGATGTATAGTGTGGATGATGATTGTTTGCAAGAACGAGTAAAGAACAATAGCAGCAGATTGTATTTCGGATGTAAAGAATGGACCGGGGTCCACAGTTCACTAGAGGTGTCTCTCCCATAAGATAAATAGCATGTTGGGTGAACAAATTACGGTCGGGCAATTGACAAATAGAGAGGGCATAACAATGCACATACATGACATGATGAATATTGTGAGATTTAATTGGGCATTACGACAAAGTACATAGACCGCTATCCAGCATGCATCTATGCCTAAAAAGTCCACCTTCAGGTTATCATCCGAACCCCTTCCAGTATTAAGTTGTAAAACAACAGACAATTGCATTAAGTATGGTGCGTAATTTAATCAATAACTACATCCTCGGACATAGCATCAATGTTTTATCCCTAGTGGCAACAGCACATCTCCACAACCTTAGAACTTTCTGTCACTGTCCCAGATTTAATGGAGGCATGAACCCACTATCGAGCATAAATACTCCCTCTTGGAGTTAAGAGCAAAAACTTGGCCAGAGCCTCTACTAATAACGGAGAGCATGCAAGATCATAAACAACACATAGGTAATAGATTCATAATCAACATAACATAGTATTTTCTATCCATCGGATCCCGACAAACACAACATATAGAATTACAGATAGATGATCTTGATCATGTTAGGCAGCTCACAAGATCCAGACAATGAAGCACATGAGGAGAAGACAACCATCTAGCTACTGCTATGGACCCATAGTCCAGGGGTGAACTACTCACTCATCACTCCGGAGGCGACCATGGCGGTGAAGAGTCCTCCGGGAGATGATTCCCCTCTCCGGCAGGGTGCCGGAGGTGATCTCCGAGAATCCCCCGAGATGGGATTGGCGGCGGCGGCGTCTGCGGAAGGTTTTCCGTATCGTGGCTCTCGGTGCTGGGGGTTTCGCGACGAAGGCTATTTGTAGGCGGAAGGGCAGGTAAAGGGCGTCACGAGGGGCCCACACCACAGGCCGGCGCGGCCGGGGCACTGGGCCGCGCCGCCCGGTGTGTCGCCACCTCGTGGCCCCACTTCGACTCTCCTTCGGTCTTACGGAAGCTTCGTGGCAAAATAGGACCACGGGCGTTGATTTCGTCCAATTCCGAGAATATTTCTTTACTAGGATTTACGAAACCAAAAACAGCGAAAACGACAAGCTGGCTCTTCGGCATCTCGTTAATAGGTTAGTGCCGGAAAATGCATAAATACGACATATAATGTGTATAAAACATGTAGATATCATCAATAATGTGGCATGGAACATAAGAAATTATCGATACGTCGGAGACGTATCGGCATCCCCAAGCTTAGTTCATGCTCGTCCCGAGCGAGTAAACGATAACACGGATAATTTATGGAGTGACATGCCATCATTACCTTGATCATACTATTGTAAACATATGTAATGAATGCAGCGATCAAAACAATGGTAATGACATGAGTAAACAACTGAATCATAAAGCAAAGACTTTTCATGAATAGTACTTAAAGACAAGCATCAATAAGTCTTGCATAAGAGTTAACTCATAAAGCAATAAATCAAAGTAAAGGTATTGAAGCAACACAAAGGAAGATTAAGTTTCAGCGGTTGCTTTCAACTTGTAACATGTATATCTCATGGATAATTGTCAACATAGAGTAATATAACAAGTGCAATATGCAAGTATGTAGGAATCAATGCACGAGTTCACACAAGTGTTTGCTTCTTGAGGTGGAGAGAAATAGGTGAAGCTGACTCAACATAAAAGTAAAAGAAAGGTCCTTCAAAGAGGAAAGCATCGATTGCTATATTTGTGCTAGAGCTTTTATTTTGAAAACAAGAAACAATTTTGTCAACGGTAGTAATAAAGCACATGTATCATGTAAATTATATCTTACAAGTTGCAAGCTGATACGTCTCCGACGTATCGATAATTTCTTATGTTCCAAGCCACATTATTGATGATATCTACATGTTTTATGCACACTTTATGTCATATTCGTGCATTTTCTGGAACTAACCTATTAACAAGATGCCGAAGTGCCGGTTCGTTGTTTTACGCTGTTTTTGGTTTCGAAATCCTAGTAAGGAAATATTCTCGGAATCGGACGAAATCAACGCCAAAGATCTTAGAATCCCCGGAAGCATCCGGAACACTCGAGAGTCGCCGGAGGGGGCCACGGGGCCCCCGGATGATAGGGTGGCGCGGCCCACCCCACGGCCGCGCGGCCCTATGGTGTCGTCGCCCCTTCGACCTTCGACGCCGCCTCTTCGCCTATATAAAGGTCCCGGACCTAAAACCTCGATACGGAAAAGCCACGGTACGAGAAACCTTCCGGAGCCGCCGCCATCGCGAAGCCAAGATGCGGGGGACGGGAGTCTCGTTCCGGCACGCCGCCGGGATGGGGAAGTGCCCCGGAAGGCTCCTCCATCGACACCACCGCCATCTTCATCAACGCTGCTGTCTCCCATGAGGAGGGAGTAGTTCTCCATCGAGGCTCGGGGCTGTACCGGTAGCTATGTGGTTCATCTCTCTCCTATGTGCTTCAATACAATAATCTCATGAGCTGCCTTACATGATTGAGATTCATATGATGATGCTTGTAATCTAGATGTCGTTATGCTAGTCAAGTGAATTTTACTTATGTGATCTCCGGAGACTCCTTGTCCCACGTGTGTAAAGGTGACAGTGTGTGCACCGTGTGGGTCTCTTAGGCTATATTTCACGAGAATACTTATTCATTGTTATGAATGGCGTAGTGAAGTGCTTATTTATATCTCTTTATGATTGCAATGTGTTTTGTATCACAATTTATCTATGTGCTACTCTAGTGATGTTATTAAAGTAGTTTTATTCCTCCCGCACGGTGTAATGGTGACAGTGTGTGCATCCGTGTTAGTACTTGGCGTAGGCTATGATTGTGATCTCTTGTAGATTATGAAGTTAACTATTGCTATGATGGTATTGATGTAATCTATTCCTCCTACATAGTGTGAAGGTGACAGTGTGCATGCTGTGTTAGTACTTGGTTTAGTCGCGTTGATCTTTCATGCACTCTAAGGTTATTTAAATATGAACATTGAATTGTGGAGCTTGTTAACTCCGGCATTGAGGGTTCGTGTAATCCTACGCAATGTGTTCATCATCCAACAAGAGTGTAGAGTATGCATTTATCTATTCTGTTATGTGATCAATGTTGAGAGTGTCCACTAGTGAAAGTACGATCCCTAGGCCTTGTTCCTAAATACTGCTATCGCTGCTTGTTTACTGTTTTACTGCGTTACTACTGCTACCATATTACCACCATCAACTACACGCCATCAAGCTATTTTCTGGCGCCGTTACTACTGCTCATATTCATTCATACCACCTGTATTTCACTATCTCTTCGCCGAACTAGTGCACCTATTAGGTGTGTTGGGGACACAAGAGACTTCTTGCTTTGTGGTTGCTGGGTTGCATGAGAGGGATATCTTTGACCTCTTCCTCCCTGAGTTCGATAAACCTTGGGTGATCCACTTAAGGGAAACTTGCTGCTGTTCTACAAACCTCTGCTCTTGGAGGCCCAACACTGTCTACAAGAATAGAAGCTCCCGTAGACATCAAGCTACTTTTCTGGCGCCGTTGCCGGGGAGGAAAGGTAAAAGGTACTCACACTCCGGATCTCGGCTACTAAGCTATTTTCGCTCGTTGTAAGTACTCGAAGCTATTTCCTTTAGATCCTGCAATTGCATCTTTTTGTTTCTTGTTTACACTAGTTTGGCATAATGGACAACAATGAGCTTCTTATTCTATTTCCTGATTTAAGACATGGATGGTTTGATGCGAAAATTAAAAAACCTATGGAATCTTATTTGCATGCTTGGTAGTAATATTAGTATGAACGCTTTGAACACCATTGTTGATAATGATATAGAAAATTCTAAGCTTGGGGAAGCTGGTTTTCATGATCTTTTTAGTCCCCCAAGCATTGAGGAGAAAATTTTCTTTGATGATACTTTGCCTCCTATTTATGATGATTATAATGATAGTAGTCTTTTAGTACCACCTACTATGGAGGATAAATTTGATTATGATTATACTATGCCTCCTACACTTGATGAGAATAATAATGATAGCTACTTTGTTGAATTTGCTCCCACTATTACTAATAAAATTGATTATGCTTATGTTGGGAGTAGTACTAATTTTATGCATGAGACTCATGATAAGAATGCTTTATGTGATAGTTATATTGTTGAGTTTGCTCATGATGCTACTGAAAGTTATTATGAGAGAGGAAAATATGGTTGTAGAAATTTTCATGTTACTAAAATGCCTCTCTATGTGCTGAAATTTTTGAAGCTACACTTGTTTTATCTTCCTATGCTTGTTACTTTGCTCTTCATGAACTTGTTTATTTACAAGATTCCTATGCATAGGAAGCATGTTAGACTTAAATGTGTTTTGAATTTGCCTCTTGATGCTCTCTTTTGCTTCAACTACTATTTCTTGCGAGTGCATCATTAAAGCTGCTGAGCCCATCTTAACGGCTATAAAGAAAGAACTTCTTGGGAGATAACCCATGTGTTATTTTGCTACAGTACTTTGTTTTATATTTGTGTCTTGGAAGTTGTTTACTACTGTAGCAACCTCTCCTTATCTTAGTTTTATTGCATTGTTGTGCCAAGTAAAGTCTTTGATAGTAAGGTTGATACTAGATTTGGATTACTGCGCAGTTCCAGATTTCTTTTCTGTCACGAATCTCGGACCTGCCTCTCTGTAGGTAGCTCAGAAAATTAAGCCAATTTACGTGCGTGATCCTCAGATATGTACGCAACTTTCATTCAATTTGGGCATTTTCATTTGAGCAAGTCTGGTGCCCTTAATAAAATTCGTCTTTACGGACTGTTCTGTTTTGACAGATTCTGCCTTTTATTTCGCATTGCTTCTTTTGCTATGTTGGATGGATTTCTTTGTTCCATTGACTGTCCAGTAGCTTTGGGCAATGTCCAGAAGTGTTAAGAATGATTGTGTCACCTCTGAACATGTGAGTTTTTGATTATGCACTAACCCTCTAATGAGTTTGTTTCGAGTTTGGTGTGGAGGAAGTTTTCAAGGGTCAAGAGAGGAGGATGATATACTATGATCAAGAAGAGTGAAAGCTCTAAGCTTGGGGATGCCCCGGTGGTTCACCCCTGCATATTTCTAAGAAGACTCAAGCGTCTAAGCTTGGGGATGCCCAAGGCATCCCCTTCTTCATCGACAACATTATCAGGTTCCTTCTCTTGAAACTATATTTTTATTCGGTCACATCTTATGTACTTTACTTGGAGCGTCTGTGTGCTTTTGTTTTTGTTTTTGTTTGAATAAATGCTTGTGTGGGAGAGAGACACGCTCCGCTGGTTCATATGAACACATGTGTTCTTAGCTTTTATTTTTCATGGCGAAGGTTGAAGCTGCTTCGTTAATTGTTATATGGTTGGAAACGGAAAATGCTACATGTAGTAATTGGTAGAATGTCTTGAATAATTTGATACTTGGCAATTGTTGTGCTCATGTTTAAGCTCTTGCATCATATACTTTGCACCTATTAATGAAGAAATACATAGAGCTTGCTAAAATTTGGTTTGCATATTTGGTCTCTCTAAAGTCTAGATAATTTCTAGTATTGAGTTTTGAACAACAAGGAAGACGGTGTAGAGTCTTATAATGTTTACAATATGTCTTTTATGTGAGTTTTGCTGCACCGTTCATCCTTGTGTTTGTTTCAAATAACCTTGCTAGCCTAAACCTTGTATCGAGAGGGAATACTTCTCATGCATCCAAAATCCTTGAGCCAACCACTATGCCATTTGTGTCCACCATACCTACCTACTACATGGTATTTCTCAGCCATTCCAAAGTAAATTGCTTGAGTGCTACCTTTAAAATTCCATCATTCACCTTTGCAATATATAGCTCATGGGACAAATAGCTTAAAAAACTATTGTGGTATTGAATATGTACTTATGCACTTTATCTCTTATTAAGTTGCTTGTTGTGCGATAACCATGTTTTACGGGGACGCCATCAACTATTCCTTGTTGAATATCATGTGAGTTGCTATGCATGTCCGTCTTGTCCGAAGTAAGAGAGATCTACCACCTTAATGGTTGGAGCATGCATATTGTTAGAGAAGAACATTGGGCCGCTAACTAAAGCCATGATTCATGGTGGAAGTTTCAGTTTTGGACATATATCCTCAATCTCATATGAGAATAATAATTGTTGCCACATGCGTATGCATTAAAGAGGAGTCCATTATCATGTTGTCCATGTTGTCCCGGTATGGATGTCTAAGTTGAGAATAATCAAAAGCGAGAAATCCAAAATGCGAGCTTTCTCCTTAGACCTTTGTACGGGCGGCATGGAGGTACCCCATTGTGACACTTGGTTAAAACATGTGTATTGCGATGATCCGGTAGTCCAAGCTAATTAGGACAAGGTGCGGGCACTATTAGTATACTATGCATGAGGCTTGCAACTTGTAGGATATAATTTACATAACTCATATGCTTTATTACTACCGTTGACAAAATTGTTTCATGTTTTCAAAATAAAAGCTCTAGCACAAATATAGCAATCGATGCTTTCCTCTTTGAAGGACCATTCTTTTACTTTTATGTTGAGTCGGTTCACCTATTTCTCTCCACCTCAAGAAGCAAACACTTGTGTGAACTGTGCATTGATTCCTACATACTTGCATATTGCACTTGTTATATTACTCTGTGTTGACAATATCCATGAGATATACATGTTACAAGTTGAAAGCGACCGCTGAAACTTAATCTTCCTTTGTGTTGCTTCAATACCTCTACTATGAATTTATTGCTTTATGAGTTAACTCTTATGCAAGACTTATTGATGCTTGTCTTGAAGTACTATTCATGAAAAGTCTTTGCTTTATGATTCAGTTGTTTACTCATGTCATTACCATTGTTTTGATCGCTGCATTCATTACATATGTTTACAATAGTATGATCAAGGTTATGATGGCATGTCACTCCAGAAATTATCTTTGTTATCGTTTACCTGCTCGGGACGAGCGAGAACTAAGCTTGGGGATGCTGATACGTCTCCGACGTATCGATAATTTCTTATGTTCCATGCCACATTATTGATGATATCTACATGTTTTATGCACACTTTATGTCATATTCGTGCATTTTCCGGAACTAACCTATTAACAAGATGCCGAAGTGCCGGTTGTTGTTTTCTCGCTGTTTTTGGTTTCGAAATCCTAGTAAGGAAATATTCTCGGAATCGGACGAAATCAACGCCAAAGATCTTAGAATCCCGGAAGCATCCGGAACACCCGAGAGTCGCCGGAGGGGGCCACAGGGCCCCCAGATGATAGGGTGGCGCGGCCCACCCCCTGGTCGCGCGGCCCTATGGTGTCGTCGCCCCTTCGACCTTCTGACGCCGCCTCTTCGCCTATATAAAGGTCCCAGACCTAAAACTTCGATACGGAAAAACCACGGTACGAGAAACCTTCCAGAGCCGCCGCCATCGCGAAGCCAAGATCCGGGGGACAGGAGTCTCCGTTCCGGCACGCCGCCGGGACGGGGAAGTGCCCCGGAAGGCTCCTCCATCGACACCACCGCCATCTTCATCAACGCTGCTTGTCTCCCATGAGGAGGGAGTAGTTCTCCATCGAGGCTCGGGGCTGTACCGGTAGCTATGTGGTTCATCTCTCTCCTATGTGCTTCAATACAATAATCTCATGAGCTGCCTTACATGATTGAGATTCATATGATGATGCTTGTAATCTAGATGTCGTTATGCTAGTCAAGTGAATTTTACTTATGTGATCTCCGGAGACTCCTTGTCCCACGTGTGTAAAGGTGACGAGTGTGTGCACCGTGTGGGTCTCTTAGGCTATATTTCACAGAATACTTATTCATCGTTATGAATGGCGTAGTGAAGTGCTTATTTATATCTCTTTATGATTGCAATGTGTTTTGTATCACAATTTATCTATGTGCTACTCTAGTGATGTTATTAAAGTAGTTTTATTCCTCCTGCACGGTGTAATGGTGACAGTGTGTGCATCCGTGTTAGTACTTGGCGTAGGCTATGATTGTGATCTCTTGTAGATTATGAAGTTAACTATTGCTATGATGGTATTGATGTAATCTATTCCTCCTACATAGTGTGAAGGTGACAGTGTGCATGGTGTGTTAGTACTTGGTTTAGTCGCGTTGATCTTTCATGCACTCTAAGGTTATTTAAATATGAACATTGAATTGTGGAGCTTGTTAACTCCGGCATTGAGGGTTCGTGTAATCCTACGCAATGTGTTCATCATCCAACAAGAGTGTAGAGTATGCATTTATCTATTCTGTTATGTGATCAATGTTGAGAGTGTCCACTAGTGAAAGTACGATCCCTAGGCCTTGTTCCTAAATACCGCTATCGCTGCTTGTTTCTTGTTTTCTTGCGTTACTATCGCTACCATATTACCACCATCAACTACACGCCAGCAAGCTATTTTCTACGGCGTCGTTACTACTGCTCATATTCATTCATACCACCTGTATTTCACTATCTCTTCGCCGAACTAGTGCACCTATTAGGTGTGTTGGGGACACAAGAGACTTCTTGCTTTGTGGTTGCAGGGTTGCATGAGAGGGATATCTTTGACCTCTTCCTCCCTGAGTTCGCTAAACCTTGGGTGATCCACTTAAGGGAAACTTGCTGCTGTTCTACAAACCTCTGCTCTTGGAGGCCCAACACTGTCTACAAGAATAGAAGCTCCCGTAGACATCACAAGCCTCATGCATAGTATATTAATAGTGCCCGCACCTTGTCCTAATTAGCTTGGACTACCGGATCATCGCAATACACATGTTTTAACCAAGTGTCACAAAGGGGTACCTCCATGCCGCCTGTACAAAGGTCTAAGGAGAAAGCTCGCATTTTGGATTTCTCGCTTTTGATTATTCTCAACTTAGACATCCATACCGGGACAACATGGACAACAGATAATGGACTCCTCTTTAATGCATAAGCATGTAGCAACAATTAGTGTTCTCATATGAGAATGAGGATATATGTCCAAAACTGAAACTTCCACCATGATTCATGGCTTTAGTTAGCGGCCCAATGTTCTTCTCTAACAATATGCATGCTCCAACCATTAAGGTGGTAGATCTCTCTTAGTTCAGACAAGACGGACATGCATAGCAACTCACATGATATTCAACAAAGAATAGTTGGCGTCCCCAGAAACATGGTTATCGCGCAACAAGCAACTTAATAAGAGATAAAGTGCATAAGTACATATTCAATACCACAATAGTTTTTAGGCTATTTGTCCCATGAGCTATATATTGCAAAGGCGAATGATGGAAATTTTAAAGGTAGCACTCAAGCAATTTACTTTGGAATGGCGGAGAAATACCATGTAGTAGGTAGGTATGGTGGACACAAATGGCATAGTGGTTGGCTCAAGGATTTTGGATGCATGAGAAGTATGCCCTCTCGATACAAGGTTTAGGCTAGCAAGGTTATTTGAAACAAACACAAGGATGAACCGGTGCAGCAAAACTCACATAAAAGACATATTGTAAACATTATAAGACTCTACACCGTCTTCCTTGTTGTTCAAACTCAATACTAGAAATTATCTAGACTTTAGAGAGACCAAATATTCAAACCAAATTTAGCAAGCTCTAGGTGTTTCTTCATTAATGGGTGCAAAGTATATGATGCAAGAGCTTAAACATGAGCACAACAATTGCCAAGTATCAAATTATTCAAGACATTTTAGAATTACTACATGTAGCATTTCCCGATTCCAACCGAGATAACAATTTAACGAAGAAGATTCAACCTTCGCCATGAATACTATGAGTAAAGCCTAAGGACATATTTGTCCATATGCAACAGCGGAGCGTGTCTCTCTCCCACACAATGAATGCTAGGATCCATTTTATTCAAACAAAACAAAAATAAAAACAAACCGATGCTCCAAGCAAAGTACATAAGATGTGACGGAATAAAAATATAGTTTCAGGGGAGGAACTCGATAATGTTGTCGATGAAGAAGGGGATGCCTTGGGCATCCCCAAGCTTAGACGCTTGAGTCTTCTTAAAATATGCAGGGGTGAACCACCGGGGCATCCCCAAGCTTAGAGCTTTCACTCTCCTTGATCATATTGCATCATTCTCCTCTCTTGATCCTTGAAAACTTCCTCCACACCAAACTCGAAACAACTCATTAGAGGGTTAGTGTACAATAAAAATTAACATGTTCAGAGGTGACACAATCATTCTTAACACTTCGGGCATTGCATAAAGCTACTTGGACATTAATGGATCAAAGAAATTCATCCAACATAGCAAAAGAGGCAATGCGAAATAAAAGGCAGAATCCGTCAAAACAGAACAGTCCGTAAAGATGGATTTTATTGAGGCACCAGACTTGCTCAAATGAAAATGCCCAAATTGAATGAAAGTTGCGTACATATCTGAGAATCACGCACGTAAACTGGCTTAATTTTCTGAGCTACCTAAAGAGAGGCAGGTCGAAATTCGTGACAGCAAAGAAATCTGTTACTGCGCAGCAATCCAAATCTAGTATTCACTTTACTATCAAAGACTTTACTTGGCACAACAAAGCACAAAACTAAGATAAGGAGAGGTTGCTACAGTAGTAAACAACTTCAAAGACTCAAATATAAAAACAAAATACTGTAGTAAAAACATGGGTTGTCTCCCATAAGCGCTTTTCTTTAACGCCTTTCAGCTAGGCGCAGAAAGTGTGTATCAAGTGTTATCAAGAGACGATGCATTGATATCATAATTTGTTCTATTAATAGAATCATAAGGTAACTTCATTCTCTTTCTAGGGAAGTGTTCCATACCTTTCTTGAGAGGAAATTGATATTTAATATTACCTTCCTTCATATCAATGGTGGCTCCAACAGTTCGAAGAAAAGGTCTTCCCAATATAATGGGACAAGATGCATTGCATTCAATATCCAAGATAACAAAATTAACGGGGACAAGGTTATTGTTAACGTTAATGCGAACATTATCAACTCTCCCCAAAGGTTTCTTTATAGCATTATCAACAAGATTAACATCCAAATAACAATTTTTCAATGGTGGCAAGTCAAGCATATTATAAATTTTCTTAGGCATAATGGAAATACTTGCACCAAGATCACATAAAGCATTACAATCAAAGTTATTGACCTTCATCTTAATGATGGGCTCCCAACCATCCTCTAGCTTTCTAGGAATAGAAGTTTCAAGTTTTAGTTTCTCTTCTCTAGCTTTTATGAGAGCATTTGTAATATGTTTTGTGAAAGCCAAATTTATAGCACTAGCATTGGGACTCTTAGCAAGTTTTTGTAAGAACTTTATAACTTCAGAGATGTGGCAATCATCAAAATCCAAACCATTACAATCTAAAGCAATGGGATCATCATCCCCAATGTTGGAAAAAATTTCAGCAGTTTTATCACGAGCGAGTTTCAGCAGTTTTAGCAGTTTCAGGCAATTTTGCACGCTTTGCACTAGGAGTAGTAACATTGCCAACACCAATTATTTTACCATTGATAGTAGGAGGTGCAGCAACATGTGAATCATTAACATTACTGGTGGTGGTAATAGTCCAAACTTTAGCTACATTATTCTCTTTAGCTAGTTTTTCATTTTCTTCTCTTTCCCACCTAGCATGCACTTCGGCCATCAATCTTATATTCTCATTAATTCTAACTTGGATGGCATTTGCTGTAGTAACAATTTTATTTTCAATATCCTTATTAGGCATAACTTTCGATTTCAAAAGATCAACATCAGAGGCAAGACTATCAACCTTAGAAGCGAGAATATCAATTTTATTGAGTTTTTCCTCAACAGATTTGTTAAAAGCAGTTTGTGTACTAATAAATTCTTTAAGCATAGCTTCAGGTCCAGGGGGTGTGTTCCTATTATTGTTGTAAGAATTCCCATAAGAATTAGCATAACCGTTACCATTATTATAAGGATATGGCCTATAGTTATTACTAGAATTGTTCCGATAAGCATTGTTGTTGAAATTATTATTTTTAATGAAGTTTACATCAACATGTTCTTCTTGGGCAACCAATGAAGCTAACGGAACATTATTAGGATCAACATTAGTCCTATCATTCACAAGCATGGACATAATAGCATCAATCTTATCACTCAAGGAAGAGGATTCTTCAACAGAATTTACCTTCTTACCTTGTGGAGCTCTTTCCGTGTGCCATTCAGAGTAATTAATAATCATATTATCAAGGAGCTTTGTTGCTTCACCAAGAGTGATGGACATAAAGGTACCTCCAGCAGCTGAATCCAATAAGTTCCGCGAAGAAAAGTTCGATCCTGCATAAAAGGTTTGGATGATCATCCAAGTAGTCGATCCATGGGTTGGGCAATTTTTAACCAAAGATTTCATTCTTTCGCAAGCTTGAGCAACATGTTCATTATCTAATTGTTTAAAATTCATTATGCTACTTCTCAAAGATATAATTTTAGCAGGGGATAATATCTACCAATAAAAGCATCCTTGCATTTAGTCCATGAATCAATACTATTCTTAGGCAGAGATAGCAACCAATCTTTAGCTCTTCCTCTTAATGAGAAAGGAAACAATTTTAATTTTATAATGTCACCATCTACATCTTTATACTTTTGCATTTCACACAATTCAACAAAATTATTGAGATGGGCAGCAGCATCATCGGAACTAACACTGGAAAATTGCTCTCGCATAACAAGATTCAGTAAAGCAGGTTTAATTTCAAAGAATTCTGCTGTAGTAGCAGGTGGAGCAATAGGTGTGCATAAGAAATCATTATTATTTGTGGTTGTGAAATCACACAACTTAGTATTTTCAGGAGTGGCCATTTTAACAGTAGTAAATAAAGCAAACTAGATAAAGTAAATGCAAGTAACTAATTTTTTTGTGTTTTTGATATAGAGTGCAAGACAGTAAATAAAGTAAAGCTAGCAACTAATTTTTTTTGTGTTTTGATATAATGCAGCAAACAAAGTAGTAAATAAAATAAAGCAAGACAAAACAAAGTAAAGAGATTGGATTGTGGAGACTCCGCTTGCAGCGTGTCTTGATCTCCCCGGCAACGGCGCCAGAAAAAGAGCTGGCGTGTAGTTGACGTGGGAGTTAGAAATCTTTGTGGTGTAGCTTTTCTTCAGTTCCCCGGCAACGGCGCCAGAAAAAGAGCTTGATGGCCTGTAACTCACACGTTCGTTGGGAACCCCAAGAGGAAGGTATGATGCGCACACAAGCAAGTTTTCCCTCAGAAAGAAACCAAGGTTTATCGAACCAGGAGGAGCCAAGAAGCACGTTGAAGGTTGATGGCGGCGGGATGTAGTGCGGCGCAACACCAGGGATTCCGGCGCCAACGTGGAACCTGCACAACACAACCAAAGTACTTTGCCCCAACGAAACAGGGAGGTTGTCAATCTCACCGGCTTGCTGTAACAAAGGATTAGATGTATAGTGTGGATGATGATTGTTTGCAAGAACAAGTAAAGAACAATAGCAGCAGATTGTATTTCGGATGTAAAGAATGGACCGGGGTCCACAGTTCACTAGAGGTGTCTCTCCCATAAGATAAATAGCATGTTGGGTGAACAAATTACGATCAGGCAATTGACAAATAGAGAGGGCATAACAATGCACATACATGACATGATGAATATTGTGATATTTAATTGGGCATTACGACAAAGTACATAGACCGCTATCCAGCATGCATCTATGCCTAAAAAGTCCACCTTCAGGTTATCATCCGGACCCCTTCCAGTATTAAGTTGTAAAACAACAGACAATTGCATTAAGTATGGTGCGTAATGTAATCAATAACTACATCCTCGGACATAGCATCAATGTTTTATCCCTAGTGGCAACAGCACATCCACAACCTTAGAACTTTCTGTCACTCGTCCCGGATTTAATGGAGGCATGAACCCACTATCGAGCATAAATACTCCCTCTTGGAGTTAAGAGCAAAAACTTGGCCAGAGCCTCTACTAATAACGGAGAGCATGCAAGATCATAAACAACACATAGGTAATAGATTCATAATCAACATAACATAGTATTCTCTATCCATCAGATCTCGACAAACACAACATATAGAATTACAGATAGATGATCTTGATCATGTTAGGCAGCTCACAAGATCCGACAATGAAGCACATGAGGAGAAGACAACCATCTAGCTACTGCTATGGACCCATAGTCCAGGGGTGAACTACTCACTCATCACTCCGGAGGCGACCATGGCGGTGAAGAGTCCCCCGGGAGATGATTCCCCTCTCCGGCAGGGTGCCGGAGGTGATCTCCAGAATCCCCCGAGATGGGATTGGCGGCGGCGGCGTCTGCGGAAGGTTTTCCGTATCGTGGCTCTCGGTATCGGGGGTTTCGCGACGAAGGCTATTTGTAGGCGGAAGGGCAGGTAAAGGGGCGTCACGAGGGGCCCACACCACAGGCCGGCGCGGCCAGGGCCTGGGCCGCGCCGCCCTGGTGTGTCGCCACCTCGTGGCCCCACTTCGACTCTCCTTCGGTCTTCTGGAAGCTTCGTGGCAAAATAGGACCCTGGGCGTTGATTTCGTCCAATTCCGAGAATATTTCTTTACTAGGATTTCGAAACCAAAAACAGCGAGAAAACGACAATTGGCTCTTCGGCATCTCGTTAATAGGTTAGTGCCGGAAAATGCATAAATACGACATATAATGTGTATAAAACATGTAGATATCATCAATAATGTGGCATGGAACATAAGAAATTATCGATACGTCGGAGACGTATCAAGGCCCAGCAGGATAGTTCGAAGGCCCAGATGTCCAGATGCAGCCCAATTGAAATCTTTCTTTTCTTGGATTTTTTTCACCCCCTGATTTCTGGCTACTTCATTTTTCTTTTGGTCCTATGCCGCCTTGGAAACGTTGAGACCGCTGCTGCAAAATGGGACCCGCATGTCATCCTCTATGTACAATAAAATTTCTTTTCTTGGATTATTTTTGGCTCCTGATATTTGGTCACTTGCCTTTTTCTTTCAATCTCATGCCGACTTTGAAATGTTGAGGAAGCTGCTGGCTCATGGGTCCCGCATGTCATCCTCTATGAACAATAAAAGTTTCCTTTGTTGGATTTATTTTTTACCCCTAATTTCTGGCTATTTGCCTTTTTCTTTTGATCCCC